>NW_027507785.1:280469116-280964116 GCF_037356315.1 Lithobates pipiens | reverse complement strand
AAAGTTGGTCCCTGCACTGCCCAACCAGAGGGCTCCCTAAACCTGTAAGTCATTGCCGCTGATATTTGTATTTACAGCGTTTTCGCTTTCGGTAGTTACTTCAGATGTTTATCTTTCTGGTTCTTTCCTGAAGAATATTTCTGCATATTGGATGTGCCTATAGCTTCTTATAACAGCTCTACATCATTCTGCGGAGTTTACATTTTATTGTATCTGTTGCACGCCTTTAAATAAAAAAGTATTCAAGTATTGAAGCCACTGGATCAGCATGACAGACAGGCAACTAACTGTAATGATCCACTTGCAGCCCTATTGGACTCACAGAACCTAAACAGATAGTTCTCTCTCCTCTCCTTGCACATTTTTAACCCCTTCCCACAGGCCCTGGTGCCCTGTTAAATAGATCACATGATCGAAAGCCAGTCCCGCCAGCTACAAATCTTTAGCCTGGTGCTGAGAGCTGTCTTTGGCAGCTCTCCCTTTGTGCTGAGAAAATGCAGTGAACACACTCTAAACACACAAACATTGGCCATCCAGTAGCACATATGTGAGGTGTGTTGATGTTAAAGCCCACCCTTTTACAGCTGCATATATGTGTTGAGCAGTCAAAAAGGGGTTAAAACCTAGAGAGCTGATGTATCTTGTCCTTCACTGCCACCTAGTGGACCTTCTCCTGCATTACATGCCATTGGTTTTCACACCTGGCCTCATTAGCAACTTTTAAAGTGGGGCCAGACATTCCAGCCCGGTCGGTCTACACTTCCGTTTAAGTTTTAAACACTGTTTAAGTTTCAAAGACTCACATCTGTCTTAACTCTGCTCTGTCTGCGTCCACTCAAATCACGCTGCAAGCTCTACTAGGATGCTCTACTAGGATCACTTGCCTGGAACCTAAACTCCAAGATGTAGCCTATCTGCCTGTCATGCTGGGATTTCCAAGAGTTGCACCCTGGAGCATTAGCAGCATATTACACACACCATCAAGCGCTCTGATGAAGACCTAATGCTTTGAGGTTAACAGAGGGTTCACGAGTCATGATAGAAGTGTTACAGGAGGGATCAGCAATGGCAATTTTTCTCTCAACATAGGTTTCCTTCTAAGTAGAAAAAAGGAAAGAAGATGGCACTTCAGTAATGAAAGGTAAAATATATGCATTAAAATGATTGGGCGCACAAACGTGAGCAATTTTAGCAAAAGGTTTGTGCAAAGAGCCGACAGGCTCAAGGAAGCGGATTGTCAATTATCTTAGGTCAGTAGATGGTCTAACATGTTGTCCTTTACTTTGGTTAAATTGATTAAAAATAACAAGTGAAATCAAAATTGCATTAAGGATGTCAAAGTAGGAATATGTATACTATTAAACATATTGAAAATATTAAAGGACAGAGATGTGTTAAACCTGAAGGGCCATTTATGCAATCAGTAGGTAAATGCACAGTATACACTCACTTGCCCAGTTTCTCTGGTTTTATAAGGAGATTGAAGTAGGTCTTTTTCAGCTGCTGTGTGATCATCTCAAATACGTCAGGAGAAGCTATGAAGTCTGCCAGGTGGTCAATGATCAATTCAAAGAGAAGCTATGCAAAAGGGTACAAAACACATAACAGATGTTAATGCTTAATTTACATGCTCAGGAACTAAATTAAATTAATACTGAAAGGTATGGGAGAGTGCACAACAAAGCCTTCTTGAACAGTAGTAATCTGCATGTCTCCTTTTATAACAAATCCTAAAAAGATTAAGATATTTGGCTTACCTGCAATTCGTAGAGTACATTACAGGAATCAGAGGACTTAAATGAATACTTGGGTTATGCAGCCTCCTTCAGGTGAATAGACATGGGCCAAAACAAGCAGAAATGCCCACCCACCCAGGCATAACCCCTCTCACCTAAGCCTCAGTTTTGTAAGCAATTGAGGAACACAGATAAGAGAGGAGGGATCCCCGTTTCCTGTGATGTACTCCAAGAAAATAATTTTACACACAAACCAAAAAACTTAATTTCTTAAAAACATACTTAGGACTTCTATATATTCATGAACACTTGGGTTGTCCCAAAGTATTGAACATGAGGGGTGGACAACAGAATGGTAAGGCCAAAACTGCAAAAACGGAACAGGGGGAATCCCACTAAAATGCCTCCTGAAAGACCATCTGCCCAAAACTGGCATCCACAGATGCAGGAACATCTCCCGAATACATTTAGTAAACGTGCGACAAGCAGCCTTACAAACTTGAACAGCTTGATGCTGAATAGCTCAGGGATGTATTGGTTGATCCAAGGACTCCTGAGGGTTTTGTGCTGCAGAGCTCTGGAAAGAAACTGGGCATAGGAGACTGCATCAAAGGTGGCTATTGCCTTCTCTAGTGCATATCCGTATTGAGGAGCCTTCCAACAACTTCAGGGACTTCAATTCAGCTCAGAGAGACAGGCATTTCTTCTGCAGGAGCAATACCAACATCTGCAATTGTGAGCACCAAGTCTAAGCACTCCTGGTGTCGAGTCGATCATTGCCTTCACAATGGTAAAGATCACCTACTCACGGTGCCTGTTGGAGATGTATTCAGCAAAGTCCAGCCACCCAGCAGAGTGAAAGCAGGGTTGAACCCAAAAACAAACATTATATATTGCAGCTTACCAATTCTTAGATGTGGTGACTGGGTTTTCTTTCCCTTTATTTTGTTTCCCTTTACTTCCACCTGTTTTCCTGCCAGGGAACTGCAATAGCAGCTCCCGCCTATCCCAACCTTTTACTAGTCTTCTAGAAAGGTGATGCATATTTTCCCCTCCAAGTACTTTAACAATGTGAAACTGTGGCTAGAGTTCACGGATAACATTTTTGTCAACTGCACAGGCCCTAGGGAGGAGCTACAGGACATCGGTACTTTCTTGAATTCCATTGTGGAAGGTATCATCTTTAACCACTTCGCGCCCAGGCCAATTCTGACATTTCTCTCCTACATGTAAAATTCCTAATTATTTTGCTAGAAAATTACATAGAACCCCCAAAAATTATATATGTTTTTTTAGCAAAGACCCTAGAGAATACAATGGCGGTCGTTGCAACTTTTTATCTCACACAGTATTTGCGCAGCAATTTTTCTAACACGTTTTTTTCAGAAAAAAAACTATTTCATGCTAAAAAAAAAAAAAAAAAAAAAAAAAAAACAGTAAAGTTAGCCCAATTTTTTTGCATAAGGTGAAAGAGGAGGATGCGCCGAGTAAATAGATACCCAACATGTCACGCTTCAAAATTGCACCAAACTTTGGTATTTAAAAATCCCCATAGGCGACGCTTTAAACATTTTTTACTGGTTACATGTTTTGGGTTACAGAGGTCTACAGCTAGAATTATTGCTCTCGCTCCAACGTTCGCGGCGATACCGCATATGTGTGGTTTGAACACCGGTTTCATATGTGGGCAGGACTTGCGTATGCGTTCGCTTCTGTGTACGAGCTCACGGGGACAGGGGCGCTTTACATTTTTTTTTTTTTTTTATTGTTAATTTTATTTTTTATTTTTTAGTTTGACACTTAAAAAAAAAAAAATTGATGACTTTTATTCCCATTACAAGGAATGTAAACATCCCTTGTAATAGGAATATGGCACGATCGGACATATTTACAGTGAGATATGGGGTCAATAAGACCCCATATCTCACCTCTAGGCTGGGAAGAATAAAATCAAAAAAAAAAACATCCTGGTTTCCTAGCCAAATCGGCGCCGTTAATTTGAATACCATACCGAGGCCGGGCGTGACGTCATAACATCGTGTCCGGCCTCCGAACGATCATAGAGACTCCGGGGATGATCTGGTCCGCCGGAAATCTCTATGGTAACTTGCGGGGGCCGGCGGATCCTGTGACCGACTCACCGATGAGTCAGTACAAGCACCGGAGGGTGGCGGAGCGTCCCCTCCCGCCGCCCGTAAGAACGATCAAGCGGCGGAACAGCCGCTGTGATCATTCTTATGGTGCAGGCAATCGCCGGCTGAAAATGCCAATATCTGAATGATGTCTGTGGCCTCAGGCATTATTCAGATATAACCACCGAAAGCCCATGACGTCAATAGACGTAGTATGGGTGCTAAGTGGTTAATCCAGAGATATCGCACACTGACATTCCCTTCCTGGATGTTAGGGTTCTGATTACCGCCGGCCCCCGAAGCCTTGGCCTATTTGGCATTGCACTAATAAATATGTTTGTAACAAAATGCTGGTGAAATTACATTGCTTTATTGCCAGCAAGCTTTATTTTTCAACAGAAAAGCAGTCCAGCAAAAGTGGCAGTTAAGTGTGTTAAGACAAACCACTGACCACTGGCAGGGATGCTTACAATGGTCAGCTTTATTCATTTATTTAAACCTTTATCCCAAAAGGAATAACAATCATTTGCTATAATAACTTAAGGAGTGTACTTGGACTTCGGCTTTAAATCTGCTAATGCATCCAACACTACCCTCTCCCCAGACTGACAAGGCTGCTATCCAAAGATGTACAGGAAGTGTGCGTCATTGGCCAGATCATCAGGTGGAAAAAAAAACCCACAACAGTGCAGCCATCACATATGAGGTTTGGGCAACTGGTTTGGCTCGAGAACCGGAAGGTCTGGTCCTCCAAGGACATAGACATGACTGGTCATCTTGCCATTGTTTATCTCTATGACAAGACACTGGTAGCACTGGATGGTTCCCAGGCTCAGTGATCAGTAGCATAGGCCCAGGAACTGGTGGCGACGAAACCACTCCTGACACTTCAAAAAATTCATCCAGCAGCGAATCTGCCCCAGGGATATCTTTTATCTCAAAGATCGGTGCCTAAAGGAAAAGACAATACCGGGGTTATGGCATCTAGCTACAGCCTTAACCCCAGTATTGAACATCAAAGTAATGACGTATTTTCCCAGTTAGGCAGTCGGCAAGTGGTTATATATACACCTCAAGGAAGACACCGTAGAGTTTCACGAGTCATCAGCTTATTTCTCCTGTGAAAGAATTGTTACAAGTTTAGGACATTCATACTCACTGAAAGCTTGTGGTTGAACCCCTTCAATTTGATGACCAAGCCATGTTCTCCGGCCACCAGTTTATATTCGAGCTGAGCAACATCTGCTTCATAGGCAGGTTCTGCCAGTGTGTGAGCCAGAATATTGACAAAAATGTCGAACAGAACCAAGCTGAAACAACAAAAGAGGGCAGAAGGCTGTCAGTAAATATCAAGGAATCAATGCTTTTAGAGCCACTAAAGATATAACTTTTTACATAGGTCTGCAATAATAGTAAAGAAATGCATGATGACAGAGAAAAAGAGAGCACAGCATTAGGCGGTAATCAATATGCAGCACAACATTTGCACATTACTTGACTTTATAGCTGGCTAAAATTAAATATTTAATAGTATGGAAGTAGAAGATCATTGGTGTAATCCAAAGTATAAAGATCATGGACAGCCTTGGATTTTCAGGTTATTATTACACAGGATTTACATAGCGCCAACAGTTTGCACAGCACTTTACAAAACGAGGGCAGACAGTACAGTTACAATACAAATCAATACAGGAGGGATCAGAGGGCCCTGAGCCTTAGAGCTTACAATCTAGAAGGGAGGGTCAAATGAAACAAAAAAAGATAACTGTGGGTGAAGATCGGATGGCAAAAATAAAAGTACAGTTGTTAGGTGTAGGTAGGGTAGGCTTCTCTGAAGAGAAGGGTTTTCAGGGATCGTCTAAAAGTTAATAGAGTAGGAGATAATCAGACAGATTGGGGAAAGGCGTTCCATAGGATTGGAGAGGCTCTGGAAAAGTCCTGGAGCTGAGCATGGGAGGAGGTGACAAGGGAGCTAGAGAGCAGGAGGTCTGGAGAGGAACGAATAGGTTGGTATTTAAAGACTAGGCTAGAGCTGATGGCTTAGTCGTGGATGGCTTTGTAAGTAGTTGTTAGTATTTTGAATTTAATTTGTTGGGTGAGTGGAAGCCAGTAGAGGGATTAACAGAGAGGAGTAGCAGACACCGATCGATTGGTAAGGTGGACGAGTCAGGCAGCAGCATTTGTGATGGATTGAAGGGGGGATTGACTATGTAGAGGTAATCCAATGAGGAGGGAGTTACAGTACTCAGGGTGAGAGATGACCAGGATGTGAATTAAGAGCTTTGTTGTGTCATTGGTTAGAAAGGGGCATATTTTGGAGATGTTGCGAAGGCTGAGGCGCAAAGTTTGGACACTGATTGGATGTGGGGCTTAAAAGGAGAGCTCAGAGTCTAGGAGCTATGCCTAAGACCTTGGTATGTGGGCATGGGCTTCCAGGATGCCCACATACCTTGGTATGTGGGCATCCAGACTGATACATTGGTTAGTAAATTAGGTGATACATGAGGAGATGGAGGGAGTGAGCTGAGGTGTAGAGAAATGGATTTGGGTGTCGTCAGCGTAGAGGTGGTATTGGAAGCAATGGGAGGTCCAAGAACAGAACCTTGGGGGACCCCAACAGAGAAAGGAAGAGGAGAGGAGGAAGCAGAATTGTAAGTAAGGTGCGGTTGGACAAGTAGGAGGAGAACCAGCAAAGAGTACAGTCACAGAGACCGAAGGCGTAGAGTTTTTTGAGGAGGAGGAGGTGGTTAACCCTATCAAAATGCAGCAGAGAGGTCCAGGAGCAGGAGTATAGAATAGTGTCCATTGGTTTTTGGCAATTAGTAGATCGTTTGTTAGTTTTAGGAGAGCAGTTTCTGTGGAGTGTTGAGGACAAAATCCAGACTGAAGGGGATCAAGAAGCCTATCAGCAAGGTGGTCACTCAGTCGGTTGTAGACCAGACGTTCAAGGAGGTTGGATTAAAATGGGAGCAAGGAGATGGGGCATAGGTTGTTAAAATTGGATGAGTCCAGTGAGGGCTTTTTAAGGATGGGGCTGACAAGTGCATGTTTTAGAGAGTCGGGGAAGATGCCAGAACAGAGGGAGAGATTGAAGATGTGGGTTAGAGAGTGTAGAATAGAGCCAGAGGGTAAATGTAGCATTTGCGAGGGATCAGGATCCAGAGGGCAGGCCGTAAGATGGACATTAGCAAGTAGTTGATCCCGTCTATAG
Source organism: Lithobates pipiens (assembly GCF_037356315.1). Classification (NCBI taxonomy): domain Eukaryota; kingdom Metazoa; phylum Chordata; class Amphibia; order Anura; family Ranidae; genus Lithobates; species Lithobates pipiens. Next base: position 280,957,037 of record NW_027507785.1, on the reverse strand, counting down.
TGGTGGGGTTGAAAGAGGGAAGTAATGATTGTACCCGTAGGCATGAAGTGTAAAGGGTATCTGAACAGCAGAGATCCCCTTGCAAATTGTATCAATCTTCTGTTTGAAGTGATTGCCGATCTCCTGGGCAGTGAGTGAGTTAATGGGTGGAGGCAGTGGAGGACGAAGTAGAGAGTTTAAAGGTAGAGAAGAGTTGACGGGGATGGGATAAGTTGTTAATGAGAGTGATAAAATAGGTCTGCTTGGCAGTAAGTAGGCTTGAATTGTATTTTTGGAGGGCAGACTTATATTGGTTGAAATCATTCTGAGACTTAGTCTTACGCCACAGGCGCTCATGAGTACGACTATTTTTTTTCCAGACTGCTAGTATCATCAGTTTGCCAAGGTTGAAGGGGTCGGGGCCTGATTCTGTGTGTAGTGAGGGGGGGGGGGGGGGCAGTGAGGCTAGAAGTGAAGCATTGTAGACAGAAGTGGCTAGGTCGGTGCAGGATAGGGGTGAGATTTTGTTATAGAGGTCATGAGTAGCAGAGTAGAGAATGATGTAGATTTCTGTGGTTAACTTTTAGGCGGTTGGAGGGAGAGTAGGTGGAGTAGAGGGAGCGAGTGAAACTAATAAGGTAGTGATCAGAGTGTTCAACCTCTCTAATTATCCATTCCCTCAGAGTGCATAGGTGGGAGAAAATTAAGTCAAGGCTACTGCCTTCAGAGTGAGTAGGAGCATATATCCATTGCTTCAGGTCAAAGGAGGACATCAGAAGAAAGAATGTAGGGTAGCCAGGCAGAGATGTCATCAAGAAAGGTTGATACGGGTCCAGGGGAGCTCTAGATCACAGAGAGGGAGGTGGGTGAAGTACCTGAAAGGTGCTTTGTGGGGCTAGAAGGACTCCGACACCTCCTTCCTTACGTCCACTGTATCTGGGGGAGGGAGTCCAAAGAAGACCACCATGGGATAGGCCAGCAGAAGATGCAGTGTAGGATTCATGAAGCCAGGTTTCGGTAATGGCTAGTAGATTAAATGAGTTAGCGATAAAGATCATGGAGAGAGGCAAGTTTGTTGCAGACAGAGCAGGAATTCTAAAAGGGCACAAGATAAAGGGAGTCTGGTCTTAGGAAGAAGAAAAATGGGAACTAAATTGTGTGGATTGCGAATGCTGCCAGAGGGTATGGGGTAATGGGTGCGTTGAGTACAGTTAAATGATGAGGCCCAGGGTTTGGGTATATATCCCCAGAGGTTAGGAGAAGCAGAAAGGTGAGGGAGGTAATGTTGGAGTGCGATTTATATGAAGGGACATGTCCCAGTGTCCTGGAGATTTTTTGGTGTGTTGATTTTGAATTAGCAATATATATATTATGTATTTATATACACACACACACACTACACACACACTTTTTTTTTCTGTGGGGTGAAGTGGGGTGAAGGAGAGTTAATTTAAGGATAGAAGACAAATCTGTCAGGAGTGGAGTAGAGAGTGCATATTACAAGGAGAAAGTTTTTTCTTGTGTTCATTCGCTTTGTGCAGAGTCAGAAGTGCTCCCACTTACAGAAATACCCTCACTTTGAGAAAAAGTCCCCACACCAAGTGTGTCCCCCTTGGCAAGTGTGCCTTTCCCAATAGATCCTTAGCTTTATACTGATGGAGATGGGTGCATTCCAATTATCAAATCAAGAGGTAATAAAGGGTGGCTGGGTAATTGGCACACTTTTCTTTTACATCCATATCACCTTTTTTATACATTTGTATCCTGATACCATTAGTTGATACCATTAGTTGGTTTAATTGTCATGACTTGGCCCTAAAAAAGGTACTTAAAGCAACATCTGCACCGCTGGCAGCTTTGGTGAAGACCCAATTCTTGCGCTTGGTGGCAGTTCACACCACAGGTGACAGAACATTCAGCTAAAGTAGCAGTGCTGATATACAGGAACTTTACCTGTTAGTATACAAACCGATCTCTGTGGAGTCCCAGGCTGTACGTCTCTCTAAGTCTAAAACAATGAACCTGGAAATCTGACCCTCTGACTGTCAGCTGCCTAAACTAACGTCATATTCAAAGTTTGAAGTTTGTTAGGACAGGTACTTGACATGCAACGACTGACCGGCTTCAAGTGATTTCTGACAAACTGACAGCATAGATAACAATGCATGGCTCAAATTAAGTCACTGAAGCTAAATCACAGGAAAATGTAAATCTTTCATAAGTGACATTTTACGTACTTTCATTAAAATCAAATCAGACCTCTGAAGTAAAAGTGAATTTTTACACAAGGTTTTCACTGCTGCCATTTAGGAATTGCTAGACCGCTGTGGTGGGAGAGGAGGATAATAAAAAGCATACAACAGCCTCCATACTCCGGTATTGTTATAGGGGATAGAAGGAATAACATGCATTATTTTCAGTATACCCCAAAGGATTTCAAAATGTGGCTTTTGTTACAGGTGTTGTTCTAGTGCAGTGATGGTGAACCTTGGCACCCCAGAAGTTTTAGAACTACATTTCCCATGATGCTCATACTCTCTGCAGTGTAATTGAGCATCATGGGAAATGTAGTTTCAAAACATCTGGGGTGCCAAGGTTCGCCATCACTGTCCTAGTGCAATACCTGAATAAAGCTTGATTTTAAAAAGTAATGAATGAAAAAAATTGCTAGTTTTCGATTGCATTGACTGCAAGTTTCTGAAGGGTGACTATTACAGCAGAACTGTGAATGATTTGTGAAAATTGCTAGCAGGTAGTTTTCGGTACACCATGCATGTGCAGCATGGTGTAAAATTTCAGCATTTTGAATATGCCAAACAACCTGAGCACATCCGCAGATGTGGATCTGCACATCCGCAGGGGAGTTGCATCATTTGAACTTTAACATTATGATAAGAGCTCTTGGAGCCCCAAAATAGTAAAATATAGCTTTAGAGTAAAAAAATGTAAGTTTCACCTGGGAATAAAAAAAATGTTTATGTGATAAATATCAGCCTTCTGATTAAAATAGCAGCATAAACCAAAAGATTCTTTATGCAACATCAATTTTAATGATAAGTAGATAGAAAAATGAGTTTTTACTATTTATTATTATTTATTTATTTCAAAGCACTCGTTACATAATACAAAGAACAGATAAAACAAATTCACAAGTGCGAAGAACTTACTTTTCAGGTGACTTTTGGATCAATGGAGAGATTAGATGAAAGCGGATATAAGCTAGAAAGGAAATAAAACAATTATTCTATCCCTGTCACAGCAATTTCTCTGCATCATTACTTCTGTAAAGCCCAAGCAGCAGAAGGATGGAAGTATTCTTCAAGTGTTACCTTTAGGTATCTTAAACTTGTTGTCCTTTTTGTACCACAAGCAGCCCTGCTCAGTGTTCACAATCTTCTCTGGATACTCTTTGTCCGGACAGTCAGAGGTCTTCAGACTGAAGTCGGTGGCTGGGTGACAAATAAAATCATAGCAATTGTCAGGACACGGTACAGAGAGCTTAATAATGAGGAACGTACATTTTTTATCATCAAACAATTAAAAAGTTGACCACTCTATTGTAATGTAGTGGATACATTAACTAAATCAAGCTATAAAATGAAATACACATCAGGAACCCCCCCACCCTGTCTGAGTTAAAAATGTTCTCCAGCTATAAATGTCATTGCCAAACAGCATTGCCAGAATTAAATATTTGCATCCTAGCAGTAACTTTTAAAGAAAAATGGTATGATCCATGGCATAAATAAACTTGGCGGGGGTAGAAGGGGTTAATTTGGCATGTGGTAACACCAACAATTAATTACTGCAAAAATTAGACCCCTTTATTTTAAAGGAGAAGCTGAAGAATTGCAAAAAAAATAAAAAAATCCTCCCAGCAACCTTTCCTGGCCTCCTCGGTACAGGATAGCACAGCATAAATCTAGTTCATGGGCTACCGGTGTCTCCACACTACCTTCCCATAGACTTGAATGGGGCATACACATACTGCAGAAGAAACATTTTATTTATGTCTATGTGGTCTTTGTGAAAAGACAGCACGGAATGCTGTAGCCATCGGGGAAGTGAGCAAAGACCTGAAAGGGAGTTGGCTTTGTAGTTTACTGTATTGATTAGGCTATGAAGGGGCCGGATGGGTCAATTTTTTTTAAGACAAAGGCGAACTAGCAATTGCGGTTGCATTTGTAGGTGTGTCCTGAGCAGTAGCGGAGATTATATATATATTTATTATGCGCAACAGCTTCCTTGGCAAATCCACTGCTCCCAATGCAACATCCACACAGGTGCACAACTCCAAATGCACTTTGTGTTAGTTCAGGGACACACATCCCCACGGATGTCAAACTGGCAGCAGTGGTGTGTTCAAGCAGCTGCTGCATCCTAATTGACATTAGTGAGACTGCCTGAATGGGGATCCACAATACCTGTGTGGTTAATCAAGGGGCTCACATGTTATGCCCCATGTGAACAAGGCCTCCATGCTTCCCTGGCTGTATCAGCCAGTGGATGATGGCTCTAAAACCTGAAGTGAGAAAATCAGTGTCGCTTTGAGATCCATTCCAGGCAGAGGAGATTGAGGAACAGATGTTCCTCTGTCTCCTTCTGCCCATCATTTTGGAGCCCTACGATGCCATCAACTTGTGCTAAACCCTTCATTCCTTGGACATATGTTGTACATCCAAGGACCTGAACTGGTTAATGGAGAGGGGGATTTCATTTTCAAGCTGCACTAGAAGTACTACAGTGAGTATAGGACAGTATAATCATGTTTTTCTGCTGTACTATTATTGTTTAATCCAAAAAGTCAATAGGAGTTCTTTCACTGCACACTGACCGATGAACTTGTTTTCTGCTGGAAGATGGAGGTCTGCATTTAATGGGAAGTCGGTGGCCCACAGATCTTTCCATTGTGCACTGATGTCTGTAAAAAAATAAATAAATGAAAGTTAGATGCTCAGGATTATGGAGAGTATAGAAGGAATGTTGTAATTTTTTTTTAACATGACCTCCAAGATTGTTACCTTCAACAGTGTACCGAGTGCCAAACCATTTCTCCTTCAGGTCAAACTTGCCCTCATTGGCAGGAGAAAGAAGCAGCAGATTTGCTTTGTCAGGAGTAAGGCCTCGAAGAGCATCTGCAATTACCTGAACACAACAAGAAGTGGACATATATTAGAAGTCCTCTGCTTTGTTCCTGCAGACTGAACCCACTGTTATCAGAAGAAATTCACTGAACATAAGATTTGCATACAGCTCTCTTCTTGTGTGCTGTTAGACCTAGTCAAAATGCTAACCCTACTACAGCAAAATAAAGTTCTCTTTTTGCAAGCAAAGCAATCATCTAAAACTACCACATAAATTGCTAAGTAGAACATCTACAGCATTCTTTCAACCTTATTTCAGTCAAGGCTCCCTTTAGAATCATGCACAATCCGGGGCACACCAGTCTGAGGGCTCATTCACACCAAGAGGTGCATACAAGCACACACGCTTTTTTGCACGTTCCCACATGGCACATTTTTTTAATGAGCTGCTCTGTGTGAAACACGCAAAAGGGTGCTGGCATGATTTTTTTTTTTTAATTGCACAGCACCAAAACACATGGCACTATGGTACCATGCGTTTTAGCAGGCACAAACGTATGTGCATTTACTAGATGCATGGGGGGTGTCATCAAGAATTATTGGCACCCATACTCGTCTGCGAAAGGCAGCACATTTTTGTGTGATATGGGAAATGTGCGATTTTGCACAACGTACCGCACTGCACCTGGTGTGAAGAAGCCCTAAAATGTACTCTGTGAGGCAGAGTTTAAATTGTCTAAGTTATAATCCCCCCCATCCCAAATCCCCTCTTCCTAAGCACAACCCCCTCCCACCCAAATCCCCCCTCCTACCCAAATCCCCCCTCCTACCACAACCCCCCCAAACCCCCCTCCCACCCAAATCCCCCTCCTGGCACCCCCCCCCCAAAAAAAAATTCTACCCCTCCTAGCACATACTCCCCACCGACTCCCAAACCCCCCACTGAGCACAAATTACCACCCACCCCCCAAATGCCCCCTCTTCCTAGCACCAATTCTGTCCCTACAGTAGTGACAGCAGTAGTGAGGGGGAGAGCGCCAGGGAGGTGGTGTGGGTTGTGCTCTCTCTCCCCCCTCCTAGCTGCTCTCCTTCCTCTACATTCAGATCTGCGTGATCCCCGATCCTCTGTTAGCTCCTGTGCTAAATGAGGCAGAGAGCACTGTAAAGTCCTATGTACAGAAGAGGCCGAGCTCAGCCCTTCTCTGTACCCTTGCCTGGAAACAGTGGTTAGGCCTTGGTCAGGCGGCCAGCATGGCTGTTTAGCTGGTAAGAGTACAGAGAGGAGTAGAGGAGGTGCGAGCTGAGCTCACCGCCTCTTCTGTACATAGGATTTTACAGTGCTCTCTGCCTCATTTAGCACAGGAGCTAACAGAGGATCGCGCAGATCGGGCTGTTGCCGCGACTACCCTGAGGACTCCTCAGGCACCCCAGTTGAGGAACATTGATCTAGAGTATAGTAAAAACTTCCATAAAATGAACAAAACTGCAGTAAAGCCATTTTTCATCAGCCCAACACTGTTAGTTTTAGGTGCTAGCCCTTTGGAGAATGAAATAAAGATACAAAAACGCAAGTGTCTCTAAATAACTCCAGTCCCAAGTGTAGATTGAGAACATCTCAGGGACATCGGCTCTTAAAAACGGCATCGGGAAAGTGACTCTGGAGGATCCAGGCTGAAACGAAGCAGCTCCTGGGATTTGGATCTCGCTATACGGCGCTCCACTGGGACAGCACATAGCAGATCACTGTAAACACAAGACTTCTGCATTGTGCTTACATTGGGAGTGCATTGATGTTATGAAAGACATCACAGCACTTCATCTAAGTAGGGAGGCTGGGACAGAACTGTTGCCAGCAGTAAATCAATAGCAAAAGATATATTTTGCTGCACAGCTGTACGAGAGAAAAGAAAATATTTTAAAAAATCCCTCCTCAGATTAATCCCGAGGTCTTAACAATGGTGTTTAATGATTTGGATGACATTTTAATTTACTGTGCAAGCGTCAAATGCTCAGGTAAATTAATGCAATTTTATTTGGATGTGTAGAAATTGCAAACCTGTAAACCAGTTACCATCATGCTAGATACGCTAGAGTACACTACAGATGATAACTGGTGTACGGTGCAGAAACAAGACAACTCAAATGACAAAACACACTCAGATGCAAGGGAGAAAAAGACCCAAGTGGTTCAATATTTCTGATTTCTAGCCAATTCCTAATTGTTAAAGTGTTTGTTACCTCAACATTTCGTATTCCTGATATGTGCCTGCTGTACCATGTACTTGTATGAAGAAGTCTCCTGATCTCTTTGTATTGCTTTCTTTATGGGAAATTCCTATTAAAGACTAACCACAATAAGCATGAGAGCACACCGTGTTCAGTTCTCTAGCTATACACTCTCCTCCAATGATCAGACTTGTCCTGATATTCCTCCCCCCCCCCCCCCACTGCACAGCCATTCACTGGGAAGATCAGTGTGCTGCTGCTTCTTCTCCCCCCAGCTACACATGACAGATCAGAGGTAGACTAAGGTTCTGCTGTCTGTTTACATTTGCCCACCCATAGGAGACATCACAGGTCGACCCGTGTCCACCGGACGCAAACTGAATGGGCACAAATGTAAAAAACTGACGTCCATCCCATTCAGCAGGGGATTTGCTCATTAGTCCCCTACTATTCGGAGTGGACTGGCTCCATGTAAAAGAGCCCTGAAACAAACTTCACCTGCTTTCCTAAAAGTACCTGAAAACCCATATATAAATTGTTAAAACACTGTACATAAAACAATTGCCACGTTGTTGTTCTTTTATTTCCCTATATAGTATTGCTTTGATCCTTTTTTGCTTCTCATCACTACCGATCCCCTGCAACCTCTCTGCAGCCACTTTTTGTCTATTTCCCCTTCAGCGTTAGCTGCATGTCATTTCTCAGGCAGGTTTCCCAGCGATGACAACAGCGGAACATTCCTGAGCAATGTGTGCTGGATTGGCTGCTCTTAGTCTCCAATGAGAGAACAAATGACAGGGGGATAAAGCAGGAGGACAACTGGCAGACAGAGCGATATCATCCTATAAGAGGAGGTGCATACACAGGGACTTTCAAGGCAGGATTACTCAGTATTATTTAATAATAACTACAGAAATCTAATTAAAATGATTCGTATGCCCCAACTGTTATACATGCTCCATAACTCCCCAGTGGTAATCCCACTAAAAACCTTGAGGATAGTAAATACCATATTCTGTGAGCCGATTTGGAAAAACCGACCCCCTAGAATAAAGTTAGAGCATCTGCAACGTCCTGAGGACGATGGTGGCCTTGCATTACCAAATACATGGCTGTACTATCTGGCATAGCAACTGCAACACTTGATAGGTACCATGGTAGCGGAGGGAGAACAGGCAGACAGAATCCCCAGTGCTTCCGAGAGTATTATGCTACATATGGTGGGTGGAAAATCCATTCAACTGCCCTTGAGGAATTAGCTTTGGAAAACCCCCAAAAAAGTTACCCCAACATATAATTTACTGCAAAAGACATGGAATAAATCCAGATATCTACAGGGGGCAACAGGTATCTCTGAGTTCAGTCCCCATTTGGTCAAATGATTCTTGCCCTGAGCTGGCCAAACTACAGCATGCAAAAAGGTAGAAAAAATATGGCATTGTCTATTAGAGACAAAATTATTCATAACGGGGAATTGATGTCCTTTGAAACTCTGAAGGGGACGTATGGGCTACCAACACAGATGCTCTTTTACTATATACAACTTAGACATGCATTCAAGGCCCAGGCTCAGAGTTGCACATGGATTCTGTGCCCCTTTTTTCTGCTTAAGACAGCAGAGACCTCTAAAGGATTTATCTCCCAGAGCTATGGCACACCGCTTCCCCAGTACCTCACAAAGCACCCCCTGACAGTAAAAAGGAAATGGGGAAGTGGATGTAGGGACCCCTAGATGAGGACCAGTGGGAGGAGGCCTGTGACACAAAGGCTGACAATTATATACACTTCTGAGAGTATACTACACTCCCCAAAGATTGCATAATATGGGACTGATGTACTAGATGCAAAGGGGACTTGATACATATGTTGTGGCGCTGCCCCAAATGTCACGTGTACAGGAAGGGGGTGACAGACACCCTGAACACAGTGTTTCAGGTGTCAGTCCCATTAGATGCGCTGGAATGGGAACACCATACTAGAGAAGCCCTCACAAGGGCCCCTTTTATGGCCCCCAAACTGATAATGTCACACTGGAAGTCTGAATCACCCCCCACATACAAAGAATGGACTGCTGTTGTAGGTAATGCACCAAGAATGAAAAAAGTCATTTATCAACATAGGGGGTGCTCTGGAAAATTAAAAAACTTGAAAAGCTATGGGACCCATGGTTGCGAACACCAGGACTTCCCCCGGATGACCTGATCATGGATTGACTTTTGAGATTCAACGTGGGCTAAATGCAGAAGCCCTACTGAATTACTAATGGTCCAGGGATAGCGAGGTAAACTGTCACAGATGTGTAAGGTGCTATGGGCTCTGACTTCAGGATGTATGAGAAATGATGAGGGTGACCGTGGTGAAATACGAAATGTTTCCATTGTATACTGTACTGTATGTAATTGCTGAACATGGACTAAATGTTGATCTTTGGACTCTATGTTTTCAATTCTAAATAAAAACTTTTTTTTTTTTTTTTTTTTTTTTTAATTAAAAAAAAACAAAAAACTGCAGATTGAAATATATTGTAAATGGCTTGAAATGACAATAACCTGTTAAAGCTTATATGATAAATTAGTGATTTCTGCTAAAACACTTACATCAGGGTGGTATTCAAAGAGCAGCTGGTCTCCAGTTAGGAAATCTTCTTTGGGAAATAGTTGCATGTTCTCACAAATATTCTCTACAAAGTCAATGGGATCAGTCTATACAGATGATTAAGAAAAGAAAAAAAAAAAGAGAACATTTCTTTTAATGTCACGCCATTTCATCATATTAGCTAACTATGAGGGGTTTTCAAAAAGTTTCTGCACTTTTATATTTTGTTGAAAATGGTGAGGACTTGACACACAATATAGTAAGAATTTATGTATGAGAAAGGGGAGGGTCAAAGGGGGAGGTTGTTGAGTATTAGGGGGGGGTGGGTGGTGGGTGGGGACGGAAGCATGAGAGTAGGAGGGGGGTGGGGGGTGCATGTGGGTGTATGTGGGAGTGTAGAGGTCACGGAAAAGGCCCCTAGGGGTAACCTTGATAGGTATGGAGAGGGTCGGGGGGAGGGAACAGGGAAAATGGGAACATATAAAATTCAGGTAAAGGAAAAGGGTAATATTTGCACAGCTATAGATGATAATTTAAAAGTAATGAGTAATTACGGGGGAATGGTGTGTATAGATAGGTTTGGATCTCATGCTCACAAGAGGAGATTGGGAAGGGATTACACCACGAAGTATAAAAGATTGTATAATTTTTATAATTTTATCAAAATACTCACTAAGTGGGATTGCACTTTTCTTTTTACATCCCCCCCTTGTATTCTCCTCCTCCGCATGAATTATAGGGAGAGAAGCAGGGATTATTTCTGCTCATCGTCAGGGAAGTTAGAGAATTTAAATGCTAATTTTGTGCCTCCAGGTTTTATTCCTTCCTCGCTCTTCTTTACTCTTTTTCCGCACTTCCTAGAGTCATGCAGTCTAGAGTTTTGAATATTGGCTCTTGGAATGTCCGAGGGCTGGGAGCTTCTGTAAAAAGAGCAGTAGTGTTTGACGCCCTGGAAAGGTGTAGGGTAGGATTGATCTGCCTACAGGAGACACACCTAATTAAAGAAACCATATCAAAAAGTCATAGTAGGAAATTTCAAGTCCAGTACCATTCAGTCCACACCTCTTATTCGAGGGGAGTGGCTGTGCTGGTAAGGAGAGAGGTGGCGTTCTCCTGTCGGCAGATCAATATAGATAAAGAGGGGCGGTTTATTTTTTTACACTGTGTTATTGAAAATCAGGAGTACGTTTTTGCAAATGTTTATATTCCCCCTCCATTTAAAATGGAAGTTTTATATTGTTTGATGGAATTTATAGCGGACAAATCGGGGATTCCTGTTATAGTAATGGGAGACTTTAATGAGGTTATAAATAAAAGCCAGGATAGGTTTCCGCCAGGAATATATATGCAAACAGAGGCTGAGACCCGGCTGTCTCGATTTTTGCTGGAGGGGGGCCTGTCTGATATATGGAGAATGCGCAACCCGGACCAGTTGCAATACTCATGTTTCTCCAGCTCATACTCCTCACTCTCAAGGATAGATTTAGTCATTGGGAATGAGGAGGCGAGCCGTGTAGTAAGGGAAATAGTTTATCAACCTAGAGGGGTGTCAGATCACTCGCTCGTGACAGTATCGATAAATCTAGGGGGGATAAAGCCCCCAAGAGTATGGAATATGAATCCAGTGTGGTTTGAGTTAATAGGAGACCCCGAGAGGGTGCTGTGTAGAGTGGCAGAGTTTATGGAGTTTAACAGTGGGTCTGCAGAAGTAGGAGTAATATGGGACGCATTGAAGGCCTATCTTAGGGGTATTCTCATTCAACAGGTCGCGAATATTAAGAAAACATCTAATGAATGTGAGAATAGGGTCAAAAGGGATTTAGTAATAGCAGAGAGAGCATATATAGAAAACCCTACCTCAGAGAAAAAAAAAATATGGTTAGAGAAACAACAGGAACATAAGGTAGTGGTTACTAGGAAAATAGAGAATAAAAGATTGTTCCAGAAACAAGTGGAATATGGGGAAGGGGAAAAAGTAGGAAAGATGTTGGCACAGATTGTAAGAAGCAATTCCTCGCCCTCCACTGTCCCAGTGATAAGGACTGAGAATGGAGAAATATCAGCACAGAGCTCAGTGATTACTGATACCTTTAGGGTATTCTATGCCAAACTGTATTCTTCTCGGGGGACAGAGGTTGGCGAGGATATGGATAGGTTCTTTTCGGATATCAAAATGCCGTCCCTAACAAAGGAGGAGAGTGAGATAATGGAAGCCCCATTAACAATAGAGGAAATTCAGTGTGCTGTTGTAGAAATGGCCAATAAGAAATCCCCAGGACCAGATGGTCTTCCTGTGGAAACTTATAAATACTACAGTAAAATATTGCTTCCAGAGCTCCTTAAAGTATTTAATTGGGCAAAAAAGGAGGGGAGATTGCCGACGTCAATGACGGAGGCAACAATAATAGTCCTACACAAGGAAGGGAAGGACCCATTGGAAACTCAGTCCTATCGACCTATCTCCCTTCTTTGTGCGGACACTAAAATACTGGCCAAAGTATTAGCCATTAGACTGAATAAAATTATTTCCAGGCTGATACATCCCGACCAAACAGGTTTTATCCCAGGTAGAACTACAGGTACGAACATAAGAAGATTATATCTTAATATGCAGGTACCTATAGAGAATGATGGTAATGAGGCAATAATGGCTTTAGATGTAATCAAAGCCTTTGATAGTTTAGAATGGCCCTATATCTGGCGGGTACTGGGGGAATTTGGGTTCGGCCCTAATTTTATTGCATGGGTAAAAACTCTGTACAACGGTCCTAGTGCTAGAATTAGGGTCAATAATGAATATTCAGATAGGATTTTCCTAGAGAGGGGGACAAGACAGGGGTGCCCTCTGTCACCCCTGATCTTTGCCCTGGCAATAGAACCATTAGCTATTGCAATTAGATCTAGTAGGAATATGGTCGGTTTTCAAAGGAGGACGAGGGAAGAGAGGATAGCGCTATACGCGGACGATATTCTCCTTTTTCTGGGGGACACAGAGCAGTCCCTCAGACAAGGGATGAAACTTATCACAGATTTCGGGAGGTTCTCAGGCCTGGAGATAAACTGGGAAAAATCAGTTCTCATGCCATTGGATAAAAATAGGACCCAAAGCCCAGGGACAGGTGCGCAGCTGGAAGTTGTGGAGCGCATGAAATACCTGGGGATACACATACAAAGAGATCCTAATAAATATATACATGATAATTTGGTACCATTAATAGCTAAATTCAAAAAGAAAATCGAAATTTGGAAAAGACTCCCATTATCGAATGCAGGGAGATGTAACTTGATTAAAATGGTATGGATGCCTCAGTTATTGTATGTGTTACATAACTCCCCGATTTGGGTAGACATAATATGGTTTAGGAAAATAGAGGTATTATTCCGAGAACTTATATGGAAAGGAGGAGTATCCAGGATAGCTCTACAAACTTTGCAATCACCCACAAGAAAAGGAGGAATGGCAGTTCCACATCCAAGGAGCTACTTTTTAGCTGCTCAATTACAACACTTGGATATGAGTGAAGAGATGGGTGGAGGAATTAATAGGGCCTTAATATTAATGGAGACACCCCATAAGAATATCGTAGAAGCTCTGGAGGCAAACTCATTTCCCCAAAAAAAAATACCCACAATAAAATTAGTAGTAAAGGTGTGGAAGGCAGTTAAGGCGATTAAAGGCCTGGGAGGCTTAACTCAGTACACCCCATTGTGGGATAACCGGAACCTGCAGGAAATGGAAGAAATAGGGGGATGTAAAGATTGGGAAGTCAAAGGGATAGATAAGTTGGCCCAGTTATATACAGGGAATACATTAAAAACATTTAGCGCTTTAAGATCAGAGTTTGATATATCAAAACAATCATTTTATAAATACCTTCAAATTAGACATGCCCTAGGGAAACAATTTAATAGGCAAGGGCCTGTGTGGAATATCTCCCCTATTTTTAGCAGATTAAATGCCCCAGTGAGGACAAAAGGATTTATAGCGGATGTATATCCAGTTATATGTGAAGGAAGTATAGGAAGCCCAGAAGGGTTCAAATGCAGAAGGAAATGGAAGGAGGAGTTGGGAATATTTACGGATGAACAGTGGAGGAAAATACTGGAGGATGGTTACTCAATCTCAGTCTCGCCTGCCCAGAAGTTGTCACACTTAATGTTGCTGCATAGGGCCTATTATACACCAAAAAGACTGTTTAGTTTCGGACGTAGAGCAGATGATAAGTGCCCTAGATGTCAAGAGTCTGGAGACCTTGCTCACATGTTCTGGCGATGCCCAAAATTGTTTCGCTACTGGTCAGAAATTGTTACCACCTTGAATGAAACATTTGGTGTAACGATCAGGGGGGATCCCAGGATATGTGTGCTGGGCCTGGGTGAAGCAATAGGGAGATCACGACATACCAGTAAAGCAATACTGAGATGTCTGTTTCAGGCAAGAAAACTGTTAGCTCAAAGGTGGCAAGCAAAAAATGCCCCTTTAATAGCGGACTGGCAGATAGCAATTATGGAGACAATATGGAAGGAGAGGGTGATATATTTGAGGAGAGGAAATTATAAAGAATTTAAAAAGATGTGGAAACCCTGGCTGGATAGAATGAGATACCCAGAATGAGGTATGGGAGAAGTGAAAGCTGGGTAGGGAGAGAGGAAGTAGGAGGGGAAGGAGGAATATATGAGTAATGAGTGAAAAGAGGGGTTAGATTGAAGAAATATTGACACATCATGGATAGGAATGTTTTCTAAAGGTTTTTATTACTCACTAAAGTATTACTGTATTTGTAAAGGTGAAATAAGTGTTACATATGCTATAGAGAAGGTTTTTGTTGCTTTTAGTATGTAAAAGAATGTTGAAAATGAATAAAGATTATGAAATTAAAAAAAAGAAAATGGTGAGGACGGGGGGAAAGTTGCAGATGGCATTAAGTTGGTACGATGCATTGCAAAGGAAGGTGACAATATAGAAAAGTAATGTCATTTGTTTTTCTGTTTCAATCGTTTTGTATTCAGTTTTAACAAGTGGTTAATATGCAAAAGTTCTGCCCACGCAGGGGCCAGTATTGAAGTTGGAACAGGTATTAGCTCATAAGAAGGGCAAAAATAAAGCTACACAAACAGGAAAAAATGAGAGCTAACACAACAGTAGTAAATTTAAGTGTGAATGATACTGTCAGGATCCAGGGGTCCCAGAGAGGCTCCCCATAACTACGTTTTAAAAAGTGCAGACATTTTCTGAAGAACCCTCATATTTACTGACTTTTTCAATACATGACACGGTCTCATTAAAATCTTAAGCTGGCTACTCAATGCCTGATAAAGGCAACCCCGTGCAAGAGGTACAATAATAGGATTTTTGCACTTAACATACAATCATTTTTATGGAGTCCCACTGGACACAGGAAGCCTTTAAAGTTTGGGTCATACTGCCACCTACAGAAGGATTAAACACTGGAAAATAAGTATACTGCTACTACCAGCATGCCTGAGTTTTCAAACAGAGCAGTCTTGAGAACATTAATCAAAAACACAGGAGGAGTGGACCCTGGGTCCCTCACTAACTCCAAGAAAGGGATTTTATGGTAAGTACAGAAATCCTATTTTCTTCCTCATCTATCATGGACACAGGAAGTATTTAACCTTCAGGACATCCAAAAGCAGCCCAAGTGCCGATGCCTGATGCCAAAAAACTTCTCTTAAGCCGGCCATATAAAATCTCAGCCGGTTCAGAAGGGACCGGCCGAGATTCTAACCATCTATGGGCAGGCTGATTGTACCCAAGTCATTCCATTGATCGACTTGGGTACAACCAGTATGTCCGATTTATCATGCAATTATTGCCAGCGGCTATAACTACTAGCAATAATCACTGTGTGTTCTCCTGGCAGAGATGGTGTAAAGGTGAACTTTAAACCTAACAGACTAGAAGCTTGAACAAAAACGTCCGTTTGAGCCACCTAGATTGCAGACAATAGATTGTCATCATTGGGTGGCAGTCGTTTCATGTAACTTTAACCACTTCCCGCCCAAGGTACGTCCAGGGACGTCCTTGACTTTCCGGTGGTATATCTGAATGATGCCTGAGGCCACAGACATCAGTCAGATATCAGCGTTTTCAGTCGGCGATTCCCTGCACCATAAGAACGATTATAGCTGCTGTTCCATCGCTTGATCGTTCTTAGGGGACGTTCCCCCCTCCCCCCTCCCTCCGGTGCTTCTACCGACTCACTGCTTCCATCGGTGAGTCGGTCACAGGATCCGACTAAAAATAAATAAAAGTAAACTTAACAATAAAAAAAAAAAAAAATCAAAGCGCCCCTGTCCCGTGAGCTCGTACGCAGAAGCGAATGCATACGCAAGACCCGCCCACATATGAAAACGGTGTGCAAACCACACATGTGAGGTATCGCCATGAACGTTAGAGCGAAAGCAATAATTCTAGCACTAGACCTCCTCTGCAACGCAAAACATGTAACCAGTAAAAAAATTTAAAGCGTCGCCTATGGGGATTTTTAAATACCAAAGTTTGGCGCCATTCCCCGAGCGGCGTGACATGTTTGGTATCTATTTACTCGGCGTATCTTCATCTATCACATTATGCATAAAAATTGGGCTAACTTTACTGTTTTTTTTTTTTTTTTTTTAAGCATGAAACTTTTTTTTTCTGAAAAAAGCGCGTTCGAAAAATTGCTGCGCAAATACCGTGCGAGATAAAAAGTTGCAACAACTGCCATTGTATTCTCTAGGGTCTTTGCTAAAAAAAAAACATATATAATGTTTGGGGGTTCTAGCAAAAAAATGATGAATTTTACATGTAGGAAATGTCAGAATTGGCCTGGATGCGAAGTGGTTAAATCAAGATGATGTTTCTCATACAATAAACTATATTTTAATTTACGGAATCTGAGAGGCTGTCAGGTTTTTTGCCTTCACAATTAGGATTTATACCTGGATCTAAGCAATTTTATGGAATTTGTTGCAGCTTTTCTATGACACTCCTTCCTTGGTGCTATTCTTAGAATTGTCATTATTTCAGCCTTTCCTTCAATGTTGTCCTTCACAGCAGGCGCCTGATCATCTTTTTTCCTTACTTATGTTTGAGCCACCTGGAGCTTGTAAAAACAAGAAGCTGGAGTACCCTTACTGAGACTATCCGGAATGAAAAAAATATAATCAGTCTTTCTGAAAAAATCAGTGTCTGAGAGGTACATTTGCACAGCCTGAACCACATCCAGACAGACAATGCAAGGATTTGCTTCTGATGAACTGGAGCCAAAGGACAGAACAATGTTCTGATTAAGGTGAAAGGCAGTGGTTACCCTGGGCAAAAAGTAAATCCTGGCCTACTACCTTGTCCCTATGCAAGGCCAAAAAGGGTTCTTTGCAAGATGAGGCTGCTGGTTCAGACATTCGCTTTGCAGAGGACATGGGTACTAAGAAAGCAAGCTTGTAAGAGCAAAGAGGAATGTCTATAACGTGTTCAAACAGCAGCTTCTAAAGTGCAGACAGAACCAAATTCATATCAGTTACAGGTGACCAGACCAGTGGAACCCCTGAACAAAAGATCTTTATTAAGGAGTGAGAGGTCAATGACATGTCTGACTTGGCCTTTGTTGGTACAAAATGCTGGTCTAGAACCAACTTCGGGAAGGAGGAGATAACGCCCATGAAGAAATTCCCAGGGTGAAAGCCCCTAGAATCACACCAAGTGAAGCAAACCTTCCATGTCCAATGTTAAGAGCCTACGAGAAGCGTACTTCCCAACCTTAAGCATCATAGGAATCATAGACTCAGATTCCTCTGGCCCTTAGAACCTGGACTTCAACAGCCATGCCATTATGTTCAGCGACTAGGAAGCAGAATAGCAGGTCTATAATAGTAGTAGAATGTAGGTCCAAACAGTCTGACAATGCCCACAGTGCACCAGGTAGGCATACCACATCTTGATCCTGTATACCAGGCTAGATGATGTACAAATTCCATGGAGCCACCAGAATGCATACTGTTTCTGCTAGAGGATCCCTGCACCTAGACACAAAATTGTTCAATTTGTTGTTGAACAGCCACCAGGAGGTCCAAATCCAGAATCCCCCTTCTGTGACACAGATCCTGGAGCACCTCCAAAACGTACAGACCACTCTCCTGGGTCCAGATGCTTTGAGCTGAGTCTGCCTGGTTTTGTCCTCGCTCGGAACACAGGAGCTGACAAAGCTGGAATGTCAAATTCTAACCAGGACAGGATCCTTTTTACCTCTGGTACTGCAGCAAGACTTCTGGTTTGTCCTGACGATGGTTGTCTGACCGAACCTGGATTGACTGACCCTCTAACAGGTTGGTCTAATGCTACAGGGACAGCCAAATCGCACCAAAGTACCAAGATGTTTATCATGAGACAAAACTCCTTTGACAAACAAAAGGGTGCCCAGGACTCCTCCCCAGCCCAAGAGACTGGTTTACGTTGAGGCAATCTTCTATAAAATATGGGAAGAAAGGACTTCGCCGGACTCCAAAGCCAGATTCTTGAGTCACCAAGCAAGAGAAAGTCTGGTCTGGACCGCTTTGTCCTATAAAAGAACATTGTGTGGCAGGGGTCTGGAGTCAAACTGAGCAGAGGGGATCGATTCAAAGGAAGCTACCATCAGCCCTAAGACATTCACACAGAAGCAGATAGCTTCTGGATTAAGGGTCTGCACATAAAACAGAATAATCTGAAGCTTCTCCTGGGGAAGGAACACTGTGGTCTGAAACATGTCCAGGAAAACACCCGATACTCCTAGCGACGAGTCAGTTAAAACCTAATGCAGCAAAACCTCATCCAATCACAATCAGACATCTGTCTGCTGATCATTTTAATTTCAAATTAGAGGTTAAAAGATCCCATGCTGCTAAAGGATACTCAATGGCAACAGAAATAGAGGCACCACAAAGCACAGCTTCACTCTGCAATCCAGACCCTTAACTTCTTTAACTTTAGTAAAGCCACATATTATGCTGTCCAATGTGGCAGCTCTCTGTTGGCTATTATGGCACTTTATGGTAAGATGTTGGAGGAAGGAGGCTTAAAAAGGTTACTGAAGGGTCGAAGTCTTAAGCCCTTGCTACAGAGTGTGGTCTAGTTCGTAAGTTCCCAGACTGCACTGAAAACAGTCTGGAGAAAACTAAAAAGGTACATAATTCGATCACATTTAAAGCACTAGGGTTGATTTTTTTTTTTCTCACAAATTCACAGCAAGCTCACAACATATAACTGTCCATATTGTTTCATCAGAAAGTATACCTGTTCCTGATAGTGAAACTCATTGGCTTCAATCTTCTGGATTTCCTGGAAAATCCTGAAAATGTAAACATTTAGGATTTAAAACGTTATTTTGCTCTTCAGCAAAGCACATAGTATGCATAACAGAAAAACAGCCTTTGTAACAGAAAGGACAAAAACAAACATTCACATTTGTCATTACAATAAGAACCAGAAGACACAGACTACGTCAAAACAGAGGGGTTGATATACTAAAGGCAAATCCACTTTGCACTACAAGTGCACTTGGAAGTGCAGTCACTTTAGATCTGCTGATTTTATCATCCAATCATGTACAAGCAAAAATGCTGTTTTTTACTTTCCTTGCATGTCCCCCTCAGATCTAAAGTGACTGCACTTCCAAGTGCCCAAAGGGTGGTGCTAAAGAGATGAAAAACCACAATGGTAAAATTCCCTCTAAGAGCATTGGGCGGAAGTGACCTTTGGCGTCGCTTCTGCTATCTAATGTTATGGAGCCGAGCAGGGGCCATCCTTCCCTCGCTCGGCATCCAGGCTCAGTAGGGGGAAGGACGTGATCGTCTCCACAGCTACCGGCAGGTCCAGTAAGTGGCAGAGACCCTCTGTTCTTCCGATGTTGACTCAACACTCTCTCTCACTCTAATGCTGAGTGCGCGATGTGCCACTACTTATATTGGCATGGAGCGGGGTCACCGGAGGCCTGCCTCTTATGGCTTCACTGCCCATCATGCCCCGGGGCTGTGACTTTATAAGGGGGCGGGGCCTCCAGATGACATCACACTGTGACCCTGCCCCATGCCAATATAAGTGGTGGCACACCATGCACCCGGCATTAGAGTGGTAGAGAGCGCTGAGTCAACATTGAAAGAAGAACAAAGGGAGAAAACAGCAGAGAAGATCCAGCAAAAGAGCGAGAAGATAGTGGAGAAGACCCAGCAGAAGACAGCGGACAGAGGGAGAAGAACTGGAGAGGGCTAGAAGACATCAGCTGAGAAGAACCGGCAGAGGCAGAAGTAGGAAGAGACTTTAAAAATCTCTGTACTACGTTTTATTTGATTTTTTTTTTGGGGGGGGGGGGGGCTCGCTCGTCCCCACCTCCTTTCCTGACCTGCTGGGCTGTGTGCTCGGATAAAGGTATAGTAATGATTTTGGGGGGTACCCCCCCACGCAGTTTTTTTCAACATAGAGGGTTCCCCTTAAAATCCATACCAGCGGCCTGGTATGCTCTTGGAGAAGGAACCCATGCCGTTTTTTTTTTATTTGGTGTGGAGTTCCACTTCAAGATCATCAGAGCACAAGTTGCATGCCAAAGTCGGATCAGTTAAAGTGGTTGTAAACTCTCCTCCACATCTTTATCCCATGTAAATCAGTATAAAAATCCCAAATGAACACTGCTTGTAGATATCTCCTTACTTGCTTAGTATTGTTGTAATCCTTTTTGTTCTTTAGAATGACGTCACTGAGCATGTCCAGATCTCCCCTGATTTACGGCACACTGTGTGCTTGTCTGTCTATTATCAGGACTTCCTACGACACAACACTGAAATCCCACGAGACTGCATAATCACTCAGAGCTTCCTACTACACCCCATGTGACATTAGATGGAGTGTAAACCTGGGCATGGGACAGTATTACTGCAGTCTTATCAGCTGAAGCTGATAAGACTGACATAGGCAAACACTAGATAATCGGCACAAGTAAATACCATGAAAGTAAACAAGTCAGCTATGAACAGGGAAGCAGGGTTGCCATAGAAACGTTGGCTTGAGAAGGGCTTGGTTAACAGTACAGGAAGTGCTCAAATGTAAGGGAGGAAATACATTCCACTCAGAAAACAATACTTAAGATGGCACTGCCTTACCCCTGGAAACAAGTTTTTTTAAAGTTTCTTTAAAAACCAATATGCGATTTGGGGTGGATTACAGTGGCTATAGTTTGTAAGACCTCATCTGGAATATGCAGTTCAGTTTTGGGCACTAGTTATCAAAAAGGATATCGGGGAAATGGAGAAAGTGCAGAGAAGGGCAACCAAACTGATAAGAGGCATGGAGGAGCTCAGCTATGAGGAAAGATTAGAGGAACTGAATTTATTCACTCTTGATAAGAGGAGATATGATCAACATGTACAAATATATAAGGGGTCCATATAGTGAACTTGCTGTTGCGTTATTCACTTTACAAATCAACAAAGAGGACAAGAGGACACTCTTTATGTCTAGAGGAAAAGAGATTTCAAATCTCCAAATGCGGAAAGGTTTCTTCACAGTAATATCTGTGAAAATATGGAATAGACTCCCTGCAGAGGTGGTTCTGGCCTGCTCAGTAGATTGCTTTAAGAAAGGCCTGGATTCTTCCCTAAATGTACATGATATAACTGAGTACTAACATTTATAGGTAAAGTTGATCCAGGGAAAATCCGATTGCCTCTCGGGGGATCAGAAAGGAATTTTTTCCCCTGCTTTAGCAAATTGGACCATGGTCTGGGGTTTTTGCCTTACTCTGGATCAACTGTGGGTATAGAATTGGGTATATGGGATTGTATGATTTTTTATTTTTTTTGCGGTTGAATTAGATGGTCTTTTTTTCAACCTAACTATGTAACTATAATTACTTATTATAATGGACTAAACGAAAATAAGCATCAGAGTGGAATGGTTTACTTCCTCTTTAAGACTGCGATCCAACTTTGATCCTACTTCAGCCCATTGAATATCGCTGAAGTTGGATCAAAGTCAGACCAAAGAAATGCAGGAACTACTTTGAAGTCATACTAATATGAATGGTAGTCATTAGAAATCATGGGGAATGACTTGTAATACGACTTTGCAGTCCCAAATCGTAGGACAAGTCGTACAAGTGTGAAAGAGGCCTAAGAGCTAACTCTATAATAACCTGCGGGGCTGCACACGCCTGGTAGTAGTGTGTGTCAAGTAAAGTAGTGCTTAAAGCAGAGTTCCGCCAAAAAATATATAAAATAAAAAAGTCAGCAACTACAAAAAGTGTAGCTGCTGACTTTTAATAATCAGACACTCACCTGTCCCATGGTCCAGCAATGTGGGCGTATGAAGCCTCGCTCCTCTCCTCTCCACAGCGCATTCTTACTGTGGGCGCCCGGCTGTGGCTTCACAGCCAGGCGTGCACTGCGCGAGCCGCACTGCGCGCTGTGAATGGCCGGGCAATCTTCTGGGACCTGTGACGTGTCCCAGAAGATTGCGGGGGGGGCAGGAACTTCCTTCCAGCGCTGCAGAGCCAGAGGAGGAAGTGGGAGCTGGGGGCCCATAAAAACAGGGTACCCAAAAACAATTACATGCTAATTGTGGCATGTCAGGGGGTCACCATCACTTAAAAAGGAAGTTCCATTTTTGGATGGAACTCCGCTTTAAGCCAAAAGAGCTTATTTTCAGGATTTATGCGTATATAGTGCACATCGAACGGGCCCCAAGAAGTGAGCAGCAGAGGGGCAGCGGGAAGATAAAAGGGGGGAAAAAAAAGGGGTGGGGGGGGCAAAATGTCCAGGGTGGATATGCCATAGGGATAGTCCTGCCAAAGTTAGAAATCATGCCAATAATACCACAGATTCACTGATTGTTTTTCCTTCACACATCTTACTATAATTTCTGTAAACATAATCACCTTTCTTGTGGACCCAGCTGTTGCAGCATTTTGATATACTGGAACACAATGTGAGTAACCTATTTACAAAGACAAAGACAAAAATATTAGATCCATATTAGCCATGTAATTACCACATCCATATTGTTTCTACTAAAGAAGATTAGATTTGCTAAACCAACAATCCACATCAAACAGCGACTCTTCAAGACCTCAAAAAAAAAAATCTTAAAAAAAAAAAAAAAATCCAAATCCAAAAGAGAACAAATGTTGGCAAGTAGAACAAAAAGCAGGAGGAGGAGGAAAATGTAGGAAAAATGTAGACACTAAAAAGGTTGAATGTATAGCACTTGGCTCTAGTTTTGTATCATACCTCATAGAAGTGTTCATATCCTGCATCTGTCAGTGTTATGGAAATGCTGAAGACAGAATATGTTGTGTTCTGCTCAAACCCAGTCTCACTATTACCTCCAAACAGAGCCAGAGCCCAACACCTGCAAGAGGGGATCAAACAGAATAGATGATACTGCCTGGCCAAAATTCCTTCATCTTAATAATCTAACCAGCATTCCAATAGTCCAAAATGCATTAACTAGTCTTATTGCTTTCTTCAATGACGAGCAGTATCTTCTTCCCCACTCTTTGGTACAACGTGCCATTTCCCTTATTCAGGCCATCAGCATCCACGAAAAAACTAAGTAGCATTTCAACCATCATATTTGCCTCATTCTCACTTACCAACCTTAACCCCAATTTCACACAAATCTTATGCGTAAAATTCATTCCTTTATTTATGTACAATAATAATTGAAAACCCCCTAGGAGTGGGATTTTAATGGCACTACCAAAACACAAAATGTATCATACAAAGAAAAATAGATTTATTGTACATAGTAGAAAAATACATTATATACAAAAAATGCGGATGCATGGTGATAAAAACACAAAGAATGGACCTAGACAAAGTGCATCAAGCCTGAACCCAATGACGTTTCGGAGATACAACAGATTCTCCTTCATCAGGGGTTAGTTGCAGGGAAGAATATCCCATTTATATCCCAGTCACTTAGCAAAATGTATCTCAGCATCCAAAAATTTTTAAAAATAACAATAGGAATCGAGCAGCATGGGATTGTCCACAGGTCACATCAGCCAATTACATAGATCACAAAAAATTGAAAGAAAAAAAAAAAAAAAAAACAGCAATGGGGGGCCGCACAAAAAGAGGATAAGCAAATCCCCATAAGGCCTGTCCCCCTGTCCAAGGGCTCGGAATCCGGACAACCAGGAAGTCAGTATGTGCACTGAGATCCCAGACAGTTTAGAATCTAAATCTCAGAATTCATTAGCATACAGATGAGCAGTAGCGGGAGAGAGATCCAAGATCCATGGATTAAGGATCTCAACAAGACTGTTTTTCAAGGCAGAAAATGAAGTCCTATTAAAGATCCTCCATGGAGCAGACTCTTGGTAGCTGAACAAAACGCTCCCTTCCCCTCACCCTGAGGAGCTTTTGTTCAGCTACCAAGAGTAGCTGAACAAAAGCTAAGTGACTGGGATATAGTTATTCTCTGCAACTAACCCCTGATGAAGGAGAATCTATTGTATCTCCGAAACGTCGTTGGGTTCAGGCTGATGCACTTTGTCTAGGTCCATTCTTTGTGTTTATATACAAAAAATGCGGCTGCATGGTGATACAATGTATTTTTTATGTATTTTTCTTTGTAGGATACATTTGTGTTTTGGTAGTGCCATTAAAATCCCACTCCTAGGGGGTTTTCGATTATTAATTTAATTACTGGATGTGGCACACCTGTGCTCCAACAACCCAATCAGAACCCGGTTTCATTTATTTATGTACAATTTCTTATATACTACTAAAGAGTTCCCTCTGTTTGCTTTGTTTTGTTGAGTCGATCAAGACTCTTTGGTAGCTTTTCTAATTTTGCCATCTGTTGGGTATGCAACATACATGAAAGTAGCCTTGGAATTTCAAATTATATGAGTTACTTTCTGCTCTAAAACTCATCCAATTAAAAAAAAAAAAAAAAAATGTAATAAATGAAATTTCTTCATAAATTTAGGCCAATATTTATTCAGATACATATTTCAGGTAAAATAAATCACAAGCGTATATTGATTGGTTTGCGCAAATGTTATATCCTCTACGAGGATATTTTTTTTTAGTAGTAATGGCAGCGATCAGAGACTTATAGCGGGACTGCAACATTGGGGAGGGTACTAATGACACCGGCTGGGGTCAACATCAGGGGCGATCAAAGGGTAAACTGTGTGCCTAGCTAATGTTTCAGTGTAGTGGGGAAAGGTGCTTTTACTAGTGGAAGGTATGGATCTGTATTTCTGCTTTACAGAAACACAGGATCCATGCCTTCTGTTCTGAAAGAATGGCAATCTGCCTTGTTTACAGACTGCCATTCTGTTTGTATGCAGAATGATCAGCGGGTGCCAGCAGACATTGGGTCCACCGATTAGCTGGAGTGATACCCAGGAGTGTATAATAACATACATATATTATATATATATATATATATATATATATATATATATATATATATATATATATATATATATATACACACATACACACACACACATATACACACATACATACATACACACGCACACACACACACACGTGACCCTGCACAGAGCAGCCGATCTGTAGCAGTAAGGGTACCCTCACACTGGGGTGGTGTAAATTTTTCAGTCCTGAAAGAAAACAGAGTTACCCACAGAAAACACACCTAACTAAAGCATTCTCACTTCATACGTTAACCCAGGACTGTTAAACAGGACCTCATCGCTGCCAGGCTACAGTTGTAACCTTTTAGCTACTATGCTTCCCTGTCACTTCTATTTATAATAATAAAAATCCACCTTACCAATAACCCTTACACATAATCCTCTACATTTCTCACTTACTTCTAACAGCAGGACAGACAAGCCAGTAACCTGAAAAGTTTCACTTACTTCTTACGCAGCAAAGAGAGAATACTGCCTTTGCCCTCGTGACCAATAAGCCAAGAGATGTAGTGAAGGGGCTTCACCCTGTAATTAAATAAGTATTATTTAACATGTTTACCAGAAACTTAATGAGAAAATGTAAATCGGTAGAAACTCGGTGGATGATACAATTTAAATGGGTTGTAAAGTCAGAAGTTTTTTTATTTTTTAATGCATTAAGATAAAAAAAGTCTTCTGTGTGAAGCAGCTGGCCCAGTACCCCCAAAACACTTACCTGAGGTCACTCTATGTCCACGAATGTCTCAGTCATCCAAGATTACCCTTCCAGAATGGCTGAGGGACAGCAGGGGTGCCATTGGCTCCCTCTGCTGTCAATAAAAGCCAGCTAGCCAATCAGGGAGAGAGGGGGCAGGCTTTATATCTGAATAGACACACAAAGCTGTGGCTCGGCTCGGGTGCCCCAAAGCAAACTCCTTGCTGTGGGGGCACTAAACAGGAAGGAGGGGCCAGGAGCAGCGAAGAGGCACCCTAGAAGAGGAGGATCAGGGCTTCTCTGTGCAAAACCACTGCACAGAGAAGGCAAGTATAACATGTTTGTTATTTTTAAAAGGAAAAAAAAAATAAAAAAAAGAATTTACAATCACTTTAATCTCCAGCAGATCACTGTCAATAGTTGAAGGCCGTACAGTCCAGCAGGGCACACACAAGGCAGTACTCACTTGTAAAACTTTTCCTGGGGAGGAAGGGACCATGTTATAGTCAAAGCATGAACCTTTTTTATTGGAACAACTGCAAGGAGAAGAAAAAAAGTACTTCATTGCTTTGGTTAACACGTTTTAAATATAGAATTATCTTAGTTTTGTGAGGTTAAAAAAAAAAAGCTGGCGGATCATATGACACTAGAGTGTTGCTAAAATATTAGAATATTTTTTTTTCTTAGTGTTCTATGACTTTAATGGACAATGCAGCTTGGAAAAAATGCATAGGTATAATGGAGCTTGTTTTTACATAGAAGCTTCAGATTCTGTTACAAAATGTATCACAATATCATTCCAGCCAATTACAACATAGGTTAAAGTGTATCTACGTTCAAAATTTCAAATTGTATATTCATTTCCACATTGTATTTCACATTTTTCTAGCTTACTCCTATTAATCTTGGGTTGGTAAAACTTTGTGAAGATCCCCACACATTTACTTCCCCCGAATTCTGTGACAAGTAGTCACCATGTCATGTGAGTAGCACTGCTGTGTCACATATTTCACAGAACCTGCCCTCTGAACTGCAGAGGTGCTGAGAGGAGGAGTTTCAGGAGGCGGAGTCAGTACAGGAATCCCTGCTTGCAGGCAGAAAGGTACCATGGGATATGTAGTCCTTAGAAATGGAAAGTAAACCGTAGAGGAGAAGCTGCAAAGCATGCAGGGAATCCAGGAAGTTGTGGAAAGAAAAGATTTTTCAAGTAAGCTTTTATTAGGCTATTGTTTGTTTTGCTACTACAATGTAGAGGTTATATAATGAGAGTGTAGGCTGTGCTAATAGATTTCTTTTAATAAATCAACACAACAGGGCAAATTGACTATCAATAGGCTGTGCACTGTTAAAGGAAAGCAAAGAGAACATGGAAGCCATCATTGCTGACATTCTAAAAATGCTACTTGCCATCATTAGAGTCACAGACACAGAAGAATCACCCAGATCAGGAGTTTGGACTTCACATATTCCATGCGTGTTTCAGATCAGTAAAAAGCACAGAAGCCAAAGACTGAATGGCAATTAGCATTTTCAGTTCAAGAGTGGCAAACCCAATGCTTCTACCAGTATGGGTTTCCTTTATACAGTTAAGTGTGCTCACCATGACCTGGGCAAGAGCTGGAATTTGCAGAAGAAAAAAAATCTAAACAAACACAAAATGAGCCATAAGATAGTGTTGGTTTATTATAAATGAGAAATGCTTACCTCTATAAAGACAATTAAAGCCAGGGGTGTCAAATGGTTCTGTCAGGTGACTAAAATCAGGCTTTTGTAAGCCGCTAAAAGAAACATATAAGACGTTATCCAGCGATTCAAAATCAGGAGAACATACATAGGACAAATCTAACACCACAGCACAGAAAAATTAGCCAGTTTTCTTTTTTTTTTACATTTCAGTCCTGCTCCCCTACCTCCCTCCACACCCAGAATGACGTGCAGTCCCCCGGGGCCACCTGAGATATGCGACATGCATATCCCTGGAGTTACCCACCAGGAGCACTGCAAGTCAGTTCATAAATTAAAAGTGGGTGGTCCTAGCAGCTCCTCATCAGGAGGCTGCGCCTGAAACCAATCAGCAGCTTCCCGATGATGTCATAGGGGAAGATGGAGGCACAGGACCCAATCGGTGGCTGCGGAGAAAAGTATCTCAGCAGTACAACACTGGATTTGCTGTGTGGGTGATCATCTAAACTGTGCAGAACCCAGCATCAGGCAAGCAGAATATAAAAAAATAAAATAAAAAAAGGATCTAGTGAACTAAAAGTGCGAGCCAAACTCAGAAACTCAGTTCAGTCCAATTGAACCATCACGCTAACTACAAGAAAATCAAAGCAAAAAGGGGTGCAAAGTCCTAAGCCCCATATACACTATCAGATTTTCTGCTGATTTTTTTTTCCTTCAGATTTACCAAAACCATGTAGTAGAAAGGCCTGCCTGATTGCATACACATTGAAACTCCTAAGGTTTGACCTCATATTATATGGTTTTGGTAAATCTGTGGGGAAAAAAATAAATAAAAAAAATCAGCAGAAAATCTGATCGCGTGTATGGGGCTTTACAGTTCACTTACAGTTAAATCATCTAAAAAGAGGGATCAGGAACCTGTTGATCGCCATCTACCCGCCAACTGCGGGTGGGTGACAGATAGATCGCAAAACACTTTTCTGCTTTGCCAACCCCCCTCCGCCACTTTGGCGCCAGTCTCTTTTCAGCCTCCTCAACCACATGGCACAGCAGAGAGTGGGGGGTAGCCCAGCTCAGGACAGAGGGCTGGAGCGGGACCTGGCTAAGTTAACTTTTCAAGTTAATCAGTAGATGATTGGTTGCTAGAACACAATGCGGTCCTAATAACCAATCACAAGCTTGTCAATCTGAAAATTTAATTCTGGCATCTCTGGCTACCGCCCTCCGTCCAAAGCTGTGCTGATGTGAAGGGGGACAGAGAGAGGTCATTATTGTGTGAAGGGGGGGGGGCAGAGCACACTACTGTGGGCAGGTTCAGTGCCGGCATAAGGCTGCTTAGGCAGAATGCCTTAGGATGTCAGGTTAGGGGTGGGGTGGTAAAATCCAAATCCCCAGCCACTTGCAGCTCAGGCTGCAGAGAAAGGGACTAGGGAATCTGTCCAAAGTCCCTTTCTCGGTCTTAAAAGTGAGACATCAGGGGTCTGTTTGGACCCCTAATATGACTCCAAATCCACCCCCAACAGGGCTCCTAAAAATTATTCCCCCGCTTTTTCTTATGACAAGCTTCATTAACAAGAAGTGATTTTAACTTAATAGAGTGACCATTGAGGGTCTGGGAAGTTATGTCATTTTGTTTAAACTGAGTGTAATGCCAAGCTTAAGACGTCGTTATGTCAGGGGCGAGGCTGGGCCCTAATGGTCTTCACCCATAGGTGGATTGTCTGTTAAATACGTAACAACTTCTACTGCACTTCGTCACTTGCCTGGCTCCAAAATGTTGTCTTATGTTTACCATGCGACCATGAAAATAAAGCTTTGGACCCATTTTGAGGAACCCATGGGGTGCTGGTGACATTTCTTCACTTGGATTGTCTATGGTTCCCAGCTTGTGGTCATTATAGCACCCAGCAATACCAAAGACATTTTCAGGAACATGTGCATGGGGAATATTGTGTTTTGCCTTTCCTTCAGAGCACATGCTGAGGCTCACTGGAATATCTCCTAAATGATATAGGAGAAATTCATTTTAGCTACAGGTAAGCTTACCTGTAGGTAAAAATAGGCTAAACCAGTTTACTACCACATATATATATATATATTTGGCATAGATCTGTATATATATATATTATTTAATTCCTAATTATAAAGGGAATCAGAAACTAAACAAGGACCTTCACGCAATATTACACCATAAGCGCCCCTCTTTTCTGACAGTACATACTTGGATGGAACTTTGCAGAAGATATCTCGTACCCATTCTTCTAGTGTATCCAGGGTCTCTACAGAGATTGCAAAAATAAAAATAAATTAAAAAATTACTATACCACCACCACTTCATAAATTTAGCCAGATGTTTAGGATCTTAAGATGGCCATACACACGACAATCGGATAGTACAATCCCATTTAAATTTACCAAAACTATGTAGTATGAGGCTACAGCTATACAATCCAAAATCAATTTCTATTCAATTGCACAGGCCTTTACACTACATTGTTGTTGGTAGCCCTAAAGAAGATACAATCAGATATCATAGTGTATGGTGAGCTCAGTCATATATTTATCAGCACATACCATTGGACTGTACGGCCAGGGTCATATAATGGGCTGAGTAGTACATTCTGTAGAATTCCCTGAGGCGGGCATGTGTGTCGATATTCTTTTCTTGAGGTTCATACTTGAGAGTACGTGCATTTCCTGAAAACGACAAAAGTAAAAAAAAAAAAAAAAAAAAAAAAAAAAATTATAGGTGGAATAAATAACTGTCCTAAGTTATGTGGAACTGCTCTATAACAGTAGTAAGGGATGCATTTTGTTGCTCAAAGCAATACAATAGTAATAATTGTGTATGCAGAGTTCCAGGGAAGGCAAAGCATTCATTTATGTATTTTATTGGGATTTTATGTGATAGACCAACACAAAGTGGCACATAATTGTGAAGTGGAAGGAAACTAAAGTCCAGTGGAACCAATTGCCTTCAGAAATCATCTAATTAGTAAATAAAGTCCATCTGTGTGTAATTTAATCTCAGTATAAATACAGCTGTTCTGTGAAGCCCTCAGAGGTTTGTTAGAGAACATGAGTGATCAAACAGCATCGCAAAGGAACACAGCAGACAGGTCAGGGATAAAGTTGTGGAGAAGTTTAAAGCAGGGTTAGGTTATAAAAAAACATCCCAAGCTTTGAACATCTCTCAGAGCACTGTTCAAACCAATAGGAAAAGTATGGCACAGCTGCAAACCTACCAAAACATGGCTGTCCACCTAAACTGACAGGCCTGGCAAGACGAGCAATAATCAGAGAATCGGCCAAGAGGCCCATGGTAACTCTGGAGGAACTGAAGAGATTCACAGCTCAGGTGGGAGAATCTGTCCACAGAATAACTATTAGTCATACTAATACCCCTAACTAAAATCTAGTGAAACAAATTGCCTTCAGAAGTCACCTAATTAGTAAATAGAGTCCACCTGTGTTTAATTTAATCTCAGTATAAATACAGCTGTTCCGTGGAGCCCTCAGAGGTTTGTTAGAGAACCTTGATGAACAAACTGCATCATGAAGGCCAAGGAACACACCAGACAGGTCAGGGATAAAGTTGTAGAGAAATTTAAAGCAGGGTTAGCTTATTAAAAAAAAAAAATCCCAACATCTCATGGAGCACTGTTCAATCCATTATCTGAAAATGGAAAGAGTATGGCACAACTGCAAACCTACTAGTCTGTTTTTTTATCTGCACTGTGAGTAGCCTATGTGTGGTCTTTTAATAAATGTATTACCATGATTGTGCAGTGAGCACTTAGATCCTTCCATTTTTTTCATTTATATCTGGAATATCGATGTTTGATGTGAAAACCCTGGAGGAATTGTCCTATTGTTTCAGCAGCTTCCTACCGTGTTGTGTGGGATCTGCTTGCATTGACTGCCTGTTAGTTTAGGAGTCCATGCAGTGAGGTGAGTGTAGATATACTACCAGAGGCGGAGGGTCTATCGACATTTACTCACTGTTGTTGTGATAGTCACCGGTGGAGCCTCTATGGTGAATCTTCTGAGACTTGTAGTCCACCAGCTTTAATAAGGACTTTTTCTGGACTCTTTGCTCTATTGCTATATTTATTTATCCATCCTTATTGTTCTTTTGTGATTTTTCATTATGTATTTGTGCTGTACTTTCTACTATATACATTTCTTTATTTGATTTTTGTGTTTAATCATCAATGTTCAGCTTGCATATTTTTTTTAATTAGGGGGGTCTAGTTTATTTTTGTGCGAATTGCTCTCTACTACCTATAGAGTTAATAGAAAGATGGATGGAGCCAAAATACATGGCAATCTTAGACGAAAGCCTGTTATGCCCCGCACACACAGTCGGAAATTCCAGCCACAAAATCCATCAGATTTTTTCCGACTGATTTTGTCCGAAACTGGTGTTGCATACACACGGTCGGACAAAGTTGTCAGAAAATCCAATCGTTCGAACATGATGACTTTCAGTAGTTATGATGGGACTACGTTGAAGCTAGTAGGAAATAGCTTTGGTCTCGTAATTTGATCTGAGCATGCGTGGCACTTTGTCCAACCGGAATTGTCTACAAACAAATCGGAAAAAGTCCGATCTGATTTTTTTGTTGGAAAACTTGAGATCCTGCTCTCAAATTTTCGAAGGAAAAAGTCCGATAGACCCCACACACAATCGGATTTTCCGACAATATAATCTGATCGGACCTTTTCCGACCATGTGTACAAGGCATTAGAGTTCTGCAAAAGACTTGACTGGAGCAGAGGTTCACATACACATATATATATATTATACATACACACACACAGATACATTTTTTTGAAGTTGCATTTTTTTTGTCACCATTTTTTGAAAAATTTAGATTTTGGAAATGAAGACAATAATTAAAAGAGTTGAACTCACTCACCCCAAAAGAATTTGCTCATTGGATGACCGGGCTTTGCCAAACTTCCGAAAAGCATCTCCTTACGATTAGAGTCTGAAGGCCGAGCAAGCTCATATTCTAAAGTAATAACACACAAATGTTTATATTTTGTATATAGCAAGTTTACTGGTGGACAAAAAAAATAAAAAAATGACAAAGAGAATCTATCCTACCGCTATCCACAGCCTGCACTTCCCGGTCAATGGCATCTCTGACCATCAATGGTGCAATGAAGAACTGTGCCCATCTGAGGAGAAATGTGGAGATATAAAAAGGTCTAAATACTGACATGCATAAAAAATAAGTTAATCTTTGTAAAAAAAAAAAATATATTATATAATAAAATGTACATCTTTTTGCAGGTAAAAAAAAAAATGTGCATTGTTTTTTCTTATTAGGAGCCTGCAGAGAATTTCACCCGTGATCAGCAGATCCTGGGTGCAATCCCAGGCTCCTGCAAACTGTCAGTGTAGCTGTCTGCCCATACCTCATACAAGAAGGCAGTTACTGGATGACAAGAAGCATCAATGAACTACCTAGAGCGCTCATCGGCCCCTAAGAGTTCATTGAAAACTACAAGCCATCAGCCAAAATGGCTAACGGTAGTTGTAGTTCCCCCATTTACAGAACGCTGTGAATGAATGATGCAGCCGAGTGTGGGGAGAAGATCCCCTGCCTGCTGTCACAATGGAAGCAGCAAGGTTTAGAGCCAACAGAGTGTAAGGCTAACACTGGTACTTGTAGTCACCCACAAAAACCTTAGAAACATTTTGGATCAGGTTCACGTGAAGTTTCTTTCATTAACCACTTAAGGATCGCCTCACGCTGATATACGTCAGCAGAATGGCACGGCTGGGAACAAGCACATACAGGTACGTTAACCTTTAAGTGCCCAGCCATGGGTCTCACGCACCGCCGGCGCACTCACCACCCGATCCTGAGCGCCGTAACCGTGGCCGCGGGACCTGCAGACCCGATGGCCACCGGTGTCCCACGATCGGGTCACAGAGCTGAAGAACAGGGAGAGGTCAGTGTAAACAAACCTCTCCTCGTGCTTCCTAGTGAGCCTGTCACTGATCGTCTTTTCCCTGTCATAGGGAAAGACGATCAGTGACGTCACACGCCAAGCCACGCCCCCCTATAGTAAAAAAAACACACACACACACACTTAACCCCTACACTGCCCCCTAGTGGTTAACCCCTTCACTGCCAGTGACATTTTTACAGTAATCAATGCCAATGGTCCCAAAAATGTGTCAAAATATAAACATCACTGGGGTTATGTGGCCAGTTAAGATGTAAATACTGCTTAGCGGACATCTTTAACCACTTCAATGCAGGGCACTTTTACACCTTCCTGCCCCGACCAATTTTCAGCTTTCAGCGCGCTCACATTTTGAATGACAATTGAGCGGTCATGCGACCTTGTACCCAAACAAAATTTTTATAATTTACTTCCCACAAATAGAGCTTTTTTTTTTTGGTGGTATTTGATCACCTCTGGGGTTTTTATTTTTTGCGCTACAATTAAAAAAAAAAAAAGGGAAGAATGAAAATGTAAAAAGCACAAAAAAAAAAAAAAACAAACACCGGTATTCTGCCCAAAAAGCAGCTTATGTACTGTTTTGATCTTCAGCCATTTTTGCTTCAGGCTACAAAATGCTTAGTTGTGAACAGGGGCCTTTTAAATTAATGGGATTTTGCTTGTTGGGTCTTTTTCTGGCATTTTACGAACTGAAAATGCTCAGGTGTGAATGCAACCTAATAGTGCCCACTGACTACTTACTCCTGTTATTTTATTCCAACCTTTCAGTTATTTTTTTAGAAATTTCCCCATTTCAGCAAAATTTGTCCTTTTAGCCGCTTGCCAATCA
Organism: Lithobates pipiens; assembly: GCF_037356315.1. Lineage (NCBI taxonomy): Eukaryota > Metazoa > Chordata > Amphibia > Anura > Ranidae > Lithobates > Lithobates pipiens. The sequence continues at coordinate 280,922,534 of NW_027507785.1, read as the reverse complement.
GCTGCCACCATTATACTGCGGCAGGACGGCACAATCCCGCGAGCTGTCGTACCTATACGCCAGCTCCTTTAAGCAGGATAGCAGGTATGCGCATGGCGTACCAATGCTCGTGGCCAACGGTCGCGATGACTGCCAGCCACGAACAATCGCTGGCATGAGAGGCAGAACAGGGACGTGTGTGTGTGTGTAAACACACAAATCCCTGTTCTGTGAGGAGGTCACGAGTTCCTAATACCTAGGACTCACGATCTGCCATTTCCTCTAGGTCAGTCCCCTCCCCCTACCATTAGAAACACACATAGGGAACAGTTAACCCCCTTGATCGCCCCCTAGTGTTAACCTTTTCCCTGCCAGTGACATTTTTACAGTAATCAGTGCATTTTATAGCACCAATCGCTGTATAAATGGCAATGGTCCCAAAAATGCATCAAAAGTGTCTGCCATAGTGTTGCAGTCCCGATAAAAATCGCAGATTGCCGCCATTACTAGTAGAAAAAAATAATAAAAATGCTATAAATCTATCCCCTATTTTGTAAACGCTATAACTTTTGCGCAAACCAATCAATATACGCTTTTTTTTTTTTTTACCTAAAATATGTAGAATACATAATCAGCCTGAACGAAGAAAAAAAAAAGAGCTTTTGTTAAAAAAGGGGGGATATTTATTATTAAAGCAAAAAGTACAAAATATTGTGTTTTTTTCAAAATGTACGCTTTTTTTGTTTAAAAAAAAAACTAAATAAAAACTGCAAAGATTATCAATTACCACCAAAAGAAAGCTCTATTTGTGGGGAAAAAAAGGACGTCAATTTTTGTTTGGGTTCAGTGTCACATGACTGCGCAATTGTCAGTTAAAGCGACGCAGTGCCAAATCGCAAAAAATGCCCTGGTCATTCAGCAGCCAAATCTTTAGGGGCTAAAGTGGTTAAAATCTAAAACTGTTTTTGTATATGATGTTTCAGTTCTTGTTTTAATATCAAACCAAAAGACCTTGGTGATCACTAGAACCCAAATTTTCTCCCACCTCAACTCATCAGACATTCGATCCCCATTTGTCAGTACAAGGTTTAAAATATGGTTCCACATTGTTAAGATTGTCACATTATTTAAAAAAGAAATAAAAAAAAAAAAAAAAAAAAGAGAAAGAACAGCTGATATGAGCTGGTATTTCAACAGAACTTTGCTAAAAGGTGTTAAAGCAAAACATACCGATCCAAAGCCTCTTTGAAATGTTTCCGCTGTACATCAAACTGGAAGATGGTGCGTTCGCAGTCAGTGGAGGCGTTGTCACTGCCACCGTGTTTTTTAAGGAAAGCATCAAAGCCATTCTCATCTGGGTATTTTTCACTGCCCATGAACACCACTACAAAAAGACAAAGCACAGACACCGCTATGGGCTGTAGGACCGCAATAATACCAAAAAAAGATAAAGTGCTTTTGACACTAGGTTTAAAACATTAAATGTAAACATCCTGTCACCCGATGTGGTAAAACGTGGTGTCACCTCCCTCCCTCCACTAATTATTTTCCCTTTTTCTGAAAGCGAGCCAAAGAAACAAAATTCCGGACTCCTTCACATCACAGCCCCCCTTTACCCTACACATTCCCCTGCACCTCTGGACCTCTTTACATTACACAGCCCCTTGCAGCTATCCCCTCCCCCCCCCCTCTCCTTCACATTACACAACCTCCGCAGCTCTGCCCTTTCCTACCTTAGGCAGGCATGCAGAGCGGGAGATACAGCAGCGTTGAATAGAGGGCAGGAGCTGCTGGAGTTAATTGTTCATATTAAAAAACTGGCGATTGATTGCTAGGACCACCTAACAACCAATCACCTGCTGGTTAACTTGGAAAGTGAACTCCTGCCCTCTATTCAGCACTGCTGTGTCTCCCGCTGTGTGTACAGATACCAACTGCAGCCAGAGTGCTGCAAGAAAGCAAAGACTGAACTCAACAACTGCTGGAAAGGTAAGTATTAATCATCTTATTTCACAGAATGCACATATTTAGAGTCAACTAACAAAGTTGCTTTGACACCAGTCAGGTTTTAATGGTTGTCTATGTCCCAGTTAGGGAGATTCACCCCATTTGTTACGTTTAGCATAATCACCGAAAGTGAAGGTAAACAAAATCGCAAGTTTTATGGTGTCCCCAGAACAGGAATAGTGGGGATATCTTCCAATGGGGACACAAGTTTTAGTGACAACCAGGGATTCCCTCACTTCGGAGAGATTTTCTCTAACTTCCTGTTGTATGTGGGAACAGAAGTGAAGGGACACCTCTCCAATGACACACAGATGGCAAAAATAAACCTTACAGGAGTTATATCCCTCTCTTACTTGATCAAAAAAACAAAAAAGAACTAAAAACGCAAAATCCTTTTGTTTTTTTTATAAAAAACTTGAAAATAAAATAAAATAAAGCTTGCCTATAATTGTTAATCTAGGTTAGTAGTCTTGCTTGGAAGACAGCAAATTATAAAAAAAAATGGTAAATACATCTTTCCTGTAGCCCACTGGCCACATAAAGATGAGGATTAGCCAATCAGAAATCTGATCTTTCCCCTTCAACAGGATTTGCAAATTTAAATGTCTAGGCCACTGGTTATGTGAGCAGCACCAGGGAAAACCATGAGCAGCATTTTCTCCAGAATAAAAAATAAAAAGTTTCAGCCCTTTTCAGCAAAACAGATAACATAGCATAAAAGGGAAATACCCCAACAGCATAACTTGGAAAAATATGGACACCCACGCACAACAATTTCACCACTGGTTGTAAGCTTGCTTTCCCTGTTGATTCAGTCTAACCACCAATGTACAGTACCATCATATGTGGACAACTTAATGCAGCACTTACTATGTTCCAAGAAATGCGCTAATCCTGGCAGGTCCTCCGGATCACTGAAACTTCCCACTCCAATGCAAAGTGCAGCTGCAGACTAAAGAGAAAGGAAAAACGAAGCAAGAGGTTTCAGAAAACGCTTATGGGATGAGTCCCAGGGGCCCGCCCAAACCGCCATGTCCCAAGAAACTAGCAATAAAGTTTTTAAGCATATCTAAAAAAAGTATTTATATTTTGGATAGGGTACGGATTGGTTAAACCCAGGTAAGGTATTTTGCCACCTGTGTTTCATTAGGTAGAATTACCTTTACGTCCTGTCCTGTAGCATGGACAGGGATGGCCTGGGAAGGAGGGGGGTGAAAATTCCCTGTACTGAAGTGGTTAAAAGGACCCTCAACTTATGGTACAAAGCATTGCAAACTTTACAATATTTTTCAATTTAGTCTTTTTTTTTTTTTTTTTTTTTACACAATAAATAGAAAAACGAATAGGGCTGGCTACCAAAATAGGCACAGCAGGGGACTCAACAAATCCAGACTGAATGAAAATATAAATTTTCAGTGTTTGTCCAGCTTAGTACAGCCATCACATCTAAAAGACTGGTACACCACAATACAGTACATTTTTGTCTTGGGTTTAGTTAAAGAGGAGGTAAACCCAACCATATTACTGATATGTACTTGCTGTACCGTGTACTTGTATTAAAAAGTATTCGTTCTCTTTGTATTGCTTCCTTTGTGGGAATTGCTTGGTGTTCCTGCTTGCCTAATAAAAAGCTGACCACATTAAGCAGAAGAACACACCCTGGTCAGTTCTCTATCTATGCTGGGAGCTCAGCCTGCTCTCCTCCAATGATCAGACTTGTCCTGACATCCCCCCTGCACAGCCTTTCACTGGGAAGACCAGTGTGCTGCTGTTTCTCCTTCCCCCAGCTCTTATGCAGCTGGGAACAGAGGAAATGTGATCACTTATAAAAAAAAAAAAGGGAAACATTATTTATAATGTTTTTTTATATCAATACACTAAATGGTTTGCCTTTCATTTCTATTTTAAACTGAACGGATTGTTTTACAAGTTTTACAACAACTCATAACAGTTATGAGTGAGCACAATGTAGTTGTGTAAAACGCGTCAACCTCTGCCCCGGCTGCTGCACTTGTGGTGTGTGTCATGTACCTTTGTGTATTTTCGCAATGACTTCGATAAAAGTACTCGCTACGTCGGTGGGCTGCTATTTTCCTTCTATCCCATATACATTAACAGACACCCATTAGAACTGAAGAACCTGCGTGGATAAGCAGCATAGCATCGTTGGCATCGTCAGCTACAAAATTTGGTTGATTTACCAAAACTGGAGAGTTCTTAATTTGGTGCAGCTGTGCATGGCAGCCAATCAGCTTCTAACTTCAGCTTGTTTAATGATGCTTGGAGACGAAAAAAAATCAGCACTCTTCGGTTTTAGTAAATCAACCGCAATAAGTCCAGTTGAATGGGACTAACTGGGGTTGATTAAAACTGGAGAGTGCAAAATCTGGTGCAGCACTGCATGGTAGCCAATCAGCTTCTAACTTCAGCTTGCTCAATTAGGTTTTGACAGTAAAAACTGAAAGCCGATTGGTTTCTATGCAGAGCTGCACCAGATTTTGCACTCTCCAGTTTTAGTAAATCTCCCCCACTATGACCAGCGATACGAGAACATGAATAAATGAGACCCTTCACCAACATTATCACACAGCACAGCCACACAATAACAGTACCAGCTTTTCTGTACAGCCTTTCTTGTCTCTGGAATGCAAGCTGTCCGATTCCTCATTTTCATCCTCCTCCTCATCACCTTCAGATTCTTCTCCTTCACTGTCTTCCTCCGAGTCGTCTTCATCATCTTCATCATCATCTTCTTCTTCTTCTTCTTCTTCATCATCAGAGGAATCGGAGGCAATGTGACCGAGAGATGTCATATCAGAGATCAGCAGAACCCTAAGGCCACTGTCAAGCTGTATAAACCTGGAGGGGGGGGGTCACAAACGGGTTACATACATACGTAATACTACCACTGTTAATTGGTCTCTGTGGGTTACTGCACCCTGCTTATATTAAGTAAAGATGTTGTGGTTTTTTTTTTATGTAAAAGAAAAGATTTTAAAAAAATGGCAATTTCCCTTTTAGGCTCTATTCAGACTGTGGTGGTACATTACCGCATTCATGTTAACGTGTTGCGTCAATGCAATACATATAAGAGCAGCCATGCAACTGGAAAGAGATACTAGGAGTTGTATTTCTACTGCAGCTAGATATCCGCTAGTTGCCTATCCCAGGTGTATAGAGCACACATTAACAAAGCCATCACTTTACTGTCACAAACAAAATCATAGGCAGGACAAAACTCTGGGTGGCCGCACACCAGAAAAAGACTTAAAATCCTGTATTTTATGGAAAATCGTAGGTCACATCATATCAAATGGTCCACAGCAAAGGAAAGGGGTGCAAAAATCTTAACGCGTTTCATACTGGAATCAGTGCTAACTGTGAGATAACTGTACGTCTATGAGTAAGCACTGATTCCAGTGCAAAACACGTCAAGATTTTTGCACCCTTTTCCTTTGCAGTGGACCCTTTGATGTGACCTAAGATTTTCAATAAAATACAGGATTTTAAGTCTTTTTCCGGTGTGTGGCCATCCAGAGTTTTGTCCTGCCTACCTGCCTATTGCGTTTGTATCAGCCAGCACCTGGGGCTCACTGATAGGAGGAAGAGCATTTGCCCTGGAGGGCTATCTTGGAGCACAAGCAAACAAAATCATAGTTTAACCTAGAGCTGCACGATTCTGGCTAAAATGACAATCACGATTCTGAATGTAACATCGTCTTTCACATTAAAACAAACAAGAAAAAAAATAAGCTAACTTTAGGGCTGCAACTAACGATTATTTTCATAATCGATTAATCGGCCGATTAATTGGATAAAATCATTAAAAAAAACGTAATGTTCAATTTTTTCGTTTATTGAAAAGTAATGAAAAACTGAGTGTTACACTCAAACTGCAGAATAAAAAACGTTTAACATTACACAACTTTGCAGCAGTACAAAAACGTTCTGAAAAGAGGTGAACTATAACTGTTCAAGAAACTTTGCATTTGAATGTAAAAAAGTTAACATGTTAACATGCTCAGGGCTAAGGCTGGCTCTCTTTTTACAAACGATGTTGCCTGCAGCAGAAAAGAGGCGCTCCGATGGAGTGGAGGTGCCTGGAATGCACAAGAATGATTTTGCAAGTTTTGCCAAAGTAGGATATTTATCTTGGTTACCCTTCCACCAATTCAAAGGGTTTCCCTCCTTTGGAAGCGGCTTCTCAGCAAAATAAGCCTGAACTTCATTTCGGACTTGTGTGTGAATATCCACCTTAAGTTGCCCCTCCTCCTCTTCGCTGCTGCCCCCAGACTCAAGGAGTATCTCAAGTAGAGAATGAGATGCTGACGCTGTAGATGTTGAAGGCTCAGCATCTCTACTTACAGGCGACATGGTGGTCATTTGCTGCTGCACCAGCATCTCCCTTCTTAAAGCAAGTGCCTCTGTCTGTACTTTTGCCTGCACGTTTATGATCTGTTCTGGTGATAAAAAATGTTGTCTTATAAATCGTGGGTCCAGGGCAGAGGAAAGGATTACGGTGTTTGGGACGTGTTCAAGGATCCCCTTTCATCTGCTTTGAAGTTGGTCTGTTGCAGTAGCTTGGAAGCTCTTTAGTGAAGAGGATTCATAAGAAGCACCTTCAATGGACCGCAATAGCCCCTTTACCAGTGCTGGCACAGATGATAGGGTGACATATTCTTGGCCACTCATGAATACAGTGCAGCATTCAAAGGGCTTAAGAGCAGTGGAAAGTTCTTCAAGAATACTCCACTGGTCTGGTTTTAAGTCCAGATAACGTTTGCCTCTTTGTGTAACTGATGGGTCAGACAGAGTTGCAGTTACCGGCCACCTTTGTTCAATGAGTCGTTCGACCATATAGTAAGTGCTATTCCATCTTGTGCTTATATCTTGAAGAAGCTTGTGCTCAGATGTACCCATTTGCTTTTGTTTCTCCTTCAATTTGCTGCTGGCTAGCTCACTTTTTTTTAAATGTTCAACTAGTCCTCTTGCAGCATTAACGGCTCTCTCAATTCCAGAATTCTTTAAACGCAGCACCGATCACCAGCTGCAAGGTGTGGCCAGTGCAGTGGATACTGGCCCAGCCATGCTTGTCCTCCAGGCTATTTGCAGCAGCCACAATATTTGCTCCATTGTCATGCACAATGGCAATTATTTTCTTAACCGGAATTTCAAATTTTTCAGTGACCTCCTCCAACCATTCTGCAATATTTGCTGCTGTATGTCTGTCTTCCAGAGGCATGGTAGTGAGGCAGATAGAAATCATCTTCCAATCCTCCGCTATGTAGTGGCATGTAATGCCAAGGAAAGCCTCGGTCGCTATACTTGTCCATATGTCTGCAGTAATGGCAATTCTGCTTTCATTAGCGCTGATGGCATCCTTCACATTCTGAAATGTCTCCTGGTACTTTCTCTCCACTAGTTTGGTAAAATGGGTTCTTGATGGTAAAGTATATCCAGGGTTCAGTACACCGATCATGCTTTTAAATCCTCGGTCTTCAACCATGGACAGTGGCCGCATGTCGGTGACTAGCATTTTCATGACAGAATCTGTTATAACTGCTGATTGTTGGGGAGTGCAGGGACGATTTTGCTGCACAAACTCTGTCATGGTGCGCTGTTTCTTTCTGCAAAGATCAAGATAATATGTATGATTAGTATGCAGGAAAAGCTATTTCTGTGTAACTCACTCTATATATCATTTTGGGTTTAACTTACCGTCCCGATGTTTAGACTTCCACTGTGAACCCCACGCGTTTCAGTTTCATGTGCTCGTTCATCGTTGTGCTTCTGTGCCATGCAAGTTCCATTTTACAAAGTTTGCAGGTGACCACCTTCTTTACAGCATTTAAATTAAAATACTCCCATGCCTTAGAACAGGGCTCGACAAAACCCGGGAGCCAGGAAGATAGAATTATTGACCTGGCGCCTGGGGCAGCACAGCTGGGGGTATCCTGTCTCCGTGGACCCCCCCCCCCCGGCGTGATTGCGTCCGGCCATTCCGCCGGTAATTGAGGCCTTCTGCAGTCCTATGATTCCTTCTGGAATCTGGCGCCCTCTTGTGGTGGCCGTTGGTATGACAACCAGCCTCTTTTGATTGCCTGCCTATCTCCTTCCCTTTATTTAGAACCCCTAAACATTATATATATTTTTTATTCTAACACCCTAGAGAATAAAGTGGCGGTCGTTGCAATACTGTCTGTCACACCGTATATTTGCGCAGCGGATTTACAAGAGCACTTTTTTGGGGAAAAATTATTTAATAAAAAAAATAAGACAACAGAAAAGTTAGCTCAATTTTTTTTATATTGGGAAAACGTTACGCCGAGTAAATTGATACCCAACAGGTCACGCTTCAAAATTACGCCCGCTCATGGAATGGCGACAAACTTTTACCCTTTAAAATCTCCATAGGCGAAGTTTAAAAAAATTCTACAGGTTGCACGTTTTGAGTTAGAGGAGGTCTAAGGCTAGAATTATTGCTCTCGCTCTACCAATCACGGCGATACCTCCTATGTGTGGTTTGAACACCACTTTCATATGCGGGCGGGACAGGGCGCGTTTAAAATTTTTTTTCCATATTTTAACTTTTATTTTGATTTTTTTCACTGTTCTTTAAAAAAATAAAATCGTGTCACTTTTATTCCTATTACAAGAAATGTAAAAATCCCTTGTAATAGAAAAAAGCATGACAGGTCCTTTTAACCACTACAATACAGGGCACTTTCGCCCCCTTCCTTCCCAGCCCAATTTTCAGCTTTCATCACTCTAGCGCTTTCAGTGACAATTGCGTGGTCATGCTACACTGTACCCAAATGAAATTTTTATCATTTTGTTCGCACAAATGGAGATTTATTTTGGTGGTATTTATTCACGACTCCGTTTTTTATTTTTTGCGATATAAGCGCAAAAAAGCGGAAATTTGGAAAAAAAACAATATTTTCTTTTTTCTATTTTAAAAGAAATCCAATAAAATCAAATTTTGTCATAAATTTAAGCCAAAATGTATTCTGCTACATGTTTTTGGTAAAAAAAATTCCGTTAAGTGTATAATAATTGGTTTGTGTGATCACGGACATATGTACGCAAATGATCATGTACATATGTGTGCAGGTGATCACGTACATATGTGTGCACATAATCATTGGGACAAGTGATTTTAGTGGGACATATGTGGGGGACATGTTTTTATTATTAGGGACATGTGTTTTTATTTTTTGGTGACATGTATGTTTTGGGGACATGTGTGTTATGGGGACATATGTGGGGACTGTGTTTACACTGTGTGGTGTGTTGTGTGTTTACACTAGACTGAAGATCAGTGAGTAAAAAGCTGTAAAAAACAGCTCATACTCACTGATCATCAGCCGGCTGCAGCAATCTGCTCTCCTCTTCTCAGCGATGACTTCTGTGTGAGGAGAGGAGGAGCCGATTGCCTAGCAACCGGCTGTTTGTTTACATCACATGACGGCCGTGATTGGACACGGCCGTCATGTGATCAGGAGGGCCAATCACAGAGCCCTCCTGCCGATCTGAGATGTGCCGTGTCCCGGTGACACGGGCGCATCGGGATCGCGCCGCTGCGCGGGCACGCGCGCGATCCCGCTCCTCCTGATGGACGTTCTTGAACGTCCTATCAGGAGTAGACGGCTCCCACCCGGCCGTATATGTGCATTGGCCGGGTGGGAAGTGGTTAAATATGAGATCTGGGGCCAGAGACCTCAGATCTCATATTTACACTAAAATGCAATTTAAAAAAAAAATGGTCACTTGAAAATAAATAAAATGTCCCTCTAAGAGCTATGGGCAATGACTTGGAGACAGGTGGCGGGGGGGCTTAGTTATCTTCCCCTCACTCGTCTCCATGTCAGGCTAGGGACAGGTCCAGATCGCCGTTACGGACCTGGCTCCTAACTTTTTTAGCTGGCTCCTAGATTCCAAGCAAATTTGTCAAGCCCTGCCTTAGGCTCGGTTCACACAGGGGCAACACGACTTTTGGAGGCAACTTGGACACGACTTGGGGCGACTTACAACACGACTTTAAGTCACCCCAGGCCAGGCGACTTTTGCCGTGGCCAGAGAATGAGCTCTCAAGGGGGAACTCCACACCAAATAAAAAATAAATAAAAAAAACGGCATGGGTTCCCCCTCCAAGAGCATACCAGGCCCTTAGGTCTGGTATGGATTTTAAGGGGAACCCCCTACGCTGAAAAAACGGCGTGGGGGTCCCCCCCAGATCCATACCAGACCCTTACCCGAGCACGCTACCCGGCCGGCCAGGAAAGGGGGTGGGGACGAGCGAGCGCCCCCCCTCCTGAGCCTTACCAGGCCGTGTGCCCTCAACATGGGGGGGGCGCATGCCCCCCCCACCCCAAAGCACCTTGTTCCCCATGTTGATGAGGACAAGGGCCTCTTCCCGACAACCCTGGCCATTGGTTGTCGGGGTCTGCGGGCGGGGGGCTTATCGGAATCTGGGGGCCCCCGGATCCCGGCCCCCCACCCTATGAGACCCCGACAACCAATGGCCAGGGTTGTCGGGAAGAGGCCCTTGTCCTCATCAACATGGGGACAAGGTGCTTTCCCAAGGCACCCCCCCATGTTGAGGGCACGCGGCCTGGTACGGCTCAGGAGGGGGGGGCCCGCTCGCTCGTCCCCACCCCCTTTCCTAGCCGGCCGGGTAGCGTGCTCGGATAAGGGTCTGGTATGGATCTGGGGGGACCCCCACGCCGTTTTTTCAGCGTAGGGGGTTCCCCTTCAAATCCATACCAGACCTAAGGGCCTGGTATGCTCTCGGAGGGGGGACCCACGCCAAATTTATTTAAAAGTTTCCTTTTGAGAGCTGATAATTCTATAAGAGTCGCCTCCGTATAAACTGAGATCCAACTTGGAGGCGACCTCCATTGAAATCAATGGGTACCAGTCGCCTACAAGTCGGATTGAAGTAGTACAGGAACCTTTTCTGAAGTCGGAGCGACTTCAGTAGTGTGCATTAAGACGGTTCTCATTAACTTACATTGATTTCTACATGTTGTGCGACCTGAGGCCGGATCTGAGTTGCCCCTGTGTGAATGGACCCTTAGAAGATTTGAGTCGCACACCCTTTTCTGAGGTCATTGTGTCAGCAGCATCCTCTGCCATTTTTAAAAAAAAATTTGCAACTAGTTAAAAAAAAAAAAAAAAAAAAGTACGTGGTGTAATATTATGTATGTATTGCACAGTTTTATAAAAATAAGTGATTCTTCAATATTTCTATGCACTGTTATTCAACACCAATGACGGGGCGCTATTCCTCCCGAGGACACCAATGATGGGGCGCTATTCCTCACACTGACACACTATTCCTCCCGGGGACACCAATGACGGGGAGCTATCCCCCCCGATGACACCAATGACGGGGCGCTACCCCTCCCGCTGACACCAATGACGGGGCGCTATCCCTCCCGCTGACACCAATGACGGGGCGCTATCCCTCCCGCTGACACCAATGACGGGGCGCTATCCCTCCCGCTGACACCAATGACGGGGCGCTATCCCTCCCACTGACACCAATGACGGGGCGCTATCCCTCCCACTGACACCAATGACGGGGCGCTATCCCTCCCGCTGACACCAATGACGGGGCGCTATCCCTCCCGCTGACACCAATGACGGGGCGCTATCCCTCCCGCTGACACCAATGACGGGGCGCTATCCCTCCCGCTGACACCAATGACGGGGCGCTATCCCTCCCGCTGACACCAATGACGGGGCGTTATTCCTCCCACTGACACCAATGACGGGGCGCTATTCCTCCCACTGATACCTATGACAGGGCACTATCCCCCCCAGAAACACCAATGGGGAACTATTATCCCCCCCAGAAACACCAATGTGGCTCTATTCCCCCCCCCCCCCCCCAAGAAACACCAATTGGCCCCTATTCCCCCCCCCCTCCCTCCCAGGAACACCAATGGGGCACTATGACTATTCTGCCCGCTTCCTCCCAGGAAAGCCAATGATGATGGGGCACTGAATGTTGTACTGTGTCTGTGTGTGGTTTTTACTGTGGGTACTTTTAGCCGATAGCCTCTACCTTTTTTCGCACTGTCACTGTGTGCAGCTCGGCTCAGTCTCCTCACAGGTTCTCGCCCTTGCCTCTCTGTTCCATCGAGGCAGCAGCGGGCGGGGCTGAGAAGATCTGTGTGAATGACGTGACATCAGCAAGGAGGATAGGCGCGCCGCAGACGTGCAGAGCCGATTACGTGCCTGGTCACAGAGAGCAGCGCCGAGGACACAGGAAGGATTACATAGGAGGGGGGGATTTTTTTCCACGACCGGACAGGCGGAAGGTGCGGACCAACTAATCAATAATGAAAATCGTTGACAACGATTTTCATTATCGATTATTATCGATAATATCGATTAATCGTTGCTAACTTTACTGTTTGTTTTTTTTATTAATTGAAGTGTATTTTTTCCCAAAAAATTGCATTTGAAAGACCGCTGGGCAAATACAGTGTGACAAAATATTGCAGCAATTGCCATTTTATTCACTAGGGTCTCTGATAAAATATATATGTTTGGGGATTCCACATAATTTTCTAGCAAAAAAAAATAAAAAATTATTTTAACTTAAGAAACAAATGCCAGGAAAAGATTTAGACTTTAAAGAGGAAGTAAACCCTGGTGGGTTTACTTATTTTGTCTCCCTGCAAAGGTAAAGCATAATGGGCTACTATGCATCACATAGTAGCCCATTACGTGTCACTTACCTGACACAGGAGCCAGCGAAGTCACAGCTGTCCTCTGTAGTACGGAGTGTCCATCTTCTTCCGGGTATTGCTGTGCCGGAGCAGCAATGACGTCACTCCCACGCATGCGTACGGGAGCCGCCACTAACGGCATGCTGCTAACGGCAATAGTGCGTCTGCACGCTGCTGTGCTATAGACAGCGGTGACTGTCTTTTAGTAAATATCTCCTAAACCATATAGGTTTAGGAGATATTTCTTAGACCTACAGGTAAGCCTTAATCTACGCTTAACTGTAGGTCAAAGTGGTTTGTAAGGGTTTACAACCACTTTAAGTGGTTAAACTTCCTGCATTTACACACAGAAGTTTGATCTAAGAAGGAAGTTCATCACAATGTTTCATGGTGTTACAAACTTGGCAGACTGCCCAGATTTTTTTTTACACACAGAAGTTTATCCCTTTGATCTAAGAAGGAAGTGTTAGTTACAATGTTTAAATTGGTTAAAAACTTGACAGACTGCCAGATATTTCCTTTTGATAGGTGATAAGTCTCTCCACTTGTTATATAAAAGAATCTGCAAACTCTGCATTGGAGATTGTCAAGGGTTGAATCAAGATCACGATTTTTTTTAACGATTAATTATGCAGCTCTAGTTTAACCCACAGTTTCTCAACCTGTTTTCCCTGGAGGAACCCTTGGCAAAAAGTTTGAGATCTCAGGGAAGCCCCCCCAAAAAAAATTCTGATCAGCATGCTGTAGACAAAATTTTTTGTAGAAATTGCTTTAACCACTTGCTTACTGGGCACTTAAACCCCCCTCAGTCCCAGACCAATTTTCAGCTTTCAGCGCTGATGCACTTTGAGTGACAATTGCGCGGGCATACAACACTGTACCCAAATGAAATTTTTATCATTTTTTTCCCACAAATAGAGCTTTCTTTTGGTGGTATTTAGTTACAGCTCGGAGTTTTATTTTTTGCTAAACAAACAAAAAAAGATGCAAAAAAAAAAAAAAAAAAATCATGTTTTAATAGTTTGTTATAAAATTTTGCAAACGGGTCATTTTTCTCCTTCATTGAAGTGCGCTGATTAGGCGGCACTGATAGGCTGCATTGGTGGGCACTGATGGGCTGCATTGGTGGGCACTGATGGGCTGCATTGGTGGGCACTGATAGGCTGCACTGGTGGGCACTGATAGGCATAGTTAAGGCGGCACTAATAGGCACAGATAAGGCGGCACCGATGGGCACAGATAAGGCGGCACTGATGGGCAAAGATGGGCACAGATAAGATGGCACGGATGGGTGGCACGGATAAGTGGCACGGATGGGTGGCACGGATGGGCACTGATAGGTACCACAGATAGATGGGACTGATGGGCACTGATAGGTGGCACTGATAGGTGGCTCTGATAGGTGGCACTGCTGGGCACTGATGGGCGGCACTGCTGGGCACTGATGGGCGGCACTGCTGGGCACTGATGGGCGGCACTGGGGTGCAGCACCTGAGGCAGATTTTGGGTGGCACTGTGGGTGGCACTGCTGGGTGGCACTGTGGGTGGCACTGTGGGCACTGCTGGGTGGCACTGTGGGCACTGCTGGGTGGCACTGTGGGCACTATGGGCACTGCTGGGTGGCACTGACAGGGGGGCACTTACTTTATTCAGGATGGCACTGCGGGTGGCAGGTGGGCACTGGCAGGGGGCAGGTGTCCTTTTATATTGCTGGCCGTGATCGGGACTGATGTCCCGAACACGGCCGCCGGCGATCGGCTTTTTTTTTTTCTCCTCGCGCTGTCAGCGCGAGGAGGAATACTAGCCGATTACCGGCTCCGTTTTATCACATGATCAGCTGTCATTGGCTGACAGCTGATCACGTGATAAGGGGTCGGGATCGACCCCTTACACGGATCGGTGATCAGGCGAGTCTCACGGACTCGCCGATCACAGAGCGCGCCGCGCGCGCCCCTCAGGGGGCGCGCAGGCCGCTCGTAACCAGGACTACGTCAATAGACGTAGTCCCGGAAATGTGGGTCCGCGCTATTGCCGTCATTTTGCAATAGCGCGGATCCCAAGTGGTTAAACCACTTGCCTACTGGACACTTATACACTTATACAGCAGCGCTTTGCCGGCAGTATAGCTACGCTGCCCCATTTATTTCAATGGGCAGGAGTGGCGAAGGAGCGGTGTACACACCGCTCCTTCACCACTCCAAAGATGCTTCTAACAGGACTTTTTTTACCGTCCTGCCAGCGCACCGCTCCAGTGCGAGTGCCCTCGGGTCTTTCACACTGGAGATGCAGCAGCGGCTGTTTCATGTTGTTTTGCAGGCGCTATTTTTTAGTGCAATAGCTCCTGCAAAATGACCCAGTGTGAAAGGGGTCTTAGTGTCTACAGGTGCCTATATGTAGCACCAGTACATCCCAGGCACAAAAACATGCAAAGCAATTACATTGTACCAGCGAATAGCTGAGCATAAATGTGTTCAACATCCAATCAGCAGTTGCCTCATAGACTGCTATTCATGCAGCCGCTGAGATGCACTTTCATCCTGCTGAGACTTACAAGAAACAATACAAGGGAATATACAGAACAGATACATTGTATCTCTTATGTAACTCACACTGTGAGATGCATGAACTAGAGATAAAAGAACAAAGTAACATCTGAAGAAGGAAGGTGACTCCAGGTCGGTGTTTCTCAACCTTTTTTCTGTCAAGGCACCCTTAAAAATTCCGCACAATCCCTCTGCCCACCATTCTAGAATGTAAAAAGCTAAACTAAGTTTTACATAAAGCAGAAACTCCACACAGACTTGGGACACCCAACATTAGAGGTGATTTATTCTTCCAAAGCATATACACTTTTGCACTGGTACTGACTAGTATTCCAATGTTTCTCCTCTCCATCACTCAGCTAATGTCACCCCACTGCTGATGGAGGAGCGGGGGAGGGTCAAACAAGGATGCCGTGACGGTCCTGACGACCTCCTTATCAGCCCGATAATGTCATTGGTTGGTAGGACGCCAGTGGCTGGAAGGTCGTAATGGTGCACAATGAAAATCTGTGGCTTTATAATAATGATGTCAGAGGGCGGAGGCAGGGAGGAGGCGGTGATGTCAGAGGGTGGGGAGGAGGCTTTGATGTCAGAGGGAGGAGGTGGTGATGTCAAAGGGTAGGGGGCGGGAGGAAGTGGTGATGTCAGAGGGTGGGAGGCGGGGAGGAGGCAGTGATGCCAGAGGGTGACATCAGTGATGTCAGAGGGTGGGGGGGGGCAATGTCAGAGTGGGGGGTGGGGAGGAATCGGTGATGTCAGAGTGGGGCGGGGAGGAGTTTGTGATGTCAGAGGGTGGAGTCGGTAATGTCAGATTGGGGGTGGAGAGGAGTCTGTGATGTCAGAGGGTGGAGTCGGTGATGTCAGAGTGGGGGCGCGGAGGAGTCGGTGATGTCAGAGATGTCGGAGGGTGGAGTCGGTGATGTCAGAATGGGGGCGGGGAGGAATCGTGATGTCAGAGGGTGGAATCGGTGATGTCAGAATGGGGGTGGGAAGGAGCCAGTGATGATGTCAGAGGGTGGAGTCTGTGATGTCAGAGGGTGGAGTCAGTGATGTCAGAGTGGGGCGGGGAGGAGTCAGTGATGTCAGAGGGTGGAATCGGTGATGTCAGAGGGTGGAGTCAGTGATGTCAGAGGGTGGAGTCAGTGATGTCAGAGGGGGCGGGGAGGAGTCAGTGATGTCAGAGGGTGGAATCGGTGATGTCAGAGGGTGGAGTCAGTGATGTCAGAGTGGGGCGGGGAGGAGTCAGTGATGTCAGAGGGTGGAATCGGTGATGTCAGATTGGGGGCAGGGAGGAGTCGGTGATGATGTCAGAGGGTGGTAGAGATGTTAGAATATGAGGAGGAATATGAAGCAGGAACAGGAATATCCTCAGGAGAGGCTAATAAGCGACGTCAGAGAGTAGGGCAGTGACGTCAGACACTCACCGGTATTTCTTGGGGTCACTGGGAGATTTGATGATATCCGCGTCCTCAGTGTTCTCTCCTGCCTCAGACTCCATCCTGCCTCCGGTGTTATCACCCCGAGCGGCGGGGCACGGGCAGGCGGCTTTGTGAGAGTTCCTGGCGGGCATGTCTCGCTGTCTCGGTGCCCAGAGTTCTCCGCCAGCCGGTATCCCAGGCCTCGCAGTGCCGGGGGTGAAAGCCTTGGCCAATCGGAGGCTTACGAGAAGTGCACGTGACCTGCTCATCCTCTGCCAACAGGGAGCGAGGGCGGGGCTGAGGGCGAGAGGAGGGGAGGTGGCCACGTGACATGGATGCGGAAGTAGGTACACGTGGTGGTGTGGGGATAGTGAGTGCAGTGTAGTGGATGGAGGAGGGGAGGAGTACGGAGGGGACCTGATGTTCTCTGCTTTCATTGTAGTACAGATACTATGGAAGGAGGTGTACTTACATACTGAACTGAATACTGTATTGGCTGAATTGTTTAGACAGAGGAGGGGGATGGACGCAACACCGGTCAATGGGGTTTATTTACTAAAGCTGGAGGGAGCAAAATCAGGCTTATTTCTGCAAAGAAACCAATCAGCTTCTGGATTTTATTTCTAAAGCTTAATGGAACCAGCTGAGGTTAGAAGCTGATTGGCTGCCATACACAACTGCACCATATTTAGTAAACCTACCCCAGTGTTGTAGTAAACACACAGCAGATAGTGGTAAATCTTCGGGTAGGAACACTTCTTCTCTCAGTGACCCCCATGGGACAGTCGGGCCCCCTGCACTTCGGGGGGTTGCCCGGCTCTTCTGAACACCTTGTTCCTGGCAGGAGAAAAGCATTGTTAAAGTGGAAATCCACTCCCCCCAAGAAAAATTAAAAGTCAGCAGCTACAAATACTGCAGCTGCTGACTTTCAATATATGGACACTTGCCTGTCCAGGGTGCCCGCAATGTCGGCGCCCCAGCCCATCTTCAGACCAGGTGCTGCCGCTGCCATTCCTGGTAAGGGAACCTAGCAGTGAAGCCATTTCCTACTGCGCATGCGGGAAGCGCGCATCGCTTTCTGATCGGTAAGGAGGAGGGGGCTGAACTTCCGCGAGACCGGGCTGCAGACCCCATCTCCCAGAAGTGGGGAACGGCACCTGTCAAAAACAGGTACCTGTCGCCCCCCCCCCCCCCTCCATCTCCCCCCAGTGCTAGAAAAGCTTGTTGACTGACACTCAAGTCGTCACTCAGTAAAATAATGCCTGCACTCTACCACGATACACCTGTAACTGAAGCCAAGCCATGCCACCATTAGAGGAAGCCCAAAAATGCTTGACAGAATAAATTATTAATTGAAGCTTAAAACCGTTATGGGATCAGAAATACACACAATACCACAAAGAAAAAAAACACACACGTCAGGTCAGATGGTGTGTGATTTTTCTTTTTGTATTGGTGTGATCCAAATCCAATAGAGATTTACTCCAGGTTTTAAGATTAAATTTATTCTTTCAAGGATTTGCCTTCCTCTGGTGGCTTGGCGGGCGTCAGTTGTCTGAAATTAAATATAGAATTGGTTGAAGGTTAAACCCCTAAAACAGACAGACAGTCAGTCACAGAGCATGACAGACACACTGTGTGACAAACATGCCATTAGTTACACGACACGAAACTAAAAATTCAAAATGGAGTTGGACACACAATAATAGTAGAACTAGAAAATAAGAAAACCATTCTCCATCTCCTCCAGTGCTAGAAAAGTTCTAACAAATATAATTTATAATATCATATAATACTCCAGGTTGAGGTTCACTGTGATCAATCATCATTGTTTGTTTGCAATTGCCAGTGCCACTGCCACAGCCACCTTGCCGGCAGGTCTGCTGCCAGCCTGCCACCACCAGTAAGTCTGAGTCAACAACAGTGTGACTGGCTGCGTTGACATTGGAGGCTCGCTAGACTAGAGTGGCATAACGGATTGGGAATAGATTAGGGACTCGGGAGGGAGAGGGGAAAAGGGGAAGGCGAAGGGGGGAAAGGGAAAGAGGGAGAAAGACAGACAGACAGAAAGAAAGGGGAGAGAGAGGAAGATAGAGAGAGGCGGGGAGAAGGAGAGAGAGGGGGGGGAGAGAGAGAGAGGGGAAGGGGGAAGGAAAATAGGGAAAGGGGGCCTTTTAATGAAAATCTGCAAAAAAACAAAATCATTATCTCAATGGCAGACAGTGCTATAAACAAACAAATATATACAATTAACACCGCTGGTGTGGCAGACTGACAGTGGGCACTGGGCAGGGCAGGGGCACTGGCAGGCAGATACGTAACAACAGTACAGCATCACTTCCTGGATGTGACCAACATCACAAAAAAATGACAGAAAAAACAAAAATGGATCACTGCAAGGGTGCAAGCAATGCTGCTTGCTTAGCTTAGCACTTGGGAATGTGTAGATTTTTCTGTAAGAACACTAGCTGATCCACATGCTCTGGTTTGAGGGTGCTTCTTTTTGCAGTTACCACATCTACTGCAGTGGAAAAAACCCTCTCTGCAGACACGCTTGTGCCTGAAATACACAAGTATTGCTTTGACAGCTGAGAAAGGAGGGGAAATGTGACCTCATGCTCACACGACCAGTTCAAAGGGTCCTCGGTGAGAGGCAGAGATGGGGCTTTAAATATTTTTCCATTTCCTCTTCAGCCTTGGCATAGGGGGTCTTGGGTTCTATTGTACCTTCAGTGTCATTGAAAGACTGTCCGAGCAAAGTCATGAGCAGCGATCTCTTTCTTTTGGGAGGAAAACGGAGAATGGTTGTCCTCGATGGGTGAACTTTCTTCTTCTTCCAGAGTTTCTTTTCTTCTAGGAACTTCAACTTCATCCTCTTCATCATGTGTCCTAGATGTAATCTGTGTTTGAACAAAAAAAGAATAGAAAAAAATAAAATAAAACACATTGTCAATTGCCTATGATTCTGATGGGGTGATGAAAAAGCACAGGAAACGGACGGTGCAGTTCCCGCACCACATCAGATTCAGAAGCATGGCTTACAAGTTACACCACACCACACAGTTTCAGTTTGTTTCAAGAAACATGATGAAATTCTAATTAAAGTGGTGTTGCCACCAAAAAAATAAAACTACTTAAAATTCGTAAAAAAAATAATTGGCAAAAAAAAATTTTTTTACTCACCTCTAAATACCGGTTGCTAGGGGGTCCCTCGTAGTCTGCCTTCTTCATTGCCCGGGCTGGTGACATCACTTCCCCTCGCGCCGCACATTCACCTGGGACCTGTCATGTGTCCCAGGTGACTGTACGGCGTATCACGGCGCCCTGTGCCGCTCGCGCATGCGCAGTGGGTGCCCGGCTGTGAAGCCACAGCCGGGTGGCCACAGTATGCATGACAGCGCCGTTAGGGGAGCGAGGGGGGGGCTTTGTTCCCCCGCATCGCTGGACCCTGGGGCAGATAAGTGTCCGATTATTAAAAGCCAGCAGCTGCAGTATTTGTAGCTGCTGACTTTTAATTTTTTTTTTTTTAGGGGGTACCCCACTTTAAGTTTAATTACCTCCAAGGATGCAGCCTCCTCAGTCACTCCTTTGTATATCTCCAATGAGGATAAAAGGCAGTCCCTTAAAGCGAGGATCCAGGCAGAGGCTGTATGAAGGATCTTCTTCTCTGCCTCACTGTTGTACCTCTTCTGGAGATCTGTTTTGATGGCATTCTTTATCTCATGGATCATGGGTGTGTCTCCCATAGTGTCTGTCATGCTCTGGAGGAGTTGTGCATTTAGAGGGGCAATGAGAGAAACTGTTGGATTGCGCTCTTCTGACATCAGCATGGTTGCATCCTTCATTGGCTTTAATGCACTCACAGCGTCCTCTGCATTTGACACATCTGTTTCGTTGAGAGTGCAGAGATCGGACTCTCTTTTTATGACTTCTGGAGACAGCAAGGTGGCACAGACTGCAGGTTGTTGTTCTAAGAACCTCTCGACCATGTTGTATGCACTGTTCCATCTTGTTGGCACATCAGTTATCAGCTTATGATTGTTCAGGCCAAGACATTTCTGTTTCTCTTTTAGACAGTGGCTTGCTCCAGTGCTGCGGTGAAAGAATGTGGATATCCGTCACACTCTGCCAAGAAGCCTGGAGAGTGTGGCCACTTTCAGTGCTCGCTGGGATGCAAGGTTTAGTGTATGGGTGAAGCATTTCACATGGGGGAATTTCCCAACTTGAGCTGCAACTATCATGTTTGATGCGTTGTCGGTCACAAGCACTACAGATTTATCGGACAGTTGATATTCTTCCACAACACGAGACAGTAGGTCTGCCAGATGAGCACCCGTGTGAGATTCATAAATGGCTCTCGTTTGTAGCACATGCGACATGATCTGCCAGTCCTTGCTGACGTAATGTGCTGTTATTGTAACATAAGACTCCGTTGTGACTGAAGTCCATGAATCACACGTTATTGCGGCTCGACTTGCTTGGCTCATTGACGCAATTATCTGAGCTTTGGTTTCGTGGTAGAGTGCAGGTATAACGTTTTCTGTAAAGTGACTTTGTGACGGGATCTTGTAACGCGGCTCTATCATCTTCAACAGGTAGCGAATCCCAGTGTTGTCCACAACAGAGTAAGGGCGCAGGTCCTTAGCTATGAAAGTTGCTACAGCTTTTGTTATTCTCTTCGCCTTTTCAGAATTGGGCGGCAAAGTTGAGATTATTGCTGCATCAATTCTTGGCTGAGCTCGGTCTTTTTCCTTGGCACTGGTGGTGGTGGCAGGTTTTAGCATCTCTGAGTGAAAACGGGTAGCATGGTTTCTCAAATTAGTAGTATTCCCTAGATATTTAGTTTTTGTGTGACAGGCTTTACACACAGCGTATGACTTATCCAACTCGTGCTTCCCACTTTGTTCATGTTCATAAAAGCCAAAATGTGCCCAGATGTTTGCTTTTAAAAAGCTAGGTGCGTTTTTTATTTCTCGTTCTTTTTGGTCTCCTTCTGCCATTTTTACTAGTCTAGCATCATGCCATTGCCATGTAATTGTGACAGGGGTGATGACAATGTCTACAAACTCTGTCAGTATTAAAAAAAAAAAAAATAATAATAATAATTTTTAAGTGGTTATGCCTAAAGCCAGCCTGCCACAACAAGATCACCAGAAAAGTAACAAGTTTCCTCCACAGTATGTGATGTATGTAATTGTATATGTCAAGTCATATACAATTACATACATACATCATACTAGTAGAGTAAACTTGATACTGATATGTTAAACAAATAGTTGACAAAAATCCTATTCTACCTCACGCTGTGACTGTCCCATTGTCCCTGTGTCCCACCAACATCCTCCTCCTGCCCCCATTTCATTAAATTATGTTTTTTTGTATTTAAAAAAAAAAAACAGTAAAGTAGTTAGTTAGCCCAATTTTTTTGTATAATGTGAAAATTTGACATTTATATTAAATTTACACTGACGGACAGATACAGATTAGATTTTGATATTTTTATTATTTTAGATTATATATATATATTAAATAACTTTGGTAAGTAGTAGTAGTACCATACCCTACCCTACCACCCCTTTTAGTCTAGTACTAGACTAGTGTGTGTGACAGAGACACTCAGACAGACAGTGAGTTTGGTTACCCCTACCTGTGATGATGATGATGACCATGAGTGAGCTGAGCGAGCGCAGTGCTGTTCTGGTGCTGGAGCAGGTCTCTCTCTCCTCCTCTCCTGCTGCTGCCTGTGAGTGAGGACTGGAATCTGAGAGGACAGGACAGAAGAATGACAAGTTTATTGACTGTAGTTCTTCCACACTGTGTGTGTGTGTCTGTGTGTGATAGTGACACTAACATGACAAATGACAATGACACAGTCAGTTACCTACCTGATTGATTTGATGATGGTACTGACTCTGAGCTGAGTGGCACTGTGTCTGACTGGCAGTGGCACTCAGGTGCTCTGCACTCCGTCTGGACTGTGGACGGAGCTGGTCTCTCTCCTCTCCTCTCCTGCTGCTTGTGAGGACAGCGCGGCCTAGCTCGGGTCTCTCTCCCAGTCCTGACTCCTGTCACTGTGTCCTCCTGAGTCGGGTGATGGCGGGCCTGACGACGGCACTGACGGTCGGTCGGTCTCCCTCTCCGTCTCCCTCTCAGTCTCCCCCTGTAACAGCGGCAGCCTGTGGTGTGCTGTGCTCTGTGCTGGCCTGGGGAGGAAGGCAGCCCACTGGGAGGAAAGCTCTGGGGGGGAACTGGGACTCGGAGGAGGTCAGACTGCAGGGCCGGTGTCTTCTTCTCCTCTCTCTGAGCCGTGACACAGGGGGATGACTTCGGCGGGAGGCAGGAGAAAATGGCGTGAAAGCTTCGGCTGCTTTCGATTCTATTCGGAGGTGCGGCGGCATGGCGCGAGGATGACGTCATCCTCAATAATCGATTACTTAAAGCTACAGCATCGATGCCGCATCATGGACGGTCGAATGCCGATGCATCGATTCGGCGATTAATTTCAACATCCCTACCGCAGCAGTTCGCAGAGAGCATTGTGAACTGCCTGCGAGGGAGATGAGATGCGGGAGCCCACACTAGAATTGTGCTGATTCCTGCATCACAAGTATGAACTGGGGCTAAAAGCCAATGTGTGCATGGACACCAAGTCACACACCCTTAACCACTTGCCTACTGGGCACTTACAACCCCTTCCTGTCCAGGCCTATTTTCATCACTGTCACACTTTGAATGGCATGATCATGCAACACATTATATTTATGAAATTGTTATCATTTTTTTTTAGCTAGAGCTTTCTTTTGGTGGTATTTTATCACCACTGGGTTTTTTATTTTTTGCTAAACAAAATCTAAAAAAAAAATGTGTTTCTTAGTTTCTGTTGTAAAATTTTGCAAATAAGTCATTTTTCTTCTTTGCTGATGTGCAGTGATGAGGCTGCACTGGTGGGCACTGATATGTGGCATTGTTATGCTGCACTGATTATCAATGTAAATATGCCTTGTCACACTGAGAGCGCTTAGAAAAAGCAAATACTGATGTAGCAGGGAGCTGGCTATCTTACCTGCTGTATCAGAAGACACTTTGCAACATTGTTTCAGTGAGACGGTTTCCCTCTAGTGCCAGCTAAGACTTTGTGTCAGCAGAGTGATTACCAACTGGGAGCAATGCATAAGGGGAATTGTAGTTCCAGGACTCAAGTTTCACATTCAGATTGAACTGTATGGAACTGCAAGAGCCAACATGCTCTGGAGAAGGGGAACTAAAGACTCCATCTTGCTTTGAGGGATTTTCAGATGGCATGAGGAGGAGGAAGAGATCAGACTGCCTCTTAGGTGATTTCACCATGCGATTTAGGCCTCCACCGCCAGTCAGGGGATCCCAGGTGCACGTCCAGGCGCACCTGCACCAACGGTGAAGCGTTCCAGTGTGAAGTGACCAGTCGGGTCGCCAGGAGAGCCTGCTTATTCCAGGATGTTCGTTTGGGCCTTGACCGCAAGATTAGATTTTGCCCATTTGTAGGAAACAGGGTCACTGCGCCACAGAAGTTAAATGGACACTGTATACAGACATCATTGCTGTTAGTCATCTAACTGACACTTGTAGTGCCACAGTGCTAAAGAAAAAGGTCATCCATTCCCAGGGACACTGTATACAAACACCATTGGCCTGTGGGTGTGTGGGACAGTTTATCTCAGAAGTTAAGCCATTACATGTTGATTTGAATAAAGTGTTTAAAGTTGGGCCTGTGGTGTCAGGGGACATAAGAGGTTCATTCCTCTGCTCTCCTCCCGCCTCTACTCATAGAGCCAACCTGAGGAAAGGTAACCAATCTGGTACAAATTTCCATATTGTGATTTATTGTTATTGAAGTGTTTGCCTCTGCTCTTGGGGTTATTCTCAGGTTTTGAATCCCCTGAAAGCAGCCTGAATATGGTATTAAGCTATATTGCTCTTAATCTCAGTTATTGCTTTCCAATTGCGATACTTGAATATATATGGTTACTGTTTGTTACTTTTTCCACAGAAATATTGCAGTAAAGACCATTTTTGTGTTTTATCATAATGTGTGTGTTTCTCATTGGTCCTTGCACTTACACTATTGTCAGAGGGGCTGAGACTGTTCTTAGGTTGAGAGGCAGAGTACAGAACCAAACTTATTGAAGCAGCTTCCCTTGGGGGTAGTGGTACACTGATAACCGGCATTTGTTTACATGTGATGAGCTGTGATTGGACACAGCTGATCACATGGTAAAGGACCTTTTTCCTTCATCTGTGATTAGCTGTGTCCGAAGAACACAGTGATCACAGAGCGCACCCTATGCATGCCCGGGTTCTGGGAGGACGTCAATAGATGCCCTCTTAGAAATATGCGAGCACACTGTAGCTGTCATTCGGCTATAGCACGGTCCGTAAGAGGTTAAAAGTGGCATTTTTTTTTAAAGTCCAGTGTGTATGAGGCTTTGCACATCAAATCCTGGCATTTTCATGTTCCAGGGAGGCAAAGGTGTTGCTGGACGCTGTACTGAGTGATGCTCCCATTTAGGGCCATGTGTGTTCGAGGACATATTCCCAGAACACTATATATTGGGGGAATTTAACCCCTTCCCACCGAGCGTACACAGATGTGCGTACTCGGCTTTCGGTGGTTATACCAGGATGACGTCCGCAGCTGCAGGTATCATCCCAGTACCGTTTTTTAGAGCAGGTGATCAGCTTTCCAGGGATAACAACTGACTGAAAGCTGCTCAATTGTTATTCCAGAGGAGCGCCCCCCCCCCCCCCCGCTCTTCCCTGGCCTCCCGTCCCACCGGGCAGCCCGATTGGTGATCCGCTAGTGACAGACTGGCAGGAAGCTCGAAACGGCTTTGTTCCAGTCTCCTGGATGTAAATATGGAAGCAATGTCACTTCCTGTTTACTTGGCTGCCAATGGCTCCAGATTTAAAAAAAATATACAGTATTCAGATACACCGTTTTCAGTGATCTGAATACTTTAAAGTGCAAAAGAGGGATTTGGGGTCTTTTAGACCCCCGATCCCTCCATAAAGAGTACCTGTCACCATTTATTACTGTCACAAGGGATGTTTACATTACTAAAATAAAATACAATAAAAGTGATCTTTTTTTTTTCTTTATTTTAAAAAACAATTTAATAATATAAAAATAAATAAGATTTTTTTTTCAAAGTGCCCCGTCACCGCGAGTTCGTGCAGCAAAGAAAACGCATACGAAAGTTGCGCCCGCATATGTAAACGGTGTTCAAATCACACATGTGAGGTGTTGCCGCGATCGGCAGAACGAGAGCAATACTTCTAGCATTAGACCTTCTCTGTAACTCTAACCTGGTAACCGTTAAAAATAAAGTTTAAAGAGTCGCCTATAGAGATTTTTAGGTACCAAAGTTTGTCCCCATTCCATGAGTGCATGTAATTATAAAGCGTGACATGTTTGGTATCTATTTACTCTGCGTAACATCATCTTTCACATTATACAACAAAATTGGGATAACTATACTGTTTTGTTTTTCTGAAATTCATGAAAGTATCCCTTTTCCCATAAAGTTGCTTTTAAAACACCAATGCTCAAATACCGTGTGACATAAAATATTGCAACAATCACCATTTTATTCTTTAGATTCTCTGCTACAATACATAATGTTTGGGGGTTCTAAGTAATGTTCTAGCAACAAATAGGGATTTTAACTTGTAAACACCAAATGTCAGAAATAGGCTTAGTCATGAAAGGGTTAACAAACTAGAACAGACAGAATCTATTCTAGAGCAATGGTTCATTATAGCCAATTAGCTTCTAGCTACAACTTGTTCAGTTAAAGTAGAATTTCAGTCTAAACCTAAGTAATCTTAAAACTAGGGATGCATCTATAGCAGTTTTTTAAGATGAGTACCGATACTTTTTCTTAAGTACTTGCTGACACCATTTACCGATACCTATTTTGTCCTTGGATGCATTTTGTTTTTCATGGTTCACACCAGTGCAATTTGAAAGTTCAAAATCACATAAGTTGTCTGCAATGGAACAGTTTAAATCATTGTGACTCACGTTGTAGCGACCTTGAAAAAGGTTTGTGCACTACTTTGTTGCAATTTCATTGCAATTTGCATTGACTTATGTTAAATGAAGTCCCAAGCTGCATTGGTCCAAATCATACCGAACGGCTTTGTAATCGTGCTACATCACTGTGACTTGCATTGCCTTCTGTTAAATTAAGTCGCAATGAAATGGGAAGTCCAAGTTGCACTGATCTGCGGCCTTGAAATTGCACTTAAGTAGTGCAATTAAAAAGCTGTAGATCAGTGCGATTTGGACCCCTGACTTCATTGCAGCTTGTAACTTCATTTAACAGAATTCAATGCAAGTCGTGATGAAATTGCAAAAAAGTATTGGAGCATCTGCACGAGTACGAGGTTATGCAAATGCTTAGTATCTGCACCAATATTGGTATTGGCGCAACGCTACGTAAAAAAACGATTTGCTGTCTTCTCAAAATAACTCAACACACAGCCATTAAACCGCTGGCAACAAAAGTGAGTACACCCGTAAGTGAAAATGTCCAAATTGGGCCCAAAGTGTCAATATTTTGTGTGGCAAGCATTTTTTTTCCAGCACTACCTTAACCCTCTTGGGTATGGAGTTCACCAGAGCTTCACAGGTTGCCACTGGATTCCTCTTCTTCTCCTCCATGACGACAACAAGTAGCTGGTGGAGGTTGGAGACCTTGCGCTCCTCCACCTTCCATTTGGGGATGCCCCACAGATTCCCAATAGAGTTTAGGTCTGGAGACATGCTTGGCCAGTCCATCACCTTTACCCTCAGCTTCTTTAACAAGGCAGTGGTCATCTTGGAGGTGTGTGTTGGGGTCCTTACCATGGAATAGTTCCCTAGGGCCCAGTTTCCGAAGGGAGGGGATCATGCTCTGCTTTAGTATGTCACAGTACATGTTGGCATTCATGGTTCCCTTAATGAACTGTATCTCCCCAGTGCTGGCAGCACTCATGCAGCCCCAGACCATGACACTCCCACCCCCATGCTTGTCTGTAGGCAAGACACACTTGTCTTTGTACTCCTCACCTGGTTGCTGCCACACACGCCTGACACCATCTGAGCCAAATAAGTTTATCTTGTTCTCATCAGACCACGGGACATGGTTCCAGTAATCCATGTCCTTAGCCTGCTTGTCTTCAGCAAACTATTTGCAGGCTTTCTTGTGCATCATCTTTGGAAGAGGCTTCCTTCTGTGACGACAGCCATGCAGACAAATTTAATTCAGTGTGCGGCATATGGTCTGAGCACTAACAGGCTCACCCTCCACCCCTTCAACCTCTGCAGCAATGCTGGAAGCACTCATACATCTATTTCCCAAAGACAAACTCTGTATATGACGCTGAGCACGTGCACTCAACTTCTTTGGTCAACCACGGCGAGGCCTGTTCTGAGTACAACCTGTCCTGTTAAACCGCTGTATGGTCTTGGCCACCATGCTGTAGCTCAGTTTCGGGGGCTTAGCAATCTTCTTATAACCTAGACCAGTGATGGCGAACCTTGGCACCCCAGATGTTTTGGAACTACATTTCCCATGATGCTCCACTACACTCCAGAGTGCATGAGCATCATGGGAAATGTAGTTCCAAAACATCTGGGGTGCCAAGGTTTGCCATCCCTGACCTAGACCATCTTTATGTAGAGAGTTCTGTGCCATGAGGTGCCATGTTGAACTTCCAGTGACCAGTATGAGAGAGTGAGAGTGATAAAACCAAATTGAACACACCTGCTCCCCATTCACACCTGAGACCTTGTAACACTGAGGCCGCGTACACACGCTCGGACTGTTTGCCCAACCTTGTTCGTCAAACAGTTTCGGCAAACAGTCCGCTCAAAATTTGCATGAGCGGACTTGCCCACACACGAGCGGACTGTTTGACGAACAAGGTTGGGCAAACAGTTCGCTCAACTTTTGAAATGAACGGACTCGCCCACGTAAGGAGGCAAATCCGCCCATTTCGAGCGCGTGTACAGGTAGGCGGGGCCCGCGAAGGATACTTCGCGGGCTCCGCCGCCTGGAATGGGCTTAAAGGGGAACCCCAACGCCGAAAAAAATCGGCGTGGGGGTTCCCCCAAAGTCCACACCAGACCCTTGTTCGAGCACGCTACCCGGCCGGCCAGGAAAGGGGGGCGAGCGAGCGCGCCCCCCCTCCTGAGCCGTACCAGGCCGCGTGCCCTCAACATGGGGGGGGTGCCTTGGGGAAGGGGGGGCCGCGCGCCCCCCCACCCCAAAGCACCTTGTCCCCATGTTGATGAGGACAAGGGCCTCTTCCCGACAACCCTGGCCGTTGGTTGTCGGGGTCTGCGGGCGGGGGGCTTATCGGAATCCGGGAGCCCCCTTTAAGAAGGGGGCCCCCGGATACCGGCCCCCCACCCTATGTGAATGAGTATGGGGTACAATGTACCCCTACCCATTCACCTGTGAAATAAAGTACAAAAAAAAACACAACACAGGGAAAAAATATTTTATTGCACAGCTCCGGGGGGTCTTCCGTCTTCGGGGGTCTTCTCGCCGGACTCCTCCGCTATGTGTGTGTAGCTCTTTTACTAGCGGAGGAGTCCGGCTTTCTTCCTCCCCGCCGCCGGCCTCTTCTCCCGACTTCGGGGGTCTTGTCCCCCTCTTCGGTTCTTCTGCCGGGCCACCGCGCCTGGTCCGGTGGCCCGGTCTTCTGTCGCCGTCTTCCGTTCTTCTGTCGCCGCCTTCGGTTCTTCTGCCGGGCCACCGCGCCTTCTTGTAGCTCTTTTACAGGCGGTGGCCCGGTCTTCTGTCGCCGCTGTCGTCGTCGCCGCCGCCGCCTTCCGTTCTTGTTCTTCTTCTTGTTCTTCTTCTTCTTCTTCTCCTGGAGATGTTGACTCGACGAGCTCTCCGGCCGGAATGCCAGGGACACGCTCCGCTGCCACTTATATAGTGACAATGGGGCGGTGTCACATGGTATATGTCACATGGGTTGGTCACATGGGTTGATGTCACATGGGGACTATGACATCGTAAGGGGGCGGGGTCACCATGTGACCAACCCATGTGACATATACCATGTGACACCGCCCCATTGTCACTATATAAGTGACCGCACAGCGCGGCTCTGGCATTCCGGCCGGAGAGCTCGTCGAGTCAACATCTCCAGGAGAAGAAGAAGAAGAACAAGAAGAAGAACAAGAACGGAAGGCGGCGGCGACGACGACGACAGCGGCGACAGAAGACCGGGCCACCGCCTGTAAAAGAGCTACAAGAAGGCGCGGTGGCCCGGCAGAAGAACCGAAGGCGGCGACAGAAGAACGGAAGACGGCGACAGAAGACCGGGCCACCGGACCAGGCGCGGTGGCCCGGCAGAAGAACCGAAGAGGGGGACAAGACCCCCGAAGTCGGGAGAAGAGGCCGGCGGCGGGGAGGAAGAAAGCCGGACTCCTCCGCTAGTAAAAGAGCTACACACACATAGCGGAGGAGTCCGGCGAGAAGACCCCCGAAGACGGAAGACCCCCGGAGCTGTGCAATAAAATACTTTTTCCATGTGTTGTGTTTTTTTTTGTACTTTATTTCACAGGTGAATGGGTAGGGGTACATTGTACCCCATACTCATTCACATAGGGTGGGGGGCCGGTATCCGGGGGCCCCCTTCTTAAAGGGGGCTCCCGGATTCCGATAAGCCCCCCGCCCGCAGACCCCGACAACCAACGGCCAGGGTTGTCGGGAAGAGGCCCTTGTCCTCATCAACATGGGGACAAGGTGCTTTGGGGTGGGGGGGGCCGCGCGGCCCCCCTTCCCCAAGGCACCCCCCCATGTTGAGGGCACGCGGCCTGGTACGGCTCAGGAGGGGGGCGCGCTCGCTCGCCCCCCTTTCCTGGCCGGCCGGGTAGCGTGCTCGGACAAGGGTCTGGTGTGGACTTGGGGGGAACCCCCACGCCGATTTTTTTCGGCGTTGGGGTTCCCCTTTAAGCCCATTCCAGGCGGCGGAGCCCGCGACGTCTCCTTCGCGGGCCCCGCCTACCTGTACACGCGCTCGAAATGGGCGGACTTTCCGAGCGGGAACAGTCCGCTCATTTCGAAAGTACAGCGGACAGGCCCACACACGGGCGGACAGTTTCAGCGGACAGTTTTTCGGAATTTCCGAAAGACTTTGTCCGTCCAACTGTCCGCTGAAAGCCCACACACGGGCGGACTGTCCGCCCAAACACTGTTCAGCGGACAAGGTTGGGCGAACAGTCCGCCCGTGTGTACGCGGCCTAAGGAGTCATGACATTCGGGAGGGAAAATGGCTAATTGGGCCCAATTTGGAAATTTTCACTTAGGGGTGTACTCACTTTTGTTGCCAGCAGTTTAGACATTAATGGCTGTGTGTTTTGAGTTATTTTGAGGGGACAGGAAACGTTGCACTGTTACACTGTTATACAAGCTGTACACTCACTACTTTACATTGTAGCAAAGTGTAATTTCTTCAGTGTTGTCACATGAAAAGATATAATAAAATATTTACAAAAATGTGAGGGGTGTACTCACTTTTTTAAAATACAGTGTGTGTATGTATGTATGTATGTATATATATATATATATATATATATATATATATATATTATTTTTTTTTATTTTTTTGCAATATTTACCACATAAATTTAGCACATTTTTTTCACAGATTAACACTCCACCAGAGAGAAATTGTTCTATTGTAGCTGGATAGTGCATTCAGTGGTACTTTGTTTATGGCTGTATGTGCCCAGGGACGAATGTGTGGAATGTAAGAAGTCTGCAATCAAAACATTTGTCCTTGGGCACAATTCACTAAGCGATATTGTGAATTGACTTTAATGCCTTTTTATGCAGTATTTAAAGTGGTTGTAAAACCCTTACAAACCACTTTGACCTACAGGTAAGCCTAGATTAAGGCTTACCTGTAGGTCCAAGAACCTACAAGAAATATCTCCTAAACCTACAAGAAATATCTCCTAAACCTACACGGTTTAAGAGGTATTTACTAAAAGACAGTCACAGCTGTCTAAGGTGCATACCACTGCTAACAGCGATATGCCGTTAGTGGCAGCTCCCGTGCGTATGCACGGGAGTGACGTCATCACTGCTCCGGCACTGTGAGGGGCCAGAGCAGCGATGCCCGGAAGAAGATGGACGCTCCGGACTACAGGGGACAGCGGTGACATCGCTGGCTCATGTGTCAGGTAAGTGACACATAATGGGCTACTATGCGATGCATAGTAGTCCATTTTGCTTTACCTTTGCAGGGAGACAAAGAGGAAGTAAACCCATTAGGGTTTACTTCCTCTTTAACCACTTAAAGGCCGCTTACCGCAGATATACTGCGGCAGGGCGGCTCTATTGTGTGAAACAACATACCTGTATGTCGTTTTGCGCAATAGACAGCGAGGGCGTGTGTGCACAATGATTGGCCAGAAAGGGAGCCAATCAGCGGGGTCCAGCGAACAGATTGTCCGCCGGGACCTGCTGATTGTTCCCCAGAGAGTAAGAACAGCGATCTGCCTGTATAAACCTGGTATATCTCTGTTCTGACAGGGGCGAACACAGTGATCTTGCTAAGCAAGAACCCATATCTCTGTATTTCCCCAGTAAGTCCATCCCCCACACAGCTAGAAAGCACCTCCTAGGGACGCACTTAACCCTTTGATCGCCCCATGATGTTAACCCCTTTCCTGCTAGTGCCATTAGTATAGTAACCGTGCATATTTTTAGCACTGATCACTGTAATAATGGCACCGGTTCACAAAAAAGTGTCAGGTGTCCAATTTGTCCGCCGCACCATTGCAGTCCCGCAAAAAAATCACTGAACGCCACCATTACTAGTAAAAATATATAAATAAATAAAAATATCACATAGTTTGTAGACGTGATAACTTTTTCACAACCCAATCATATACGCTTATTGGTATTTTTATTTCATTGGCTGACAGCTGATCATGTGGGAAGGGGTCGGGATCGACCCCTTACTCAGATCTGTGATCAGGCGAGTCTCATAGACTCACTGATCACAGAGCGAGCCGCGTGCGTGCCCTGCAGGGGGCGCGCAGGCTGCTCAAGCTATGCTATAGCGTGGACGGCAAGTGGTTAACTGCCTGTACCATGAGATAAATAATACATGTGCGGCTTATTTTTTTTATTTCTTTTTTTAATGCAAATTGACCAATATTTTTAGAACAAATTACACTAATTCAGCGTGATTTCAAAGCCGCACAGCAATGCAATTTTCACTGCCCATTTCATTGCAACTTCATACAACGGAAGTCGCAATATAATCAGTAAAAAGTAGTGAATGAAAGTTTTTCATAATGTCGCAGCAATTCATTTTATTGCCAGTATTTGCTATTGAAACTGTCAAGTCGCATGACAATTCACACCAGTGTGAACGGGGGGCTAAATGTGATATTTTCCATTGATGAGTCAACTTCTTTCTTATTGCTTGCGATATTCCCCAAAAAAAACACAAATCTCATGCAATGACCATTAGTGAACTGATTCCATTATAATGAAGCAGAAGTGCTTTAGGTATATATATATATGTAAATCTGTATGCAAGTCACACTGCCTCGTCAAGGCCTCTCTGCTCTAAATGAAGGCTGCAGCTGGTAAAAACGCATGGCTGAGACATTTTTTATTGTCTATAGTGCAAGAAATAAAAACAGCATAGGTAATCAAATACCTCCAAAAGAAAGCTCTATTTGTGGGAAAAAAAGGAAATACATTTTGTTTGGGTACAACGTTGTACGACCGCACAAATAGCCGTTAAAATGACACAATGCTGTATTGCAAAAAATGGCCTGGTCATTAAGGGGGTAAATCTTTCCACGGCTAAAGTAGTTGTAACCCTAAAAAAAAAAATACAGCATAGTGCTTGTGCATTGTCATTTGTCCCTCTCTGTACTGTAAAATACCTGGTTGATCCTGCCTGTTCCTGTGTCCCCCTTAGTGTGCTGACCACAGTAAACATGGCTGCTGATCCATGATACCATGGTCAGTTTACCTGCCTGTCAGCTCGGAAGTGTGTGTGAGCCATTTCCTCCCCTACCGCCGCTATGGCTGTAAAATCAGTAATCCCAAATCCATGAGCGCACATTGGCGCTCTGAAATAAGGTATTTCCCTGCATAATTTTTAAAAAACAGACACTGCACAGTATATCTTTCTGTAACAGAGGGTATTCCAGGATTTGTGATTAATGACTTTACAACCACAAAATTAATAGTCATCACATTTAATGACTATAAGCTGCAATATATTATATTATTGTTCTTGGGTTTTGTTATCCTTTAAAGTGGTTGTAAACCCTTACAAACCACTTTGACCTACAGGTAAGCCTAGATTAAGGCTTACCTGTAGGTCCAAGAAATATCTCCTAAACCTATACGGTTTAGGAGATATTTGCCCGAAGACAGGCACCGCTGTCTACGGCGCATGCGCCGTAGACAGCGGCGCGCAGGCACACTGAGCGCGGCATTTCCAACAACAGAGCTGCCGCGCGTGTCGGCTCCCGTGCGCATGCGCGGGAGTGATGTCATCGCGGCTCCGCCGAATGACCGCGGTGGAGCTGCGAGACCCCACCGAAAAGATGGATGCGCCGGACTACAGGGGACAGCGGTGACATCGCTGGCTCCTGTGTCAGGTAAGTGACACATAATGGACTACTATGCGATGCATAGTAGTCCATTATGCTTTGCCTTTGCAGGGAATGAAAGAGGAAGTAAACTCATCAGGGTTTACTTCCTCTTTAATCCTTCTGTTGCATGACCATTTTTTTTATTTTTCACTCACATGCTAAAATGTGTATTCTTGACATGAAAATGTACTTAAAACTCCCCCAAAATATAACTTGCCTAAAGAATACAATACCTTTTACAGCTCATCAATTTACAGCTAACCATACATAATGGCCCTAGAATTCCTACAGCATGCACTGGGATATCTTATATGTGTTGCAGAATCCACATTAAAGGGGTTATAAACCCTCGTGTTTTTTCACTTTAATGCATCCTATGCATTAAGGTGAAAAAACTTCTGACCCTGACCGCCCCCCCCCAGCCCCCCGTTTTACTCATCTGAGCCCGTTTGTTCCCTCGATGGAGACACGCTCTTCCTCTCTGCCCATTGTCTT
Source organism: Lithobates pipiens (assembly GCF_037356315.1). Classification (NCBI taxonomy): domain Eukaryota; kingdom Metazoa; phylum Chordata; class Amphibia; order Anura; family Ranidae; genus Lithobates; species Lithobates pipiens. The sequence goes on along the minus strand of NW_027507785.1, from coordinate 280,887,679 downwards.
GGCTCTTGATTGGATAGATTGATAGCAGCACAACCATTGGCTCCCACTGCTTTCAATCAAATCAAATGATGCAGGGGCGGGGCCTGAACCCCAGAAGTCGAGGATCGGGGCAACTGTGCAAAACGAACTGCACAGTGGAGGTAAGTATGACATATTTGTTTTTTTTTTAAAAGAGGGTTTACATCCCCTTTAATGTGTAATGTTGGGGGTTCTTTAAAAACCTGTTCCATTTTTCTTGCAGCATACAGTATTTCACATTTAAAATATTATCATAGTTTTCATTATTATTCTCTTGGCAGCAAGGTTCTTCTGGATACATGTGGAACATAGACTGACCTTGTGACATGGCCAAGACTTCCAGGGAAATTAAAGCCTTGTCCTTGGCTAAGTTGTATGTCGCCTTAATGTCTAATGCTTTTTTTTTTTTCAGTATGCATCAAAAGTTTATCTGAATGAGCATACCATAATTTAAAGATGCAGTCATGGGTCCCAAAACACTATTCTAAGATAAACTCTACTAAGTACTTTATATAACATAACTATCATAAATTCGGAGAACATGTTAGGTCCTTGCACAGCGAAGCTTATCGACTAGCACTGGAGGGTGTCATTGACCAACCTGTTATTGTGGTGTTAGTCCTGAGGCTGAGTAATTCTTTGGGTATATATACAGTTAGGTCCATATATATTTGGACATCGGCACAATTTTCATACTTTTGTTTGGCACTGTATGCCACCAGAATATAATTAAAATGAAAGCATCCAAATGAATTTGAAGTTCAGACGTTCAGCTTTATTTCAAGGGGTTGAACATGTACATGTTGGTCAAGTACAAATTTTAGGAATTGCAACCATTTTTATACACAGTCCCCTCATTTTCATGGGCTCAAATGTAATTGGACAAATGAATATAATCATAAATGTTCATTTTTAATATTTTGTTGAGAATCCTTTACTAGCAATGACTGTCTGAAGTTTGGAACCCATGGACATTACTGTGACGGAACCACTTCCCACACTCCACTTGAGTGCTTCCATCAGTATATCGCTTCCTAAACTCTGGAAAACGAGATTCGTGAATCTGGCTATAGTTACAAGAACGAGGCAACACCAGTTTTGGAGTAAAGCAGAATAAAAAACTGTTTATTTGAACAAGAATACAGGCTTTTATACATCCCAGGAGGACATCCCCCTCTTGATCATATTACCCTAACAATACTACCTGCAACCAGCAATATAATTACAGCAACCAACATATACTATAGCATTATGTTAATTAGCCACCTGGATGACTCAGAGGTTTCATTGCAGGTACAATATTCATTATCATAAGAATAAACACAGACCGCATTCAGACAATAGCAGCAGATCCCAGTAGCAGACTGACCGACTCCTGCACTGAACAGATTAGTTGGCATCGGTAGGTGTGGGGCATTCACACTGTCCAGCTGCCAGCGATTCAGCTGGGTGGTTTTTACCATCCCGTGGCTTGGTCTGCTGCTGTGGAGAGGGGCCGATCGCCACAACTCCCTGAAGTTGTGGAGACACTGAAGGTGCTGGGCAGAGACCAGCAGTGCTCTGCCCTTTTGCTAGGCTGGGGGTAGGAGCTTCACTACATCAGCTTGTCGCTGGGGAGAGGAGCCAACTGCCCTGACTCTCTCTGGAACGCTGTAGTTGGTGCCAGTGCTGGGGAGAGTTTGGTAGCACTCTTCCCTGTTGGCAGCACTTCTGCTGGGGACCCCACATAATCTGATTTGACTAACTGTTGGGGAGGAAGATCAATTTCCTCCAACCTGGCTGACTGTTGGGGAGGAAGAACAACCTCCTCTGCCTTCTCCCCTGAGAGGCCGCCAGATTCTTACCCTGGGCCTCTGGAACTGCCACAGGGTGGGGCAGAGGTCTTGGACCCTCTGTCTGGTTGTCAGTGCTTCAGCTTTGGGGACAGCAATCACCGGAGTTTCCACTGCCGTTTCTGAGGCATGCTGCTGAACATGTTCTAGCAGTTTCCTCTATTCCTTTTCCAGATGCTGTTCTTTCCTTAGCAAATATGCCAGATCAGGTTTAAGCTCTGAGTCCCCTACAAGACAGACCATAGCTTCTTTGTATTCTTGCAGGTCCTCAAAGTTTAGGTTCCCCTTCATCGCCAAACAAAAAACATTTGTAAGGCTCCCCCACAGCAATCCAGGGCTGCCAAAGTCATATCCCTCCGGAGAGCATTCTGTTGTCTCCCCTAAATATTCCTGCACTGCATGCCATTGCATAGCCTGATATCGATTGTCCAGCTCTATCTCCCACTTGACCAGTCTGTCCAACTCACTCACCCATTGCCCCTGGGGCCACTCTCCCAGGAATATCGTTGGTCACTGGCCTGTTGCTCTGGGGTTGTAAAGCACCTGCCCTGGTGTATACCAGCGACCTGGAGGACTCCAATCCAGAGCACTACTCGAATTTGCTGCCTGAGCTCCAGGTATTCATCCACAGACAGTCAGGAGTATGCTGAAAGGTCGATCTGCAGCAGCCCAGGGAACTATGATACCAGATCCATTACTCTGCTGGGGTGACCAAAGTCTGCTATCCCGATCTTGGATCCCAGTGAAGGTTTGGATTTCCCAGACTTCAGGAAGCATCCCACTGCTGCCAAGCAAATGTGACAGAACCCGGACACCCTGATTGGGTCTCTCCGCCAAGACATTGCTTCCCAAACACAAAACAATCTGTTTATTTGAGCAAGAATACAGGCTTTTATACACCACAGGAGGACACCCCCCCCCCCCCGATCATATTAACCTAACAATAAAAACTGCAACCAGGAATATAATTACAACAACTGACATATACTATAAACATTATTTTAATTAGCCACCTGGATGACTAAGAGGTTTAATTGCAGGTCAGACTTGCCAACTTCAAGCTCAGAAGGTACAATACACATTATCATAAGTAAGGTGGCGCTTCCCATTTTACCCTTTTCTTGCTTACTACAGAGCCAGCTCTCTGAGGACAGCAGCCGCCTTTTTGATCAGCCCCTATACTTTGCTTTTAACCCCTGAACTGCCAGATACCAGGCTAAACCTTGGACTGCCAGTTTGAGTACCATGGACTTAATACTCAGTCAGCTATAATTGTCCAATTATTTTATGCACATTTTGTATTTGCACTTATAGTTACTACCACATTTAATTATCATAGGTATAAACACAGAACACTTTCAGACTATAGTAGTTTTGCCTTCAGTAAGTGAAATGCATGCTCAAATGTGTTGATATCAGGCGAATGACACAGCCATTGCAGAATATTTCACTTCTTTTCTTTTAAAAGATCCTGGGTTGCTTTTGCAGTGTGTTTTGGATCATTGTCCATCTGTACTTTGAAGCGTCGTCCAATCAACTTTGCTGCATTTGGCTGAATCTGGGCTGACAGTATATCTCTAAACACTGCAGAATTCATCAGGCTGCTTCTATTTTCTGTCACATCATCAATAAACCCTAATGACCCAGTCCCACTGGAAGCCATGCATGCCCATGCAGTCACACTGCCTCCACTATGTTTTATAGATGACGTGTACTTTGGATCACAAGCTGTTCCAAGCCTTCTCCAAACTTTTTTTCCTCCTGTCATTCTGGAACAGATTCATTTTAGTTTCATCCGTCCAAAGAATGCTTTTCCATAACTGGTCTGGCTTTTTTAGATGTTTTTTGGCAAAGTCTAATCTGGCTTTTCTATTCTTCAGACTTATGAATGATTTGCACTTTGTGGTGAACCCTCTGTATTTGCTCTCATGAAGTCTTCTCTCCAGGAGGTGGTTCTCCCACCTCCTGGAGAGTGTTCATCACTTGTCTGGATGTTGTGAATGGGTTTTTTTTTTTTTTAACCATAGAGAGGATCCTGTGATCATCCACCACTGTTGTCTTCCATGGACATCCAGGCCTTTTTATGTTGCTGAGCTCACCAGTGCGTTCTTCTTTCCTCAGGATGTACCAAACTGTTGATTTGGCCACTCCTAATGTTTCTGCTATCTCTCTGATGGATTTGTTTTGTTTTTGATGCTTTACAATGGCCTGTTTTACTTGCATGGATAGTTCCTTTTAACGCATTATATAGGTCCACAACAATAAAATGCAAATACCACACTTAGAATCAAATCCAGACCTTTTACCTACTTAATTGATGAAAAAAAACAAAGAAGTAGCCCACACCTGGCCATGAAACAGCTTTTGATTTGATTGTCCAATTACTTTTGGTCCCTTGAAAATGAGGGGATGGCTAATCTTAACAGCTGTAATTCCTAAACTCTTCCTCCGATTTGGATGTGCATACTCTCAAAATAAACCTAAGTGTGCACTTTCAGCCTATATCCATTATATAACCATAGCTTGAATATGTTTTGGTAAATACTTGAAAAAAAATAAAATTGTGTGTGTGTCCAAATATATATATATATGGACCTAACTGTACCTGATTAAAGAAGGGGTGTATGGGGCCTCTGCAGAGACAGCAACATTCCATAGCTACATGTTACTGAAGGGGCTAAGGCTCTGTTAGTGGCAGTGCAAGCATCTTTATACTGATATGACAGCTAAGACAATGGTGTTATGTTCTTATGCTGCACCCTGATGGTTGAGATTTTGTATACAATTTTCATTTGTCTTTAAAAAAATTGGCGTTTGATAGTTAAATGATGGTTTAGGCTTGGTGGTAGAGGTTCTTTGCAGAAGAGACATGCAAAGTCACTTATGGCAAAAAAACAAACAAACAAAACTTCTTCCTCTTGCTCCTGGCAATTTTGCTATTTTGATTGCTCTACCTGTAATGTATGCACAATGCAGTGTACATTTCTATCAAGATATGGGGAATGAGGCCGAGAGCATGTACCATATAACTCCAAGCACATGTGCACTTGAGTCACGCCATTAGTGGCAGACTCAAACGTCAGCCACATAAGAAGACAATATGATGCATTATAAAGGTATAAGCCCAAGTTCATTTCTCCAAACAGCTGTGCAGTATAAAAGATCCAGCTGAGTCCACCATTGCCCCATTCCTGATGTATAGTTGAAGGTTATCCCTTGTGGCTCGTGCTGCGTGTAGCAGTCCAGTCTTTGCACTTGAGGAAGCAATATGCGAACTTTATGTGAATGGATGGTGGCACTTCCTGGACAATCATATCTGTATCTTTGATCTATATGTGTATGAGTGTGAATTCTTACCATAATGAGGGGTCACCACCATAACCGACATAAGGGTGCAGGATGCTACTAAGTTTTATTTTCAATGTGATCCTAATTTTTTAATTGTGCATTAACAAGATTGTATTCACTTTTAACACATTTGGTGTTCTGCCTATAAAGTCCATGGATTGCGGTCCACTGTTTGTTTCTTCTGATTGATCATTCCCCTAGGAAATCTGTATGCTGAGCATCGGCTGGAGGCCACCATAAGTATGGCTTTCCCATAGGAGTGAATGGGCCTCACGATGCGCATGAGCAGTGCAAAAGGGGATAAAGGCTCTGTAGTGCAGAGCAGGGCTGAAAGTGATGGGAACTCTGAAATTATATAGTTATCCCAGGAACAGGAGTAGAGAAAACTTCTAAATGGGACACTTATTGAATAATTACTGCAAGTAGTGGGATTTCTATTTAGTTCCTGTTGTGTCTAGGGACAGAAAGTACAGGGAAATATCCCCACGAGGACACAGCAATAAAAACCTAATAGAAGTTCTATCCTTTGTATCTGAAATAACACTTCTGAATGCTACTTTAATCCAGAAAGTTACAGACTGGGCGAATGCAGGGGTTAATCGGGAGCTGATACATGTCCAAGGATGTTTTCTTGTGACGCATTTCATTTTAAAGTGAATCTGTGAAGACAAAAATTTGGAAACTTCCATTGTTGACTTAATTTTAAAGGTTGTTCTGGTTCCAATTTTAAAACTGAGTTGGCACTAAACAAAAACAAGACTGCTGCCAGTGACGTCTGAAGAGGCAGAGCTCCTGTCCTATATACTTGCTTCATGTGAATGACTCCGTGGGTAACAATGCCAGAACCATAGCAAAAACAGCTTCCGTATCGCAACACTTTCAGGTTCTCTATCAGAGAAACGTTTTTTAAAAACAACTAAAAGGTGGGACTTTATGTGAGGCGCAGGGCATCTCCATCCCCAATAATAGAACAAGAGAAAAAGAGAGTGGGACTTTATATGAGGCATGCATCCCAGGAGATAACACAATAACAATGAAATTGGCAATTAACTAAAATAATGGAACTAAAGACATTAAAGGCATTGCATAACATCAATTGGCATTCAATAGTTTAAGTGTATATAAAGTAAAACAGTAAAAATAGGATTATAGAATAACATTGTTAATTCATACCGTAAACATTGTAAAGGATCAATTTCATTAAGGCATATCTCCACAATAAATAACTGTAACCCTGATTAGTAGGTATATTCCAATTGTTTTTTACAATGTTTACAATATGAACTAACTTTGTTATGGGGTTAGGAGCCAATAGATGACCCCCTGTTGTTATTATAATTGCATTCCTACTATATACAGTGGTGTGAAAAAGTGTTTGCCCCCTTCCTCATTTCCTGTTCCTTTGCATGTTTGTCACACTTAAGTGTTTCGGAACATCAAACCAATTTAAACAATAGTCAAGGACAACACAAGTAAACACAAAATGCAATTTGTAAATGAAGGTGTTTATTATTAAAGGTGAAAAAAAATCCAAACCATCATGGCCCTGTGTGAAAAAGTGATTGCCCCCTAAACCTAATAACTGGTTGGGCCACCCTTAGCAGCAACAACTGCAACCAAGCGTTTGCGATAACGTGCAATGAGGCTTTTATAGCGTCCTGGAGGAATTTTGGCCCACTTATCTTTGCAGAATTGTCCTAATTCAGTTACATTAGAGGGTTTTCGAGCATGAACGGCCTTTTTAAGGTCATACCACAACATCTCAATAGGATTCAGGTCAGGACTTTGGCTAGGCCACTCCAAAGTCTTCATTTTGTTTTTCTTCAGCCATTCGGTGGTGGACTTGCTGGTGTGTTTAGGATCATTGTCCTGCTGCAGAACCCAAGTTCGTTTCAGCTTGAGTACACGAACAGATGGTCGGACATTCTCCTTCAGGATCTCTTGGTAGACAGCAGAATTCATAGTTCCTTTTATCACGGCAAGTCTTCCAGGTCCTGAAGCAGCAAAACAGCCCCAGACCATCACACTACCACCACCATATTTTACTGTTGGTATAATGTTCTTTTTATGAAATGCAGTGTTCCTTCTACGCCAGATATACTTGGACACACACCTTCCAAAGAGTTACACTTTTGTCTCATCGGTCCACAGAATGTTGTCCCAAAAGTCTTGGGGATCATCAAGATGTGTTGTGGAGAAATTGAGACGAGCTTTGATGTTCTTTTTGCTCAGCAGTGGTTTTCTCCTTGGAACTCTGCCATGCAGGCCATTTTTGCCCAGTCTTTACCTGATGGTGGAGGCATGAACGCTGACCTTAACTGAGGCAAGTGAGGCCTGCAGTTCCTTGGACGTTGTTGTGGGGTCTTTTGTGACCTCTTGGATGAGTCGTCGCTGCGCTCTTGGGGTAATTTTGGGCGGCCGGCCACTCCTGGGAAGGTTCACCACTGTTCCATGTCTTCGCCATTTGTGGATAATGGCTCTCACTGTGGTTCACTGGATTCCCAAAGCTTTGGAAATGGCTTTATCTTTACCAGACTGATAGATCTCAATTACTTTCTTTCTCAATTGTTCCTGAATTTCTTTGGGTCTCGGCATGATGTGTAGCTTTTAAGGATCTTCTGGTGGACCTTACTGTGTCAAGCAGCTCCTATTTAAGTGATGCCTTGATTGTGAACAGGTGTGGCAATAATCAGGCCTGGGTGTGGCTAGAGAAATTGAACTCAGGTGTTGACAACCACAGTTATAGTATGTTTTAACAAGGGGGGCAATCACTTTTTCACACAGGGCCATGATGGTTTGGATTTTTTTTCACCTTTAATAATAAACACCTTCATTTACAAATTGCATTTTGTGTTTACTTGTGTTGTCCTTGACTATTGTTTAAATTGGTTTGATGTTCCGAAACACTTAAGTGTGACAAACATGCAAAGGAACAGGAAATGAGGAAGGGGGCAAACACTTTTTCACACCACTGTATATCAATTGGAATATACTTGCTAATCAGGGTTATAATTATTTATTGTGGAGATATGCCTTAATGAAATTGATCCTTTACAACGTTTACAGTATGAATTAACGATGTTATTCTATAATGCTATTGTTACTGTTTTACTTTATATACAATTAAACTATTGAATGCCAATTGATGTTATGCAATGCCTTTATTTAACCACTTAAAGAGGAAGTAAACCCTGATGAGTTTACTTCCTCTTTCATTCCCTGCAAAGGTAAAGCATAATGGACTACTATGCATCGCATAGTAGCCCATTATGTGTCACTTACCTGACACAGGAGCCAGCGAAGTCACCACTGTACCCTGTAGTCCGGCTCATCCATCTTCTCGTGGGTCTAGCTGCTCCGCCGCTGTCATTCGGTGAAGCCACGATGATGTCACTCCCGCGCATGTGCACGGGAGCCGCCACTCACGGCATATCGCCGTTGACCGCGGCACGCTCACTGCGCCTGCGCGCCGCTGTCTACGGCGCATGCACCGTAGACAGCAGTGCCTGTCTTTCGGCAAATCTCTTCTAAACCTTTTAGGTTTAGGAGATATTTCTTGGACCTTACAGGTAAGCCTTAATCTAGGCTTACCTGTAGGTCAAAGTGCTTTGTAAGGGTTTACAACCACTTTAAGCCCCGGGCCAGGCCCCTTTTTGCGATTCGGCACTGCGTCGTTTAACTGACAATTGCACGGTCGTGCGACGTGGCTCCCAAACAAAATTGGCATCCTTCTTTTCCCACAAATAGAGCTTTCTTTTGGTGGTATTTGATCACCTCTGCGATTTTTTTTTTAATATTTTTTACTTCTTGCTATAAAAAATCTATAAAAAACATTTTTTTTCCCTCAGTTTAGGCTGATACGTTTTCTTCTACATATTTTTGGTTAAAAAAAATCGCAATTAGCGATTATTGATTGGTTTGCGCAAAAGTTATAGCGTTTACAAAATAGGGGATAGTTATATAGCATTTTTATTAATATATATATATTTTTTTTACTAGTAATGGCGGTGATCAGTGATTTTTATTGTGACTGCTACATTATGGCGGACACATCGGACATTTTTGGGACCATTGTCATTTATACAGCAATCAGTGCGATTCCTGTGTAAATGACACTGGCAGCGAAGGAGTTAACCACTAGGGGGCGAGGAGGGGTTATGTGTGACCTTATGCTTTTTTTTTTTATTGTAGGGGGCGTGGCCTGGCATGTGACGTCACTGATCGTCTTTCCCTATAAATGGGAACAGACGATCGGCGACAGCCACGGTAGGAAGCACGGGAAGAGGTTTGTTTACACAGACCTCTCCTTGTTCTTCAGCTCTGTGACCCGATTGTGGGACACCAGTGGTGATCGGGTCCACTGGTCCCACGGTCACAGAGCTTAGGAGCGCGCCACCGGCGGCGCGCTCCTGACCCAGGGCTGGGCACTTAAAGAGCAACGTACAGGTACGTGCTTGTGCCCAGCCGTGCCATTCTGCCAACGTATATATGTGCAGGAGGCGGTTCTTAAGCTGTTAATGTCTTTAGTTAATTGCCAATTTCATTGTTATCATGTTATCTCCTGGGATGCATGCCTCATATAAAGTCCCACTCTCTTTCTCTTGTTCAGGTTCTCTATGAGGACAATCACTCCCTGCTAAAAAGTAGAAGACAGGGCATGCTGCAACTTGTCGTTCCCCTTCAGTTACGATGCCTGATATGAAAAGCAGATACACAGATGACTGTGGGACAATAGATTAGCTGTCATGTGGAGATAAGGAAGGGATTATTCTAATCAGATAATATTAGGCGGAAGAGAGACATCACAGCAGACGGAAACAAATTTCACATGTTGTCTCTGGATCCACCTAAAATCAGCAATTTAAACATGGGGAAAAGGTTGAAATTATTAAGGATTAGTTTCACATGCAGTGTCATAGTAGCCTTGGTTCTGCACGAAACAAGATGCATTGCCTGGCATCAACAAAACAGGTTCACATGTCCTCATGCACACTGGACGTTATTAAAAAAAAAAAAAACAGTAACGTTAGCTGTAGAAAGCTGTAACTGTAGAGTGAGTCTTTCAGTGTTTTTAGCAAAACTATACTCCTATAAAAGCTTATGGCTCAAAAACTAGCCACGTTCTTCAGTGTTTTTAAACTATTTTCAGCTTTTTTTTTTTAAGTTAGAGTTTTTAAAGCTGAAAAACTCATCTGAAAACCCACTAATTCTGTGGGTTTTTTTTCCCCAGGCAGAAAACGCCCCTGCCAAAAACTGCTGATAACAGCCTATGTGTTCATAATTAATAATAATAAAAAAAAAAAAAAAAAAAATTAAAGCTTGGGCCAATGTAAGTGTATGTGTATGTGCCTTATTTGTGGGATCCCTCTAGATGCTGGATTTCACTGTAGGAGGCACTGCTACTACATTGATCTTCACTAACTGCTGGATCCGCTGCGCTGCTGGAGGTTGCTCACTCGGCACGGGCACCATTCAGGAAACGTGTCGTACTTAGCATACTGCTCCATGATTGGACAGGTGGAGAGGCGGGTGGTGACTTCACAATCTCATCCTCATACACATGACCACAACTAATGTGCACTTCTCATTCCAAGTGGAAGTGAGTGAGAAAAGAAGAGGTTGGGAGCTCATGGGGGATGTTACAAGGAGGCTGAAAAATGCAGAAAGAAATTATTTCATGAAAACTATATTTCACAATCGCTAAAAGGAGTACAGGCAAAGCTCATTTGGCTATACTTCTCCTGTGGATCACACGATCACTCGGTTATCACAGCTTCCTGAGCAGAATGCAGGTGACTGTCTCTCTGTTCTGCCCCCCTCGCTCACTGGAGCGCTGGACTGTGGAGGGGGTGGGAGCGGCCGACTCAGGCTCTCAGAAGCCCTCTGTCAGCTGACATCACAGAGCCAGGCTGGGCTTGAGCAAGATCACGACAATGAAGTCAGGATCCATCCTCATGCCTGGACCAGCACCCGACTCAGCCTGTCAGCAAGCCACTGAGAGCCTGAGCCAGCTGCTCCCGCCCCCTCCACAGCCCAGTGCTCCAGTGAGCGCAGGGGGCAGAGCAATGAGCTGGTGACTGACAGTACCAGCTCTCTGCTCAGGAAGCTGTGAGAACCAAGTGATCTCAGTAGTCCCCAGCGGAGGACAGATGCAGCATCCACCCACCAGGTAAGTATGAATCTGCAAAAAGAAAAATCCATACTTCTTTTTTAAAGTGTTTAACTTTACAAACAAATATGAAAAGGTAAAAAAAATAACACTGTACAGTACACCCTCCCCACCCCCTGGTCCTCCTGTACTTACCTCTGAGGATGCTTAGCTGTCAGGGCTCCTGCAGCTGGTCCAGTAGCTCGGAGTTTTGAAATCCATGCTCCCCCCTACCTTTCTGTACATCGCATCCAGGTGGACCAGAAAGATTCTGATCTTGCACAAAGAATCTCTCTGCCGGAAGTGCTGCACAGAGGGAAAAGAGGGATTTCAAATCACTGGACCAGCTGCAGTAGCACTGACAGCTCAGCATAGCTGGAGGTAAGAACAATTGGGGGGGGGGGGGGGGAGGGTAGCTAGTCCAGTGTTCACTTCTTCATTTTTTTTCTGTAATGCCCCGTACACATGTTCCGATTATCGGACCACAAAAGTCGCTTTCGGACAGATCGTTTGATAATCTGATCGTTAGTACGCGGATTTCGACAGCCGATCATGACAGTCCGTCCAACCAAATCCGAAGGGACAAACAGGAAAACTTTGGTCGGATGACAGCCCATCGTATGACAATCGTGTAATCAGTACAGTATGCGTCCAATAAAAGTTGTTCGACAAACACCACGCAAGCTTGGAAACACGAAAATAAACCAGAAGGACACAGGGGTCACACATATTTTACATCATTTAAAATACGTAGCTACGCACAACAGAAGATTTTTACAGAATCGTACGACAAAAATCTTACACACATTTTGCACTGTTGTATTCGATCTTAGTTGTATGCAACAAAATGTGAACAATCTGTTTTACGACAATCGGAACATGTGTACGGGGCATAAGGGTGAACTAACATTTTACGTAGATGTGCAGCGACAAGGTCTCTTTAGGCTATACTAGCTAAAGATAGTAGTAAGAGTCCTGGTTTGGTAGAATACAGAAGGGTGCTGATTTCTGAGTGTAACACTATTTTCATGCAATCATTTTCATTGATTTTTATTCTCTGTTCTTGATCTGTCCAAAATTTTGTTCAACGTTGTTGACACTTATTACATATAAAAATGGGGGGAAAAAAAACATACAACCAAGATTCATTCCTAACAAAGAATGACTTTAATGGCAATGTCTTTAGATTTAACATCAAAATATATTTATATATGTACATTTCTAAAACATTAAAAAATACCTGCAAACACATTGAAGACACAAAGATTTCAACAGTAATAAAAATGCAAGTTTAAGAACAAAGACTAACACAAATCACACAAGTAAGACAATGTAGTCACTGTAAGTGGGCAAGGGCATGCTGCCACCTTCAAGACTCAGCATACATAGTTGGCACGGCATGCTGGAACTTATATTTCATCAACTGGTGAACAGCTAATTCTTAAGTCTCAGTGAAAAAGTGGACTTCCACCAAAAGCCTGTCCCAAATTTGACCATATGTAGTTGAGACCATTGCCCACCTTTGGTAAAATGTGTTTTTGTCACATAAGATCATGACTGGTCAATTTTGGGACAGTTGGGATGTATATTGTAGGTTGCCCTTGCTGATTTTAAAGCATAATATGACACACAGGAATTACCCTTCTTTTGCACACAGAGGTCAGCAGCTAATTTCTAGGGATTGATATTCTGCTTTGTGGGATCAGATCCCAGCCCTTTTATCTGGGGAGAGTTCTAAGTATTGGTATAGTGGCTCCAATGAAAATGTTAACATGGTTTGGAGTTCAAGGGGTTTTGGTTGGTTCCAGACAAGGTGGTAATTGGGTTAACATGAACACTTTTGTTGTGGGGGATTGGAGTCAAAGCGCAAGTTTTTGCCTCCACTGGCTGCCGAATTCTCATTTTCAAGACTCTCGGACATCTTGTCGCAGATGATATCAACAAGGCGTTCAAAAACCTGTTTCACCTGAATATTCTCCTTGGCACTGGCTTCAAAGAATTCAAAACCTGTGTGCATAAAAAAATATGATTAAGGACTGAAGTCGGTATATATTGGGCACATTTAGGTGGAATATATTAGGCATATTAGGTGGAACTACTGTATACACAAAAAAAAATACATTTACAGTGCCTTGAAAAAGTATTCATACCCTTTGAAATTTTCCACATTGTCACGTTACGACCAAAACGGTAAATGTATTTTATTGGAATTTTATGTGATAGACCAACACAAAGTGGCACATAATTGTGAAGTGGAAGGAAAATGATAAATGGTTTTCAACATTTTTTAAAAAGAAATATCTGAAAAGTGTGGTGTGCATTTTTATTCAGGCCCCTTTACTCTGATACCCCAACTAAAATCTAGTGAAACAAATTGCCTTCAGAAGTCACCTAATTCGTAAATAGAGTCTACCTGTGTGTAATTTAATCTCAGTATAAATACAGCTGTTCTGTGAAGCCCTCAGAGGTTTGTAAGAAAACCCTGATGAACAAACCGCATCATGAAGGCCAAGGAACACACCAGACAGGTCAGTGATAAAGTTGTAGAGAAATTTAAAGCAGGGTTAGCTTATAAAAAAAATGATCCCAACATCTCATGGAGCACTGTTTAATCCATCATCTGAAAATGGATGGATGGCACAACTGCAAACCTACCAAGACATGGCTGTCTACCTAAACTGACAGGCTGGGCAAGAAGAGCATTACTCCGAGAAGCAGCCAAGAAGCCCATGATAACTCTGGAGGAGCTACAGAGAGCCACAGCTCAGATGGGAGAATCTGTCCACAGGACAACTATTAGTTGTGCTCTCCACAAATCTGGCCTTTATGGAAGAGTGACAAGAAGAAAGACATTGTTGAAAGAAAGCCATAAGAAGTCTTGTTTACAGTTTGCGAGAAGCCAAGTGGGGGACACAGCAAACATGTGGAAGAAGGTGCTCTGGTCAGATGAGACCAAAAGTATGTGTGGCAGAAAACTAACACTACCCATCACTCTGAACACACCATCCCCACCGTGAAACATGGTGGTTTCAGCATCATGTTGTAGGGATTCTTTTCTTCAGCAGGGACAGGGAAGCTGGTCAGAGTTGATGGGAAGATAGAGCCAAATACAGGGCAATCTTGGAAGAAAACCTGTTAATAGTCTGCAAAAGACTTGACACTAGGGTGGAGGTTCACCTACCTTCCAAGCAAGACAACATCCCTAAACATACAACCAGAGCTACAATGGAATGGTTTAGATCAAAGCATATTCATGTGTTAGAATGGCCCAGCCAAAGTCCAGACCTAAATCCAATTGAGAATCTGTGACAAGATTTGAAAATTGCTGTTCACATATGCTCTCCATCTAATCTGACAGAGTTTACGCTATTTTGCAAGGAAAAATGGACATAAATATCACTCTCTAGATGTGCAAAGCTGGTAGCAACATCCCCAAAAAGACTTGCAGCTGTAATTGCACTAAAAGGTGGTTCTACAAAGTATTGACTCAGGGGGGCTGAATACAAATGCACGCCTCACTTTTCAAATTTTTCTTTGTAAAAAATGTTGAAAAACATTTTATAATTTTCCTTCCACTTCACAATTATGTGCTACTTTGTGTTGGTCTATCACATAATATCCCCAAAAAATTAATTTACGTTTTTAGTTCTAACTTGACAAAATGTGGAAAATTTCAAGGGGTATAAAAAAAATCAAGGCACTGCATATGCTGTTTTTTCTACTGGTGGTTGAGTCAAATCAGTTTTTGCTTAATGGTCCTTACCGATGTACTCCCACTGATTTGAGGAGTTTACCATTAAGTATGAAAAATATACATGTTATTAATGGGGCGAACCTGGAGTGCCCAATTCAGTGTGTACAGCTTTTGTTAATACAGCTTACATATTTTTATTTTTTTATTTTTTTAAGAGTCAAGAAAAAAATTGGTGCAACTGCTGCAGTTGGGCATTTAAAAAAAATAATCTTTTTTATTGGTTTGCAATGAGAAGAACAAAAGAAACAGTTAAACATACATTGGTCTTACAAGGTAACGATATGGCCCCTGTGAGGACTTCATGTTTGTCTTGTCATAAATAAACAGCACACATGAAGCTCGAATTGTGATACCATGTACAAAAGCACAGATCAATGGGTCACTAGGTAATGTAGTTCATACTTGTATATGATAGGGTGACACCTCTAAGCCCTTGTACACACGGTCGGAGATTCCGACAACCATATCCGTCGGAGTAATTCCGACAGATCAATTCCGGAAGAGGTCCGGAAATGATGTTGCATACACACGGTCAGACTAAGTTGTCGGTAAATCAGATTGTACATAACATGATGACATTATTTCGTTACGATGGGACTATGTTCAGGCTAGTAGCCAATAGCTTTGGTCTAGGAATTTGATCTGAGCATGCGTGGCACTTTGTCCGTCGGAGTAGGCTACACATGATCGGAGTATGTCCGATAGGAGCATTTTGTCAGAAAATGTTACCGGCAAGTTGGAAAACTTGGTCCGTCGGATATTCCGATGGAAACAGTCCGATGCAGACCACACACAGTCGGAATATCCGACATTCTGTCGGAATCTCCGACCGTGTGTACAAGGGCTTATACTTGTTGTGCACAGTTTGCACCCACTCGAAAGCCACCGTGCGGAGATTCTGTTAGAACTCTGAGGCAGAGGAGGGTTCTGCCAGCCATTTAGACCAGATTTTGTCATATTTGTTGGGGGTGACCTCTATTTGCATACGTATCTTTATAAAGAGGTAGGCTGTTGTTGATGAGTTGTTTCCATAGGGAAAGAGGCAACTAAGGGTGCAGTTGGGCATTTTTGCATGTCTATTAAACTTCAGGCATTTGTTTTCTTGGCTGGGCAAGAGAAGGTGAGCAGTTCTATAGGAAAGGAGTTTTTCACATGTAACAACGTGTGTATCATGTGCTCATGCGTATCATAGGCTCTGACATTGAAGTTTATGAGGCCAAAAATGTCTGAATATACAAAAAAAAAAAAAAAAAAAGAAAAAAACTCATGTATTTTTTGAGCATAGGCCAACTGAGTGTACAGGGGTATACGGGACAATTAGAAATCTGCATAATAAACATAGTCAGGCATGGGGAAATGAGAAGAAAAACTCCAGTGTGAATAGGGGCTAATGTGTTTAGCTGTAATACAGATTACATGTGTTGGAGTGCTGCAGTGTCATTAACTCTCAATGACACCACAATACATTTGTGTTACAGTGCACTACAATGCAAAGTAAGGCACTGCAATGCATTGGCAGGCATTGCACTAGTAAAAATGCAGAAGTGTGATTTTTGTTACATTGTGGTGCATTAGGCAGCCTGTTTAGATGAACAGACTGTCTTTATGCAAAGCATGTTATTATGTAATGTAATGCATGTTAAATGCACTGCAACAGCCTTGATGTGAATGGGCCCTAAAATGACCTGTCCATAGGGCAACCCTGATAAGTTAATTGCCTTCCTCCCAAATTGGCCCTTGTGAATGTAATAGTGAAATTAGATTGTAAGCTCCTTCAGTGCACACAGACTGATGTAAATTGTTCTATGTTCTCTGTAAAGAACTGTGCAATAAGTCAGTGGTGTATAAACACAAGACATAAAAGACAAAAGTACTTTCCAGTGTTTTGATGGGGGACGAATCTAAATCTTTAAATTTACTAAATTTTAATAACTAAAGGCAATTTTTTTTAGTTTTGAATAGAGTGGAGAGAGATTAAACACCTTTCAGTTTTTACTGCTGTCTGTTCCCCATTGGGGAGATTCATGTTCTTGGAAGTGAAGTAAAAGAAAATCCCAAATTTTGGGTTAACAGCAAGAGTGGAAGTCTTCTAATAGAGACACAAATGTTTTGAGGACAACCAGGGATGTCCCCACTTTGGAGAAATTTACACTTGCTCCCCAATTGGTTTTTGGACAGGATATAAAGGTTTATTTCCCAATTGGACAAAGATGGCAAATCATAAAAAAAAATGTACTTTAACCCTTCACCGCGATGGTACGCATATATGCGGTCTCTCGGCGAAAAGCCACATATATGTTTACCAGAATGTAAACAGAGCTGAGCACGCCACTTTTCGATCATGTGACAGCCAATCCCAGTGGTCACATGATAAGAAACCCTGCTCCACCTCCCAGCATCAGAAACCTCTTAAAGGGCCGGGAGGCACCGACATTATGGTTCTTGCATAAGCCCAGTCATAACTGGTTCTCATCAAGGAATCTGCCAAATATGATCTGCTTTTTTTTTTTTATTATTTCAATTTTCTTGAGCTTTATGACATGCTTATCAACAGAAAAAATAAATAAATCTTACAAGACTTTAGTGGCTGGACACAAAAAGTTTCAGTAGAGATGGATAGAGCATAGTTATGTTTTGCCCCTATCTAGTCTGGATCAGAAGCTGGGATGGCCCTGCTAGCTATACAGCAGGTTGACAATGTAGACTGATGACTAGGGATGTTCTATAGAGCAACACTACAATGCACACAATCAGCTGGAATGATAACAAAGAGGAGCATGGATTTCAGCTGATGCTGCTGTACTTGTGACTTCTTTGCAAAACCATCAGCGGCCATTGTCCTCTAGTGCTGATCGGAGCAGCAGGGTGATGGGTAGAACGTGGGGACATGTGGTATAGCATACTCTTATAGCAAGAAACCTGAGTCGCAGCAGGGCTCATTCAGGCACCACGGGAGTTGGTCTACCCCACTTCTACAATATGACTTGCACTTTTCCTTCAGAATTTTTTTTTTTAATTCACCAAACAGGGCTGTAGATTCTCCCTCCAGGAAAGATAAAATCCTGGGACGATTGCTTTGCAAGCATCATGCATATCCTCTGCTCGGTACAGGTCAGAAAAAATCATGTAGGGTGTCTGCTAAATGCTGATCTAAAATGAAAGTTCAGGTCTGCCTTAAAAAAAAAATTGAAGGTTTGGGAAGGTGCACAAGGGTGTTTAAAATCCATTTAAAACTTTTATAACTAGGTCACGTTAATTTTATTAAAACCAATGGCTTCGTTTTTAAGTGCATCGTTATGCCTGCAAATACCTGCATTAGTCTTGAAACTGAGCTATGTACCCCTTAGAGCCCCTGGAATCCTAAAACCCAGTCTGTACATGGATTCTCAATTTCATCTGTCATGTAACTGTCAAATGCAAGGCCTTAATCATCAATACAGGCTCTGACATTTGACAGCCAAATGATGGAGCAGTGGTGGTCAAGTTTCTCAATATGGTGGGTTTCAAATGTGGTCCTCAACATCACCAAATGGCTCCAGATAAAATTCAGTGAATATTTTGCATCAGAAACAGCAGATACACAACAGGATAGACTATCTGCATGAAACAAGAGATGGTTGGAGACTGCAGGCAATGGCACAGGAGACATTCATGGACTGCAGACATGATGCAAGAGATGGTCAGAGACTACAGACATGATTCAAGAAATGGTCAGAGCCTTCAGATATGATACAAGAGATGATCACAGACTGCGGACAAGAGATGGTCAGAAAGTGTGGACATGATGTTTGAGATAGTCAGAGACTGTGGACATGATGCTAGAGATGGTCAGAGAGTGCAGACATGATGCAAGAGATAGTCATAGATTGCAGACATGATATAAGAAAAAGAGACTGCAGATATGATACATGAGATGGTCAGAGACTGCGGACATGGTACAAGAGATGGTCAGAAAGTGTGGACATGATGTTAGAGATGGTCAGAGACTGCAGACGTGATACTAGAGATATTTAGAGACTGCAGACATGATGTTAGAGATGGTCAGAGAGTGTGGACATGATGCTAAAGATGGTCATAGATTGCAGACATGATACAAGAAATGGTCAGACAGCAAATATGATACATGAGATGATCAGAGACTGCAGATATGATGTTAGATTAATGCACGAGATTGTCAGAGGCCGAGAACCTGCTAATAGGAGTTGTTGTAGACTGGCGATAAGCTTCAGGACACATATTACATGAGACTGCTAGAAATCACTGCTATAACGGGGCAGTAGGGAAGCACAGATTACTCTCTGCAGGAGCCCTAAAGGCTGCACAAAGAGTGTCATGGACCATGGGTTGGGCACCAGGGGGCATAAACAGCTGATATAGATATATTTTTACTATTTCACCTGCTAAAGAGATTGTAATTCTGTTCAGCCCATCTTACACCTCTATAACCCTGCACAGAGAGACAGGCAGATGACTTCTCGTTTCACCAATGCAGCTTTAAATATGTAATTCCTTTGACTCTAGCCAGATGACCAAGCATTATCACCTCTGTCCAATGTATGGGGATGCTAAAATAGGAGGTAGCATCACTGAATCAGATAATTGAATGGGACAAGGAGGCTGGGTGGATGCCAAATATGCATTTTCTGTAACTGGGGATTCGCAGCAGAATTTTGGGAAATTCAGTTTGCCACAAAACTACCAACTTCACTTTTTTGGCAAAACTTTATCAATGTTTGCTTCCAATGTACTCCAGTGCATTCTGCTGCAAATCATCGTTCATCCTCATTTGTAAGCAATCTTCCATTCTAGCATCATCTTCTGCTGTAATTATTATCATCTTTCAGTGTCGCCAGCTGCCATAATCATTTGTAAGGGTATAAAATCCATTATTTTTGAGCAAGTTAGTAATAACTAACAGTATATCAGTGGGCATGTGAAATTTTGCAAAAATAGCCATATAAATTTAGGACTGATCTCACTGGGTAGGACATAAAAAGAGGAAAATCTACACAAGAGACAATATACTTAGCAAAAAGTGCCTTTAAAATTTGTGTGAATGCCAGCAGAGGGTGCTGCAGCACAACACATACCAAGTTGTTCAGCTAGGTGCTTTCCTTTCTCTGCAGGTATCACTCTCTCATCCTCCATGTCACACTTATTTCCAACCAAAATGACCTGTGCATTGTCCCAGGAATAGGTTTTTATCTGTGTAGCCCTAAAAAAAAAAAGAAGACAACATAGTTTAAGGAATCAATCATTAGACTTTTGTATAGATTCCCTAGACAGTGCCTGCAGAGTCTCAACACAGGTGCCAAAAAACATTCCACCTTACTATCCAAGAAAGCTTGGTGGCATGTTAGAACTTTCCTGCAGGGAGTCACTTCATATCAATTCATATACGGAAAGAAACTTCCATTGGCATTTAGAAAATGAACAGTTGAGATAATATATTTGATTTGGTGCAATAATACAATGACAACATTTTTAACTTGTCTTGTTCATAATTTTAGCTTAAAGAGGAACTGCAGTCTGCTCACATAATTTGTAATAAAAACATCTTTGCCATTCTGAAGCTTCCCCCCAACCACTTTGCATATTATTTTATATATACTGTCATTCTGTACTTGCCAAATATGCTGCAGGAATCTCCCTCCACTGAGTCTGGCTGCAACCATTTTAACTGTGGGCAGCTAAAGCTGCTGCCTGTTCACTTCCTGAATATACACAAACACCTCAAGCTCTGCAGTTCTCATTGGCCCTCTTATGACTCATCCTTTCCTGGCAAACTCTCATGAGAGTGGGAGAGAGAGTTGTGCATGATGTCATAAGCCTAGGCAGAAACAGGAAGTGGGTTGTAGAAGGTATTTACTGGCAGAAAAAAAAATGTTTTACTATCCAAAGATAAAACAAGGGCAGGGGATTTTAATAGATGGAAAGTTGAAAAAAATGACTGAAGATCCGCTTTAAGAGTTGTCTAAGTAGATCTTTGCATAATCAAATCCACTAACATTCCAGTTAAAGCGGTATAAACTCAAAACCAAAAATGTAATATATTGCAGCTTACCAATCATTGGATGTGGTTGCTGCATTTGTTTTTTTTTTTGGCTTTTCCCTCTTTTCACCTGCTGATCTGGCCAGTAACACACCTCCTGCACGCAGGAGTCCTCTTTCCAGCAAGGAGCTCCAATTTTCTGGCAGCATGCGCCGGACCTTCAGAGCGTGTGCGCCGCTGATGTCAGTGGCTGCATGCAATGTGAATATCTCTTAAACCATACAGGTTTAGGAGATATTCATTTTACCTACAGGTAAACCTTATTATAGGCATACCTGTAGGTAAAAATGTGAAAGCAGAGTATACAACTGCTTTAAAGCCAAACTCCAGCCAACACTTTATAATCAGTTACAGCAAACAGGTTTTTTTCACTTTGAGATAAAGATTTAGCATAAATAAAAACAATTATTTTATTCACCCCTGCTAGTGTTAAAGTGAAACTTCAGTCATTTTTCATCTTTCAATCTATTGAATCTTCTGCCCCTGTTGTTTTAACACTTCCTGTTTCTTGTCTGTAAAAAAAAGCCTAGGCTGATGACATCATGCACAGCTCTCTCTATCACTATCCTGAGAGTTTGCCACGAAGGGAGGGGGGAATAAGTCATAAGAGGGCCAATGAGAGCTGCAGAGCTGGAGGTGTGTGGCTGTGTAAATAAAGGAAGTGAACAGTCAGCTGCCAGATTGCAGCCAGGGTCAGTGGAGGAAGGTTTCTGCAGCATATTTGGCAAGTACAGAATCACAGTATATATAAAATAATATGCAGAGTGGTTGTAGGGAAGCTTCAGAATGGCAAAGATGTTTTTCTTAAAAATTATGCGAGCAGACTGCAGTTCCTCTTTAAAGAGGAAGTAAACCCTGATGAGTTTACTTCCTCTTTCATTCCCTGCAAAGTCAAAGCATAATGGACTACTATGCATCGCATAGTAGTCCATTATGTGTCACTTACCTGACACAGGAGCCAGCGAAGTCACCGCTGTCCCCTGTAGTCCGGCGCATGCATCTTCCCGGTGGGGTCTCGCAGCTCCACCGCTGTCATTCGGCGAAGTCGCGATGACGTCACTCCCGCGCATGTACACAGGAGCCGACACGCGCGGCAGCTCCGTCGTTGGAAATGCCACGCTCAGTGCGCCTGTCTTCGGGCAAATATCTCCTAAACCGTATAGGTTTAGGAGATATTTCTTGGACCTACAGGTAAGCCTTAATCTAGGCTTACCTGTAGGTCAAAGTGTGTTGTAAGGGTTTACAACCACTTTAAGTAATTTGTCTCATCCATGTAAACTGATTCATTTTGCTGGAGAGCTTTGAAAAACAACAGACTTGCTGGCTGAATCACCAGATGAAAAATTGAAGAAAGAAAGCCTAACAAGGAAACTGATGCAACCATAACATCTAAGAATTGGTAAGCTGCAATATAATAAATGTTTGGCTTTAATACCACTTTAAGCATGAACTTTCGGTGAGTTTGTTCACCCTTTTTGCCTTAGAGACTCTAAAGCCCCGTACACACGAGAGGACTTATGTCCGACAGACTTCCGAAGGAGTTCTGCCGGAGTTCCGACAGAGTTCTGACGGACTTTTCGACTGAGCGGACTTGGCCACACACAATCACACTAAACTCCGACGGATTCGAACGTGATGACGTACGACTCGACTCGAATAAGGAAGTTCATAGCCAGTAGCCAATAGCTGCCCTAGCGTCGGTTTTAGTCCGTCGGAATAGCATACACACGAGCGAATTTTTCGAAGGGACCGGGTCCGGCGGAGTTCCGGCGGAAAAATTTGAAGCATGTTCCATATTCTAAAGTCCGTCAGACTTTGGCGAATCAAAAGTCCGTTGCAGCCCACACACGATCGAATAGTCTGACGGAATCAGTCCGTCGGACTTTGGATGTTGAAAAGTCCGCTCGTGTGTACGCGGCATTAAGGTCTAGCTTTTCCCCCCACAGCATTACTATATCTTGATATTTACAATGTTTGACTTAAAAACAAATGTTACCCATTGAAATTACATTTCATCGCCCTAGCGGACCATTATCTGATAGATAGACTAGAAAACATTGTTCAACTGCCATTGTTCCCTTGTAGATAAGATGGTGCTGCCGTCTGAGCATCACCAAAGCTCCAATTCTTTAACCTTTGTGTTGAGACTCAGCTGCAAAGTCCATCGAATTGTCCGCCGGACCAAGTCCTTCGGAAAGTCCGGTCGTGTGTACGCAGCATTAGAGTCTGCAAAAGACTTGAGACTTGGGCAGGGGTTCACCTTTTAGCAGAAAACCCGAAACATACAGTCAGAACTACAATGGAATGGTTTCCATCGAAGCATATTCATGTGTTAGAATGGCCCAGTCATAGCCCAGGCTTAAATCCAATTAAGAATCTGTAGCAAGACTTGAAAATTGTTGTTCACGGACGCTCTCCATCCAATCTGACAGAGCTTGAGCTATTTTGCAAAGAATCTGTACATGAACATTTGTGTGATCACACAAGCCAATTATTATACACCTAACAGAATTTTTTTTACCAAAGACATGTAGCAGAATACATTTTGCCTTAAATTTATGACAAAATTCGATTTTATTGGATTTCTTTAAAAATAGAAAGAAGAAAATATTATTTTTTTTCCCAAATTTCTGCTATTTTTTCACTTATAATCGCAAAAAATTAAAAACGGAGTCGTGAATAAATACCACCAAAAGAAAACTCTATTTTTGCGAACAAAATGATCAAAATTTCATTTGGGTACAGCATAGCATGACTGCGCAATTGTTATTAAAAGTGCGAGAGTGCTGAAAGCTGAAAACTTGTGTGGGAAGGAAGGGGGCGAAAGTGCCCAGTATTGTAGTGGTTAAAGCAGAGTTTCACCCATTTAAAAGTCAGCAGCTACAAAAAGTGTAGCTGCTGAATTTTAATTATCAGACACTCACCTGTCCCACAGTCCAGCAATATGGGCTCCTCTCCTTCTCCTCTCCAAAGCGCCGACAATCTAACTGTGGGCACCTGGCTATGGCTTCACACGCAAGCCGTGCTGTTAATGGTCGGGCAATCTTCTGGGACCTGTTATAAATATTGGAGAAACCGCGCTAATGCGTTCTAGGTATAGGATAGACAGAACCAGAAAAAACTCAAAAAATATATATGTATATTTTTTAGGTTGCAGCCCCCCAAACCAAAGGAAGTCCCCACAAGGGGTTTCCACAGCAATAAATAAAACCTAAAAAACTGGGGTATCTGGCGCTACCTCTTATTTAAAAAACTAACATAACATAATTCCAAAATCCCAAAAAGAGAGTGTATTTTGGTGGGAAACCCCGATAATGCCAATAAGTCCAATAATACATCAACTTATTCTATGACCTATCCTGTCTCTCAAATAGTGATCCTAGAAATCCAGTTACCACCCTAAGGAGATAATGACTCCTTCTCAGATGAGATACAATACAATAATTTCAAACCCACTAACTCTAGTTCTATAAAAATTAGATAAAATTATAACCTCTGCTGTTCACAATCTTCTGGGACCTGTGACCAGGGCCAGACTTACCATTGGGCTTGACTGAGCTCAAGCCCATGAGCCCCCCCCCCCCCCAATAGGGGGCCCCTTTGTGCCCCACCGAGATACATAGCCGAGTGTATTCGGCTTGGCTCCACTCACAGTCACGCCCAGTCCCGCCCTATGATGGACATAACACGGGACTGGGCGTGACCGTGAGCCAAGTCGAGTATACTCGGCTACTCTCGGCTCCGCTCAGGACTGCGAGAGGACCCGAGAGCCGCTGTAACATATTCGGTGACCCATCACAGTTTGCTACGGAAGTGACATTCCGTCGCCGCCATCTTGCTACACCCCACACTCGTCCACAGTAAGGATACACTAAGAAGGGGTAAAGAGGACATGTTGTTACACCCACCGGAGTTTTGCATTTTAGACATATTTATAACATTAAAGTTAGTATATAGTGAAATACAGTACTTACAACTCAGTCTGACTACTTAGATGTTGAATTTTAAAAGCAGAGAACTTGTGTTAGATTAGCAAACCTGTGAGATGAGCAGGGTTGCCTCTGCTTTTAAAATTCAAGATCTAAGTAGTCAGACGGAGTTCTAAGTCCTGTATTTCACTATATAAACTGACTACTGTTATAAATATGTGTAAAATGCAAAACTCCGGTGGGTGTAACAACATGTCCGCTTTACCCCTTCTTAGTGTATCCTTACTGTGGACGAGTGTGGGGAGTACCAAGATGGCGGCGACGGAACGTCACTTCCGTAGCAAACTGCGATGGGTCGCCGAATAGATCGTTACACCGCGAGAGCCGCTTAGAGGACCCAAGAGCCGCCGAGGTACACAGGACGCCATTTTTAAACTTTAAGACTGCAATGACAAGGCTAAAAATGACACTGGGGCAAGGCTGCAAATGACAAGGCTACACTGATAAGGCTGCAAATGACACTGACAATGCTGCAATGACACTGGACATGGCTGCAGATGGATGGGCAAGGCTGCAGATGGACACTGATAAGGCTGCATTGATGGGCATGTAAATGTAAGTTTTTTTAAACTTCCCTCCTAAAAGTTTTTTTCCTTAAAATTCCCTCCTAAAATTGGGGTGCGTGTTATACACTGATAAATACGGTAATGTATATGTAGCACTAACCCCCGAAGGATCTGCTGAATTTTTCTGGGCTTACCGATTACCTCCTCCAGATCGCACTCGTTCTTGTCTAGGGGTTCCCAGGGTTGATGACCCAGTAAGTGTAGAGACTGACGCTTGAATTCCTTGTTAGGATTTTTATTTTGCATAAAACAGTTGAACAAATTCAGTCTCTAAGTTGGGAATAGAGGGTATCAGGGTAAAGTTTAGCTCAGGTGCTTGGAACTGCTGACTTCATTAAAAGTCTCTCTGTACACAATCCAGGGAATAGCCACTCGCAACTGTATTCTTTAACTGTTGGATAAATCCTTAAGTTTGGGTTTAGCAGCCAACAGGTAATTCTAGCTTTTCAAAGTCTCTCACACAGACTTGGTTGGAAACTTAGTTATAACTGGAAGAATAGCAGTAGGAACCTTTCTTACTGTACCAGAATCTTTCAGCCGGTCCGGCGATACTGTAAGAATTGTGGATTCAGTCAATGTCAATGGCAGCTCAGCTTCCAGGCTCTTACCGAGCAGCTAGCCTTGTGCATGGCTCTCTTACCAAAGAATCCTCCTTCCGGTTACTGCGCCCCGAACTAGCCAGTTCTGAGGCTCGGAAATGGATGGATCCGCACCCCAGGCCATGAGGGCCCCTGGGGGCTGGTCAGGAGGACCAGGACCACGGAGTCAGCAACAACTTCTGGACCAGTACTCAGAACCACGTGACTTTGGCACCTTAAGTACCCTCTCCCGGATTACTCAGTGAGACAAATGTGCCCACTGATTGGCTCTGAGATGAAGATTGGTACCCAATGTGTCCAACCAGACTGCATTGTGACACGTACCAGAGGATTGCAGGGAGGTGAAGGGGGAGAAGTGAACTTACTTCCGGTGCCGCGTAGTCTGGGGAGGAAGTGAGAGCTGGGTACCCATAAAAACTGGGTATCCCCCCCCCTCAAAAAAAGTTAAATTTTTGGGTGGAACTCCACTTTAAGGTATAACTATAGCCAAGATTCTTTTAATCTATTTTTAAATCATTTGGAGAAACCTTACAGTAGCTTTGCGAAAGGTCACAGCAATAAATGGCTTGAAAGTGCAGGAAGATTGGTTACTAGTCAGGATCTATTTTGGTGACATTTATAAAATGCGACTCTTCCTAGAACATTTACAATTGATAATCTTTCAGCAATTTGGACATCACAAAATTAGTTCAAACCAAGAAATACAAAGAGACTTTATTTGCTTTGTCTAGAAAAAGTGCTCCTTGCCTACCATTATCTCCAATTTGTTTTACAAAGATTTTATTGTAACAAGATGTGCAACATAGATACAAATGCACTGCAATGTATTCAAGCATAGGAAAAGATATAAAATTATACATTAATGCCATGGTACATCTGTCCATAAAAAGTAGCACATTATTATCGTAAACACTTATACCCAGCTAAGCCACAGGTAATACACAAAGATTAAAGAAGCATAGCCAAAGCTATTTTGGTCATACTTCTCCTGTGGATCACATGAGTTTAGTTCATTCTGCACTCCTGTGACCTGTTTTCAGTAGACAGCAGGCTGAAACCCGCAGTCGGCTGACGTCACAAAGCCAGTCCAACCTGGACTGGCACCTGGCTCAGCCTCTCAGCGATCCGCCCAAGAGCCTAAGCCAGCCCCCCCCCCCCACTCCCTCCACAGCTCAGCGTTCCAGTGAGCACTGGAGGGGAGAGCAGAAAGCCGGTGATTGACAATCATGGCTCTCTGCCCAGAGCAGAGAGGAGAACTGAGTGACCAGTCCCGAAAGAGGACAGATGCAACATTGGATTGATGAGTATATTTTCTTAAAAACCCCTAACTTCTCTTTTAAACAAATCTTCCCACATTAGTTGTACCGGTTTATCTGACGCCCTCTCTCCTTTACATCCATTCAAAGTGTACAGTTTACACAACATTACTTTGCTCCAGAAGGCAGAGGCAGGGATCTGATGTCACACAGCACAGTATAGAACAGGCATCGGAGTGTATTCTGAGAACTGGAGTGGAGAAAGCGGTCACCTGTCTCCTCAACCCAGTCTCAAAGGAAAACATGCACAGCGAGGTTGTCATTCACCTGCCGCGAGCTGGGGGAGGAAGGGAGGAGGGCATCTCCCAGGATTCCCTGGTGTTGGCATAGACCAATGATGGCAAATTTTGGCACCCCAGATGTTTTGGAACTACATTTCCCATGATGCTCAACCACACTGCAGAGTGCATGAGCATCATGGAAAAGTAGTTTCAAAATGTCTGGAGTGCCAAGGTAGACTTTTAGAAGTGACTCATGCAAATGGCAGAGGAATGACTGATCAGATAGATAGCAGGTGCTTTGGATCAAGGAAAGTATAGACTATATAACAATATGCTCTGTTCATTTTTCATTCCAGAGGTTTACAACCACTTTAAGGAAAGTGAAAATAAAACGTTATAACATTTAGCACTCAGGTTAAATCACCAGTAAATTTGGAAACTAAAATCTTGAAAGAGGACTAAAGAATGTGATCATTTTATTATTTGCAATACACGGTTTTATTTTTCTGCACGCTGCAATGCTTTATGTGTGCAAGGGAGGTAAAAAAAGGCTTAATTAAGGCATATTTCAGGATTCTTTACTGAAGGAGCTGTGAACACATAATCTTCCTAAGACAATAGATTGCTTTAAAAAAGGGATGCATGTTTCTAATTGAACAAAATATAAATGGCTAGTAATATTTGTTTGGAAAAAAAAAACATTATAGAGCATTGTTTTAGGGAGTTACCAATTGCCTTTAAAGGCTTGTACACAATAAGAAAATCGGGCCAACATTTTCATCTGACGAACGATCGTACGATTTTCTGATAGTGTGTACACAACTTTCGACAGCTGATTCCAACCTTCCGAATGAAAATTTCTGAAGTAACACACTCCAATTTTTTTTTTCCTATGGACCAGAAGGGACGATTGTTGTTGAAAGTGTACTGTTTTTGTACGATTTGCATATGAGAAAAATCTGAAACAAAAGACTGCACATGATCTGAAACCATAAACAAACAAAAGCCTTTTATCATACGAGAATTTTCAAACATTAGTTCCTTCCTGGGTTCCGACTTGCTGTGAAACAACGAGAAAAATAAAATTTTCTTATAGTGTCTACCCCACTTAATGCCCCGTTGCAGCCTCAAAAAAGTTTTTTTTTTTTTAAGTCAGTAGCTATAAGTACTGTAGCTGCTGACTATTAATAAGGACACCTACCTGTCCAGGGAGCCCACGATGTCGGCCCACCAAGGCCGATTTGTCCTCAACTAAGGCCGTGGAGGCCGATTCCCATTACAACTAAGGGAAACCGGCAGTGGAGCCTTCAGGCTTCACAGCCGGTTTGCTACTGGGAATACATGAGTAGCGTGGAGCTTTCTGAATAGACATCTTGTCTTCTGGGACATACACAGGTCTCAGAAGACAGCGGGGAAGAAGGCAGAGAGCTTGCGGCAGAAAAGTAAATTATGTACTTGGCCGTGGCCCGGCTAGGGCGGAAGTACATTTTGTACTTCTTAAAAGGTGGGAAAGTAAGAAATATATATATCCAAAAACGAGGGGTGAAGGGGTGGTTTTTAGTTTAAGACCATCTTGTAAAGTTGTTTGGAACTCCGCTTTAAAGGTTATGAAATAGCTTTCCCTTGTTGGAACAACTTCATTTTAGAAGGGTTTCTCATCTTTCACTGAATGGTTGAACCTGTCTACTTTACCCTGACCAGCTATGCAATATATCCTCTTGTGCTTTTCAGGGTTGAACCCACTCCCTCGTAACCCAAAGGGGAATCCATTACTGTGCCTTCACTGCCATCCAGTAGCAAGATTTCTATCCTCTTCTAAGGGCCAATACATGTTCTCAATTCAAATGAGCTACTAATATCAATGGTCCAGGTGTCTTCTCTATAAGTATACTTGGGGAATGTACTTGGGCTAATGACAACAGCAACTAATTTAATATGTTGGTATTGTCAGAGATGTAGAGTCCCTCCCCTCCCTAGTCAAGGACATGGGCAGCAGTAATGACTAGGCAGGTAATCAAACTCTGTCCTCCACTTAAAAAGCCAACCCTGACTTCATGTCATTTTAAAACCAAACTCCAGGTACATGCAATGGTTTTACCAGTAAAGAACTGTTAATCCATCACATCCTGTCCATATTAAAATTTGCATGCCCTTATTGGTATATTAGAATCCTGGCTGTCAAGCTACATGTCCACTGGTTTCTCAGACAGCAGCATATGATGTAATTACGTTTTTCATACAAACGGAAACAGGATTGCACAGTGGAAAACTAGGAATAATCCAAGCAATTGTTTGACAAATAAAAGCAAATTGTATAGCGCCACCTTACAAAATAATGTAACGATAATAATGTCCAAATGCTATTACAAACAAAAAGAAAGTCCTACACCAGGGGTGCCCAACCAGTGGCCAGCAGAGCCCTATGATGTGACCTGCAACCCCCTGCTCTGGGATGGAATAAAATAGAATACTGTTATTAAAAGTAGGTTTATTACTAAAATCACAGTGTATATTTGGGCATATCTTTTCTGCAGTAGTTACTGGACTGCTTTCAAACTGATCTGCAGGTGCAGAGAAGTGCAACCGTGGGTTACCTGCACTGAGCCATAGACTTCTATTACCTGCGAGTTTGGTGTTCTTTCTGAAAGTGCATAGAAGTCTATGGCAAAGTGCAGCTAACCTGCAGGAAAGCCACAGGTGAACTGTGCTGCACCCGTGATATGGGTAAACAACAGTGCATCAGTGTGAATGCAGCCTTAGGCCCCTTTCACATGATCAGTCCAACTCAATCAGACCCTCCATTCACCTCTAAGAAGTGGAAGATGTAAATGGTCTTGTGTCCGTTTACAAATGCCTATCTCCAATCCAATCCAGTCTCTTAAGTGGCCCTTGCTCTTCAAAAGGTTGGGCACCCCTGTCCTACACACTGTTCCACTGTGGACAAAAAATAAAAAAAAGTCTTCCACTACTTTCCTATGTATGTTCACTCTTCTTTTCATTAAAGAACTAATCACCACCTCTGTGTGAAATCAAAACTCACCGGAACAAAAGGCTGTCATAACAACAGCATATATATATATATATATATATATATATATATATATATATAACAGCATATAAGGTCCTCCCAGATCACATGCATCAATTGTCCTCTGTGGCACCTCAAAGTTCTCCAGATATGATAAATAAAGCTTGCCAAGAGCTACATATATTCAATAGTGCAGTATTTTTATTTAAAATTATACATAAAAACATCCAAAATAAAATAGCAAACAATTCACAGTAATGGCCGCTGCAGACCCGGGATCACACAGTGGTGTGACATCAGCACCAGAAGCTCCACCCAACACATTTCATCCAATTGGACATTATCAAAGGGATATTACTCCTTGGTAATGTCTGATTGGACGAAATGCATCAGGGTGGAGTTTCTGGTTTGCCCTCTGCTTGCTATTTTGTTTGGGCACAGCTTCCAAAGTTCAGACACTTTCCCAATACAGTGAACATGTGAAGATAGGAACCTGATTGCTGGCCTTTTTAATTCCTTTTTCAAGATGCAGAAAATCCAAAAATGTAAATCGGGCACCGCCCCCCATCCATGCGTCTGGCCCCTAATCTACATACAGGGCACCGGATGCATGGATTCCAATGGTGGCAGTGTTTTGTTTAAGCACGTGATTAGAGCCAGAGGCTCTAATAGGCTTCAAAAAAAGGTGGGCTCGGGGAGCAGAGCACTGTGCTCTGAGCCCACCCAGTTGTGTGATAACAGAGAATGAATACTTGATATTCTCACTCTGATTCTCCTCCCAGCCAATCAGGAAGCAGGTCGGAGTTATCCCAGACAGGACATCTGCCTCCTAAGGTAAGGCCCATCTCCTGTGGCAGGGGGGTGTTCCCCGCATCAATGTCCATCTCCCGGGGGGGTGTGATCCGTCCTCATCTCCCGCTGAGGGGGGGTGCTGTGATGCGGGAACGCTGCAAATCCACTGCGGGTTCCCGCATTGCATGTCTCCCAGTGGCAGTTCACATTGCCATATGCAAACTGCTGGGAGTGTCCGTTAAAAGTTAATGACACCTCCAAATCAGGACACTCATGAGATCCGATTCTGCTGCGGACCAAAAAAAGGATCCTGTACAAGTTTGGGCCGGATGCGATACAAATTCAGCCATACTATCTGTATGGCTGAAATCGCATCGCACAGAGATTGCATGTGATTTGCACTGCAGTGCGGTGCAAATCACATCCGATCTCGGACATCACAGCAGTTTGAACCTAGCCTTAGGAAGAATTGCTACACTATGCCTGCAGCTACAGGTGTCAACAATGGCTTGTTTTAAAGGATAAGTTGACCTTTTCAGAAAAAATAAATGCACATTTTTTGTTGCAAGAGCTTGGAAAGAAGACTGTCAGCATATCAGGTTACCAGTACATCCAGGTACATACGGGTAAGCTGATACTCCCTAACAGGATCACTCAATGAGCTACCACAGCGCCATGGTAGTTCATCAAGTACTACAAGCTGACAGCCACTAAGGATGTCGGGGCTTGTAGTTCAGACACACAGAGCTGTTTTTTTAACAGTGGCAGCTGGTACGGGGAACTTCTCCCTTCACTCCTGCAGCAGGTGGCGGCTTCAGCACTAGGAACATGTTACATGTTTCACCCTAAAACGGGTTGGAACATGTAAGGCCCCTTTCACACAGGTGCCTCCATTGATCCCTGCTGAACAGGCGGATGACAGGTCCATCTCCACCCACTGTGCAGAGACGGACCTGTCAGAGTCCCGCTCTCCTCTATATCCTGTCCATTTTCATCTGATCTGACATGTCACCGCTGACATCTCCATAGGGGTGAATATAGGGGCCGATCAGGTCCGCCTGAAAAACTGACAGGTGGACCCGATCGGACATCCCGTGTGAAAGGGCACTAACATTTTTCCAAAGGTGAACTTATCCTTTAAAGCTCATTCACTGTTTGTTGAGAATGTGTTTTTTTTTTTTAATCGATTAATCGACTAATTTTGATTAATTATAACACACATACAGATCCAACTACTTTTAGGTGATCTCCTTACATTGCAACTCTGCATTAGTCAGTGGTAAATGTGGTATACACTATATACAATCACCCAATACTAGTTAGTTTCCACAGTCCATGACTTAACGTCACAGTTCACACAATTATGTTTTAAATTCAAACTGCAGCACTGACGTAAGTAATTTTTTAAATTAAACTTTAAGAAAAAATGTAGAAAGTTAGTTTAACTTTAATTATAAAACTTATCTAGTATATTAACTGTCAGTCACTTTATAGTAGGCAAGTAGGCATCACTTTAGCCAGTCACGCAGACATACCAGAGTGTTTACATTTTGTTTTTGTTTTTTACAACAATGTTAAAAACTGAGGTTATCAAATTTGCCTACACTTAGCTGACTGAATTAGCCCAGTTAACCACATCCATATTTACCATCACTGTCCAGATTGTCCGGTGACGTCACAGACATGGACATCACCGGACTCCTCCCCCCTTCCCTTCATTAGCAGAAGGAGGCACTTGGGGAAGGGGGGAGGAGTCCATCTCCGACGGAACTCCCTGAAGACCCGGAAGCCGGCGGAGAGGTGAGTACCGATCAAAAGAATTTTTATTGATCAAAAAATTTTATGATTAATCGAGGAATTAATCTTTAATTTTCCCAGCCATAAAATAATTGAATGTCTGTAGCATGGGCGCTCAACCTGTAGCCCTCCAGCTGTTGAAGAACTTCAAGTCCCATGAGACATTGCAAGGCTGACCATTACAAGCATGACTCCCAAAGGCTGAGGCATGGTGAAACTTGCAGTTCCGCAACAGCGGGCCGCGGGTTGGGCAGCCACTGTCTACTCTATAGCCTTCCCACAGTTACAGCCCAAGCTATTTTAGTAGTTCAGCTGGAATAGCAACATAGGAAGTAAACAGGAGGGCTTCAAAGCTCACTTTTCTTAGATACATGCTGCCATCTAAAGCATTGGCCTTTGGTCAAGTAACCTCTATTGAAGTGAGAGATCAGCAAATGTGAAATCTGATTATTTCCCTAATAACAAATCACATGACCAAAACACAATGGCTTGGAGTCATGTTGCTCAGCACTAAAAGGAGCTTAGAGCAGCATTTTCTCCAGGAAATATATTTATTTTGTCTATTATTCTGCCTCACCAGGCAAGTATGTTAACATGGCTTTACATCCAAGTCAGAAAACGTCTGTCAGGATCAAGATATCCAGTAATTGTAAATAATATCAAGTTATTTTTATTTTAGTATTGGTTATGAGTATTGTTATTATCTGCACTGAAAGATACAAATCAGATCAACACTGATTTCCAATCACTCAATTTAGTAGATGTGGTAAGGACCACGGCTGGATAAAACTGAACTGTGCACTTGACATTCCTGCAGCATTTATCTTGCAGCTCCATATTGAAATCTACTTACCAGTCCTGGACAGCATTATAGGACTCCTCGTTTGTGATGTCATACATCAGTATAAATCCCATTGCACCTCTGTAATAGGCAGTTGTGATAGTCCTGTATCTCTCCTGACCAGCTGTATCCTAGAAAAAAATTAAAGAAAGAATTTAAATTCTGTAATGTACTTAAAAGGAAAGTATAGTGGATGTATATATTATTTCTCTCTTTATATTACCCCGGAATTCAAATAAATTTTTTAGGTCAGTTAATATGACATATTACATATTAATATTATGTAATCTTATGTCCTACCAGAAGGTGGCACTCTAATGTTTTAATTTCATAACCCTCGGTCTGTG
Source organism: Lithobates pipiens (assembly GCF_037356315.1). Lineage (NCBI taxonomy): Eukaryota > Metazoa > Chordata > Amphibia > Anura > Ranidae > Lithobates > Lithobates pipiens. The sequence continues at coordinate 280,853,031 of NW_027507785.1, read as the reverse complement.
CTAAAAGAATCACTTTTCTTCATAGAACTGTCATTAGTGCATTAACTCTTTCCTTATCAGACACCTCAATCTAAGTTTTCTATCAGGCAGATGAAGCTACAAAGCAAGCTGCTCTGCTGTGCTGTTTGTTTCCTTTTATTACCTGTAGTGTTTTGGGGACCCATGTGTAAATTAAGGGAAAGAAAAAAAAAGCTTAAAGTGATACTAAAGTCTATTTTTTTTTTTTTTTTTTACGTTTTTATTGTGGTTGTTACATTACAGCCTTTAGTTCAAATGTTTTTTTAATCTGAATTATATGTGAGAGATCAGAACATAATTAGTCTAAAATAGTGACGTAAAATTAGAAAAATATATACATAAAACTATTTTTCAGAAATAAAAAAATTATAATTGGCATGTGCGTATGTATTCACTCCATTTCTTATGAAGCCAATAAAAAGCTCTGGTGGAACCAATTACCTTCAGAAGTCACATAATTAGTGAACTGATGTCCACCTGTGTCCGATCTGAGTGTTACATGATCTGTCATTACATATACACACCTTTTTGAAAGGCTCCAGAGGTTGTAACATCTAAGCAAGAAATCCAGGCAAACCTATCTACTCCAAAAATTGTTCCCTCCTAACACCTATTATGATTACCTGTGTAAGCAAGAAAGATTGGTACTTATGTAGCGTTACCCCACAGGAGGCACTAATAATTGGGCCTATTTCCCACATTCACAGCATGCACAGCCAGGGATGCAACATTTTCAACATTTTTCCTCTGGCTCAAGAACCCGTCCAGGGGTTTCTTTTTAGGGTTTTTATTGAACAGGAACAATCAATTTGGATAGGGCTGGGAGCATAGGATACCCCGAATTGTAAACCAAGTAGATATTGAGGATTGATAGGCTTCTAGCTTCTCTGTACAAAATTCTGGGCGTAAGGCACAACCTTAGATTGCACTGTACTATCTATTGGCTAAACGTGTAGAACTCCTGACTTTATTGTGCAGCTTCTGGCTCTTAAGCAGGCTTGCACTGCACAGCTTTTATGTTTAAGCTCCCCATAGTCACTTCTCCACTGTATAGCGGGAGTAGCTACTCACGCAGTCCCAGAATACTGGAGTTTCTTCACAGCTGCCTCTAACCCCCCGATCTGTCTTGCTGGGACCTTGATGTCTTTACAGGATTCATGAGGCCTCTCCTCTCTCTCTGCCCCTAAGCGAGATACGTCAAACTAAATGGGTAATAGCCCTCAACATCTCTACAACACATCAAATTGACTTCAATCACACCACTTAAACTGGACTCGCTAACAAATGTGAGATATTACAGATACTCGTGCCATCAGATCAACATGTATAAGTACATAAGTGGTCCATAGCATGAACTTAGTGTTGAGTTATTCACTTTAAAGAGGAAGTAAACCCATCCATAAAAGTTTCATTTCCGACACGTGCCGGAAATGTAACACTCCCAATTGATTGTGCTCTCAACCAAACTGTCAAACCATCCAATGGCTGGTGTCATAACTGTTTATTCTACAACTGCGATGATGTGCACATGTGATCAAACAGAGGCAAAGATGGCAGCTTCCTTGGCTGAAAATGATAGGGGGGTTTACTTACACGTTAAGGTCATCACTGAGGACAAGGGGGCACTCTTTATGTCTGAAGGAAAGGAGATTTAATCTCCAAATAAGGAAAGGTTTCTTCACAGTAAGAGCTGTCAAAATGACTCCCTCCGGAGGTGGTTCTGTCTAGCTCAGTGGATTGCTTTTAAAAAAAAGGCCTGGATTCTTTCCTAAATGTACACAATATAACTTTTGGGGGATCATGAAGGATTTTTTTCCCCTGCTGAAGCAAATTCGATCATACTTTGATGTTTTTTTTTGCCTTCCTCTGGATCAACTATGGGTATGGGATTGTGTATATAGGATTGTAAAACATAAAAATAGGGGGCGTGTCCGGCAGCCGACCTGGAAGGACGCACAGTGTGAGTGCTCTCCTTCAGCCCGCCGCTACAAGGCCTTAATCGGGGACCCCACCTGCACTTCATGGAGAGATCACGGGCCACACGTTCCTCCTCACTCCGGGGCACGCCTCAGCCTCCGCCGGGACCCGCCGCGGCCTTCAAAAACTACTTCCAGCCGCCCGAGGCCTTGCCGGGCGGAGCCTCACCGCCGGACTCCCTCGGCGCCTTCTGACCTCCGGGCGGATGCCGCACATCAGCCCCCGCTCCCCCCGGAGACCGCGGGGGAGCGGGATGCCTTCTACCACCCCCCGGACCCTGCTTTGGATTGTCGGGAGGCCCCGGATGGGCTGGCCAGGGATCCTCTTCCTGCGCTAGGCCGCAACGGCAAGATGGCGCGGATCGGGCGCCTAGCGTCTTCTCAGGTACGCCAGCCCTCCCCCCTGCCTGCAACCGCACAGCCCTTGTCCCTGTCAGCCTTCCCCCAGGACCTTTTGCAGGGCAGGCAACCTACTGGAGTGGCCACCCAGGGTTGCCCATCTCCCACCCCCCCTCTGTGCTCTGGGGGGAGCAGGCCATGGATCCACCACCTTCCCTGCCGCATACCCAGTGCTCAGAGGCCTTCCCCCGCCTCCTCCGCACAGCTCCTCTCCCGAGCACGGCCCTCAGCTCTTCTCTGTCCCCCACATCCTTGGGCGTTATGGAGGACTCTCGGGAGCGCTTGGACTGTCTCCCTGGTGGGGATGCTGGAACGCCCCTGGCGGCTGTGGGGGGGGCTCAGGTGGCATGGCCGCAGCCTGCCTCCCCTAAGGCGCAGAGGCCCCCCCGTTCTCGGGACTCTAGTGATGTCAGGGACCGCTCAGATACCATCCCCTCCTATGCTCAGGTGGCCCGGGCCCCTGGCCGCCTCCGAGGAACTGCCAAACTGGACCCCTCACCCTGCCCCCCCATGCTACCTCCTGGGCTGACCCCAGGGGACCTCTGCCATCATGGCCCCCCTCTCCTATCCGGGGACTGCAGCGGGATGAGCCGCCTCTCCACTCTCCGCCCTCCTCGCCTTCATCCCGACGCCATAAAGCCGTCCGCCCTGACTGGCAGATGTACCTGCAATCTATGCCGACGAAAGAGGACTTTAAACAGCTTATAACGGAGGTGCAAGCCACTTGCCGTGCTGAGATCCAGTCCCTGCACACTGGCCTCAAACATCTATCTGACCGTGTGGAGATGGTGGAAGAGGAAGTCCAGGAGACCAAGCTGGCGGTCCATCGTGCTCAGGTGGAGACTTCTGACCACCGCCTCTTGCTACGGGATATGCAACGCCACGTGGAAGACCTCGACAATAGAGGTCGCAGAAACAACATCCGCATTAGCGGCCTGCCTGAGTCGGAGGGCGCCGAGGACCTTCAGACTTCGCTGCAAACGCTATTCAACGAGATGTTGGGGGAAGATCCGGACAAGCACATAGAAATGGACAGAGCCCATCGGGCCCTGAGACCCAAAGGCCCGGCCTCCAAACCCAGGGACGTTATTTGCAGAATCCACTCCTTCCCACTTAAGGAAGACATTTCTACAAGATTCTTTTCTTCTGGTACCAGACCCCGGATATTCTTCACAGGATATACCCCTCTACCTCGGATCGCTGCTGGCGATGTCTGAGGGAGCGGGGCTCCTTGTTCCATATCTACTGGGCCTGTCCCCTGATTGCCCCATACTGGCTTACGACTCGTAGGCTGCTCCAGCGTCTATTCGACGTTCCTGTACCCCACTTCCCTAACTTTTTCTTGATGGGCCTGTCCCAACCTGCTCTGACTAGGCCGGGCCGGAAGCTCCTTAGGCACATCCTGACAGCGGCCCGCTGCCTGATAGCCCTTAACTGGAAAAATCCATTGCCCCCGTCTAGGGAGGCCCTTTACTCCAGGATCAAGGATGTTGAGCTCATGGAGAAAATGACTGCCAGGGTGAGGGATAGGCTTGAGGAGCATGACCTGGTCTGGGGGAGATGGCGGCTGCTGGAGGATTGATGGTGAACCGGTGTGGACATGGTGATGTGGACCGTTGGCATTCTATTCCCTTTTCTATGTCTTTCTCTCTTCCTTTCCTTCTCTCTCTTCTTCTCTTTTCCACTCTTTTTGCTCATACTACTGATGGTCCTTGTTTTGTTTTAAGTTTGGCATATAAGCTAGGCAGCAGACCCTGGGTGGCCTTTTGGTTTCCAGCACGGATAACTGACTTTTGGTGTCTTCCGTCCTGCTGTGCACCCTGGGTCTGTTGGCCTGATCCCGCTGCATTTCCCAGTACTGTATTCTTCTGCACTGTCTATTTACAATGGGCCTCCTGTATTTTGGGAGCCATGTTACCATTGCTGTATGCCTGTACTATTACTTTTGTTATGCGACCACGAAAACTAAATAAATTGTTATTTGAAAAAAAACATAAAAATAAAAATTCTCTCTCTCTTTCGCTATATATATATATATATATATATATATATATATATATATATATATATATATATATATATTATATATTGGGGATGTACAGATACCGGTATCTGTGCCGATACTAGCCATTTTCGAGAGTATCGTTACTCGCGAAAATGCTCCAATACTGGAAACCGGAAGTGACATCACCTGGGAGCAGACCGCCTCCTCCTCCCCTCCGGAGCCCTAGAGATGATCTTTCCTTCATTAATCTCTATGCCTAGCTGCCGCCAGCGCTGGATTGGCTTTTGGGTTTCCCGATCCACCCTCCTCCCCTCCAGTGCCTTCTCCGCCTGATGGCGATGACGACTAGGGCCAAGACTTTCATGATGGCGGCTGTCAGCTCTGAGGTTCTGGAATCAGAGACAATGATATGATGAGTCCCCTCTGCAGGCACTAAGGTATTTGTGTTCAACAGTTACAAGCAGGTCTTACGCCTTGTGTTGGATTTTTATAAAAACTAAATGTTTTATTTTTTTTATTACAGAATGTGCAGCAGGAGTGAGTCTCACTGTGGCAGTCCACAAGGTGGGGTTATTTGGTCCCAGCCAATGAAATGCCACTTTAGGGGGCAGGTAGACCCATTACATCTGTTAGTGTATGAAATAATAAGAAATAACTGTGTGCTATGAGTCGCCTAAAAAAATAAATAATAATAATTGTATATGTCCTGTACCATGCCTGCAGTCTCTGACTGTCTCTTGTACCATGCCTGCAGTCTCTGACTGTCTCCTGTACCATGCCTGCAGTCTCTGACTGTCTCCTGTACCATGCTTGCAGTCACTTCTGTCTGTTGTCTCCTCCTTCCCTCTACCAGCTGTCACCTCTGCCCCCATGTCTCCCAATAACCCTCCTATTCCCCCCCCCCCCCCAGCGATCACAGCCTTTTCCATCTAAACTCTCCCACCCCACAATCACTATTTCACCCCACCCTCAACTACCTTGCCCTCACTCTCCCCTCCCCTGCCACCCCCCGGCTCCCAAACCACCCCTCTTTGTAGGCGATAGGTATCAGTAATTGCTATCGGCAAGTACATGATGTAAAGTATCGGTACTCATAATTGGTGTCAAAAAAGTGGCATCGGTGCGATAGATAGATAAATAGATTTTTTTATTTTTTTCCCCTTTTTATTGTTTTTTTTTTAACGAGTCTAACTATGTAACTAAGTATTGATGCAACACTACAAAACATGTAAAAATTTCCAATGCCCATCACCAACCACATGGCACATGAGAATCTGTTATACGTTATATTTGTTAGTAATATAGTAATATTAGTATAAGTGGTGTGGTTAAAACCTATTTGGGGGGTTGAACACGTGTTGGGGGCTAGTACCCATTTAAAACAGTGAAAATAATCGGTGTTTTAATTCCATACATAGAGAGTTGGTACCATTGTTCTAGAATACATTCCTATGTCTATATTCTATACAAGTTTGGGATGTAGCTACTTGATTTGCGCTGACAGACAGCCCACACACTATTGATGCAAAAATATATATATTTATTATGATAGCAGTTCTTCAAAAATTGTATTTTGAAAAAGAAGGTCACAAAAATTGCAGCTTTAAATTAGGCATTCCAAAGAGTCTACGGTTAATCTATAATCCTCAATCATTATCTTTCTTACATCAAAAGTTATAAGCCAGTAACACAATATATATTTAAATAAAGATTTTATGATTGGTGTCTAAATTTCTCAGCTTAGCAGGTTAAAAGCTGCCATTTCACCACAGCAGATCTGTCCTTTTAAACACTCTAAAGGTCCGTCTGTATTTCAGTGCAGGTCAAGTCGATCTTTGATGACAAGTCATTTTGCTAATGACCTGATCCATTTGCCTGCAGCTGAGCAGAGCAATTTATACATATCCAGTGATTATGCACAGCAATTAGCGGCATCAGTAAAATGAGCACTTTCCATGAGAAGGTTACACACTCTTTCAAACTCCTCCACAGCATCAAATTGTACCTATGGGATGGAAAGTGAATTGGGAACTCTTCAACTATGATTGTGAAACAGCTACGTAAGTATCTAGGCAGAATGCAGAGAGGATAATGGTTGTTGACTTGTCCTCATGCAAGTCCTTACAGAGAAGAGGTTTTGCAAAAATATCTGTTGCAATTTATAGTTAAAGAGAATCTATCATTGAAAAAGTATAATTTATTCATAAAATAATCTTACACTACTTTTTCATCCTTTGCTGCATCTCAATACTGCTGATCTGCAGCTTCTTTGCATTCCTTTCCTGGCTTCATGGACTCCAGCAATGGCTGCATGGAATTTCTCAAGGTGATTTTCTGCATAGTGATAACAGTGGATCATGCCTTCGTAATGTATGTTGAGGGTAACAAGACATGAGGGTAACAAGACATGAGCACAACCGGGAGACAGGGACAGAGCATTGTCACCCTATAACAGGAAGTGTCCAAACAAAGACCTTAATGGCAAGATCATTACGTATTATTTTAATGAAGGTGGTAGACTTATATTAGCTACTTTTAAAATTACATTTACGACATGCTAAAGCTTATATGAAATGTAATTGAATTTACGTATAATTAATAGGGGTACTAAAGAGGAGTTCCAGGCTCCCCCCACAAAAAATTTAAAGTCAGCAGTTACAAATACTGTAGCTGCTGACCTTTAGTGTACAGAAACTTACCTGTCCAGGGATCCAGCAAAGTGCTTGCCCGAGCTTAAAATTCAATCGGCTTCGGGTGCAGGCACTGGCATCTGAAGTGAGGTCAACAGGCAGTGAAGCTTTGTGGCTTTGCAGCTGGTTTCCCACTGCACATGCAAGAGTCGCGCTGTGCCTTGTAAATTATCCCGTAGTCTTCTGGGACCTTTGATGTGTCCCAGTAGACTGCGGGGGAAAGAGGCCGAACTTCCGGCTTAGTTCATCGTGACAATCTGAGCCAGAAATGAGAGCAAGTACCTGTTAAATGCATTCTATGCATTAAATCGGAGTTTCACCCAAAAATGGAACTTCCACTTTAAGTGAAGGTGACCCCCTGACATGCCACATTTGGCATGTCATTTTTTTGGGGGGGGGGCGGATACCCTCTTTTTAAAGGCATCCAGCTCCCACTTCCTCCCAGGGCTCCGCAGCACCAGAAGGAAGTTCACCTCTCCCCCATCCCTCCTTCCTTGCAATTTTTTGGGACCAGGTACAGGTCCTTGAAGATTGCCCGGCCAGTCACAGTGCGCAGCACGGCTCGCAAATGCGCAGTTAATGCCTAGCTGTGAGCCCACAGCCAGGCACCCACACTCAACATTTGTCGTGCAGAGGAGGAGTAGAGGAGCGGGGCTTTGTACGCCCCCATCGCTGGACCATGGGACAGATGAGTGTCCAATTATTAAAAGTCAGCAGCTACACTTTTTGTAGCTGCTGACTTTTAATTTTTTTTTCCAACGGAACTCCGCTTTAAGGTGAAAAACCTTCTGTGCTGCAGCTGCCCCCAGAGCACACCCTTTTTCTTACCTGAGCCCATCCGTTCCATCGATGTGCAAGAGCCCAGAGGCTCCAGACGCTATCTCTGTCCTCATTGAATAGATTGATAGCAGCGAGAGCCATTGGCTGCCGCTGCTGTCAATCAAATCCAGTGACACAGGAGTGGGGAGCGGGGCTGAGTCCCACTGTCTGTATCAATGGAGGCAGCAGCAGGACTCAGGGTTGCGCCCGCATGGTTGCCCCCATGGAAAGCAGCCCTCCTTGGCACCTGATGAAGGGGAGGAGCCAGGAGAGCCATCAGGGCACCCCAGAAAAAGGAGGATTAGGGCTGCTCTGTGCACAACCCTTGCACAGAGCAGGTAACCTTAACATGTTTATTATTTAAAAAAAATAAAAAATTGGAACCTTTACAATCACTTTAAGAGACACTGCGGGTGCCAGTAGCTGTCCATCAATGTGTTTGGAGGGAGAAGGAGTAGGAACATGGCTTGCTGTGGACTGTGCTGCTGTATGGATGCATGCATATATGTTCAGTTGTAGTGCCAGCTGGGGGCTTGCACCCAAGGGAGGTTCATAGGTCAATGTGAAGGAAAGGAGTCACCTTTGAACTAGAAAGTGCGACCAGCAATGATTTCACTGTTACAAGCATACTAATATAGCTTTCATGTCTTTTTAGACAGAATACTGCCAAACAGAAACAGAAACTCGTGATGCACCAAAATTTTGGCTGCTGAAAATTATCGCTCAAAAATATTTTTTTTCAGTGTTGTGCCAAAAGAAAAAAAAAAGTGCCAATAATGGTTGCCGAAAGCGCAATGATTTTGATGCAATTTTACCTTGATTATGATGTGTTTTTCATCGGTCATGTGATGTTCTTCCTGCGTTTTCATTGCATTTCAATGGGGAGGTTCGTTTTTGGTGCGGTTTGTGAAATATACACTAAAAATGCAGCAAGCAGGATTTTTAACTTGGCTTCAAAAGGTGCCAATAATATATTCATATTCATTTAAATGCATCTTATTAATTACAAAGTCAAATATAATACAGTTATTTATAAAAATATATATTTTTTAAAACCGTCAATTTTGGTTTCAGTGCATCCTGAACTTTCGGTACCAAAATTTTAATTTTGATGCACCACTAACAGAAATATGCATTGTCCCAATATACTCATCCTAAATATTTTTCCCTCCCCTGGCCACCTCTAGACATCTGTGACTAAATCCAAATAAAGCATAGTAGGTAGCAGACAAGGTCCACAAGATAACAAACAATTTCTTCTCTTGTGTAGCCAATCTGTACAGACAATACGCCGTTCTCAATAATACATTCTATTTTGAAAAAAAATTTAAGTGACAAAAATGAGCCTGTACAAAAGGATGGTGTCATCGTGTACGCCCAAGGCAGCATGATGGCAAAATACCCTCTAGCTTTCAAGTAACAAATGACAGCAGAAGCAAAGAACAATCAAACCCATTTTGATTTCCGTCACGCCGGTGCCAGTGGTATACATGACTGGTCTATTGAAGATAACTGCAAAATAAAGAGTGTTCTGTGACTTGTTTCTGTAAAGCACCTCTCAGGCATTGCTCGGAATAACTTGCAAACATCAGGTCCTTATCTCACAGACACACTCACATCGAAGATCCGGCACACTTTGCCATGCTGTGTATACTGATGAGCTATGCTTACTCAATAAAAGATAATTACACATCCTGTTTCAAATGGGATATCAATCTGTAGGTGAAAGAGTTATTAAAAGTGGTCAATGGTCAGCAAAATCATTTAAAAAAAATAAAAATGTTCCTCCTACTCACTATAGGGCGTAGGTCATATTCCTCACGTTCTTTCAGGTGGCTTTTACGTTGGAGTATATAGAGACATTACTGGTCAGTCATTTATGTAGCCTGGCATAAAAGCCAAGATCTCAGTCTGTCATGTAGAGAAAATGATGCATTGATTGAACGGAGATCCCGGACGGCACTGAAGACTCAAACACGTCCTACCACTTACACCAAAATAGACTATGGGGTTGATTTACTAAAACTGGAAAGTACAAAATCTGCACAATATACCGTTCTGCAATTAAACCAATCAGCTTCCAGTTTTTTTGCCAAAGCTTAATAACAAGCCGAAGTTAGAAGCCGATTGGCTACCATGCAGAGCTGCACCAGATTTTGCACTCTCCAGTTTTAGCAAATCAACCCCATGTCCAGAGGAGTTGCTCATTAAGCGCAAACAGATTTTGTGCAAAGTGCAGTAACAAACATTACACGGCCAAACCTTTCTGGGCACCTAACCATCACAGCTGCACTATATGGTTAAACGTATGTGGACACCCCTCTAAATGATTGAGTTCAGGTGTATACAGTGAAGGGTTCTGTTAATGCTACAATATAAAAACATTTTAGAGGTGTGCTTGTGGCAACAGTTTAGGAATGCCCTTTTTAGGCTCAGTTCACATTGCTGCAATGGCAAAGTAGTACGACTTTGCCCTGAAACTTCCTAACGACTCAATCTGACTTGTATGCTATTTAGGAGCCTGTACAAGGGCTGAAATCGCCCCCAAGTCAGACCAAAGTAGTGCAAAAACCTTTCCTAAAGTCTGAGCGACTTGTGTAGTATCAGTTAAGACTAATAGGGAATTAAATTTCACATGTCATGCGACTTGGGGTCTTACAAATCGTATACCATGTCACAGCAGTGTGAACCGAGCCTGAAGGTTCCAGCATGATTATAATCTTGTGTACAAAGCCAGTTCCATAAAGACATGATTTGATGAGTTTGATATGGAGGAACTCTAGTGTCCTGCAAAAGTCCTGACCTCAAACCTACTGAACACCATTAAAATGAATTGGAACACCAACTGCAAGTCAGGTCTTCTCATTGAGTATCAGTACCTTACCTCACAAAAGCTCTTTTGGCTGAATGGCCAAACATTCCTATCTGTCATGCTTTTCCAGAAGAGCGGGACTATAGTTAAAGTGACTGGGAAGGGGGGGGGGGGGGTGAACTACATATTAATGCCCATGTTTTTTGAGTGGGTTATCCAACAACAAGCACATACAGGCAGTCCCCAGGTTACAAACAAGATAGGGGCTGTAGGTTTTTTCTTAAGTTGAATCTGTTTGTAAGTTGGAACAGGTCAATTTTTAAAGTGTAGCTCCAGTCAAAAACTCTATTTTAAGCATTTTGGATAGCATAGGGAGGGTTATCACCCCTGTAACATTTGTTTTGCTGTCTGTGCCCCTGTTCAGAAGATTTCACCTCAATTTCTGTCCCAATGACAATTGGATTTTGAAAATTTTGGGCTGTTAGGGAAACATGGAGTGGTGATAAAGCATCAGTGGAGACACCTTTTTCCCATATTAACTCTTACAGGAGAGACTTTCCCTTCCTAGGGGTAGATTTTCTCTCACTTCCTGTTGTCTCTCTCCGTTTGTAAGTAGGAGTCGTTTGTAAGTCGGATGTTTGTAAGTAGGGGACCGCCTGTATAGGTAGGATGGTCAGGAATCTGCAAATGTTTGACCATATAGTTTAACAACCACATTTTTATCTCGAGAAGGGTGGAAGGGAGATCAGTTAAGGAGGTATGCTGATTGGCTGCTGTTAACGATGACAGAGTTCAATGGCTTTATTCAATATTGTCTTAAACTGTATTTTTTTAAGTTGTTAAACACAGAGAATAATATTAAAGCAGATGAAAGCAACAGGTACATGTGTTCTCACGATAAAAATAAACTAGGTGTTTCATCCTCTTTCGTCACACTCAGGAAACCTTGAATACCTTAATTCTGCAAATGACACAGAAGTATTAATATTACAAGTGTTACCAGATTAGATGTTGTCCTGTGTGGTCATGGCTCAGGCTGGACTTGATGGACTTGTATCTTTTTTCAACCTCACCTACTATGTTATTTTTGGAGCTATGAAATAGATAAATTTACCCTACGAAAAGTTTCTGAACTGCTATACTGTATGCATTAGCAAGAAACATTTAAAGCAGAACTCTAGCCTAAAACAAGATAATACAACGCTAAAAATTACAAAACCAGCTTTTGCTACAATAGTCACCTTCAATGCAGAGATTTCCCTTGCAGTATTTTTCTTTCTGGCACTAGTCTAATGGCCATCATTACATAACGCACACATTCTCTGAACCTGGGTTGTTCTTGACCTCTCCCAGCCTGTGAAAGGAGAAGCAACATAGTGACCAGCATGTTCCTTTCAAACAAACAAGTGCTGTTTCTCCTCTCACCCTCCAGCCTTGCTGTACAAAGACTCTTATACCAGTTCACATTCAGGTATTTACTGCTTTCAGGTACAATCTGTCTATGTCCACGGCAAGTCACATGAAAACAGTAGCAGACAACCACAGCTCCCGTCAGCCTGTCATTGCTTTGTACAGGCTGAGTGGCCACAGCTGTTCCCACACACCTGTGATTCCAGAAGCAGGAATTCACAGATTCTCGCCACGGGAATCCGTTGTCCAGCCATAATTGACCTTAGAGATCTATGAGACGTGTAGGGAATGGGAGTGCTTTCATTCAGTTTGTTATATTACTTTATAAATAATAAAATCAATCTTTGTAATATTTTTATAGTTAAGTGTACATTATAATGGGATTTTAGCACACATTTTGGTTGTCAGGGTAAGTGGGTTGTATTTACAGTTGGCGGGGGGTTGATTTCTATAACTACTATTAAATATATATAAGTTAACAAAAATAAAAAAGAAACTGCGCTTGAAGAAAGATTTACAATCAAAACCCTAAAAAAAAAAAAAAAAAAAAAGAATCAGAGTGAAAAAGCAGCAACTCTGCTGTGAGATATTGGCACAGTGGGACTCAACTTAGCATAAAGAGTCGCAATACAAAAAAGTCAGCACATTGCTCCGCCATATGCGTTTCGTCACAGGTGACATAGTCCGGGGCACGAGCACCATTGCTGTATATGTACACAGTATGTAACCAAGCCTCAATCTGAGTCGCAAGTTGACGAGCAAAGGGAAGACCTGGACAGCCGCACTCCAATACAATCACCTTTATTAAATAAAAACATAGTCCATGCAGCAAACGGAGGTACAAAGATCAGCTGTACTTAACGCATTTCACACCCTTGCTCATGAAAGTTGGCCATTCAAAACTACAACCAAACCTCAATAACAGACTCATCTATTCAAGACTGGAACACATTTAGCAAGGAAGTTAACCAAGCCTCAACATCACAGCATCTAATTATATCGGCAATGTGCCTTTAATCAAAACACAAGACAGAGTGAATATACTCACACTCATGGCTATTTATATAATCCACAAAACAACTAACCATATAAGTGTACTCAAAAATCAATCTGTTAGATGTAAATCGTCACCTGAGCATGGCGCCTGTGCCCCGGATGACCTCACCTGTGACATAACATGTAGGGCGGAGTGAAGTGCTGATGTCATTGAGTGTCTCTTTTCCCGGAAGTGCAGATTGTCTGCTCTATGCCGGCCAGTGAGGATTTTTTTTTAAGGCGTTTGTTGCATTGTATGGATGTAAGTGCAATCTTATATTTTTAGTAATATCGTAAAAGGTTTTATACTATGTGGAGCATCTTTTTCATGTCCTTGAGGATGAGCCTGTGGGGATAATATGGAGATGAGTATCACTGCACGAACATCTATCTCCAAAGGGACCCTATAGGGATACCATACCGCGATCTAGGTGGAGTTGAGAGACCACATGCACATGCAAGGTGGTAGTGTCACATATATATTATATATATTCTCTCTCTCTCTCTCTCTCTCTCTCTCTCTCTCTCTCTCTCTCTCTCTCTCTCTCTCTCTCTCTCTCTCTCTCTCGAGAGAGAGAGAGAGAGAGAGAGAGAGAGAGAGAGAGAGAGAGAGAGAGAGAGAGAGAGAGAGAGAGAGAGAGAGAGAGAGAGAGAGAACTACATTTTCTTTCACTGAATTATACTTTGACTTATTGATGATTGGAAAGTTTTTGAGCATTTTGTTTATGATCGTTATATATTTATTTAATCCTGTAATAGTATACTTTTAGATCATGCTGCTGGTAACAATCACAACATTAAATTTTTTTGCTGCTTTTTAAATTTTTTGTAGTGTGACTCTCTTCATATATAAAGTTGATATCCTAAAAATATTACTAAATTGAAAGTGCATAATTTATTATCTCTGTAGTGGTATTAGATGTATTAGTAAGTTATTTATAAGGTAATCACATAAAGTTTGGAGTTTAATATCAGAGGGGGGCTTGGGGAGGAAGGCCTTTGTTGTTATTTTATAGCGAGTACTGGAATTATTATCTCTAAAGTGGCATTACATTTAGTGATAAGTTACTGTGTAAGGCAAATTTCATTATAGATTACAGTTTAATATGGGGAGGGGAATATTATTTCTTATTCTTATTTTTTATATGATACTATAATTTATTATCACTTTAGTGCCATTAAATTAGTGGATTAATTAAAAGATAATCTCATTATAAATTAGAGCGTATTGTTTGAGTGTGATTTGGGAGGGGGCAATATTGTTATTAATTTATGGATAATACTATACTGTATCATTTGTATAGTGTCACATTTAGTAATTAGTTATAAGGTATTATACTGTAGATTAGAGTGTATATTTGGGTGGGGGAGAGAGGCAGTTTTTATTGATTAATATTTATCTATTACAATGTACTCATGGTTAAGAAAAGGTAAAAATGTGTTTGCAGATATTCATAAGAAGTGTAGTGATGTATATGTTCCCCTTTTGCTTTTTAATATCTGGACAATTCCTGGGCAAATACTGCAATGTAGTTTCAGAGGCAAGTTAATAATGTTATAGATTATTAGACATACTGTACATGGGACAGGCCACATTACTAAACTATGGGCATTATTATGGGGTCAAGTAAGGTCCAATTTACAATTAGCAAGGAAAGTGTTTGCTTTACACCCCACCATCACTTCCCACTGCAGTTTAGAACAGATCCCAACATCTGATTGGCCAAGTTCCTCTATACTGAAACTCTATTTTCTTAGAGCTTAGTGTACTAAAAGGCTGAAACCACACAGATAACACACACAAAATCTTTTAGCTGTCACTTATATTTTATGATATAATGATATGGTAGACCAGTTTACGCCAAACTTGGTTTAAAGTCTAAATAGTCTGTGCTGTAGTATTCCCGGAAATAGATCCATTTGTTGTATATTGCAGGAGATAGGACACCACCCAGAGACAGGCCCAGCTGAGGGACTGTTGCTATCTGCATTGGGAAATCTGCATATCTTTATATCAAGAATGCAATTTTGAAATATGGATAATAGCAATATTTACAAGGCAGTTCTTATATTGATTGCATTTTTTTTTTATTATTTTTTGTTTTGTTTTGTTTGGAAAACAATAGCTATTACAAATGGACCTCCTGGCTTTAAGCAATTAAGGCAAGGTCTCTGTGTGGCAGTTAGTTGATCAGTAGCTCCAAGCTCTACACCTTCAGCTGGCTAAAGTTCGGGCCCAGTCCTTAAACACTTCCATCCCGGCCTATAGCAGAATGATGGCCAAGCGGTGGTTCCATTATCCTGACTGGACGTCATATGACGTTTTTCAGGATAACAGCCGGCGCGTGCCCCATCGAACGGTGGTGCGGTGTGTTAGTCTGCATGACACTGCAACACCGATCTCTGACGGAGGCTCTTTACCACGTGATCAGCTGTGTCCAATCACAGCTGATCACGAAGTAAACAGGAAATTGGCTTTTCCTCACTCGCATTTGACAGACACGAGTAGAGGAGAGCCGATCGGCTGCTCTCCTGACAGGGGGGATCTGCAGTGATTATCTGCGCAGCCCCCCTGGGATGCCCACTTCAGACCACTAGGGATGCCACCAGGACCACCAGGGATTGCCACCACTGATGGCCACCAGGTATGCCATCCATGGTCACCAGGGATGCCAATCAGTGCCCTTAAATGGTGCCAGTCAGTGCCCTGTAATAATGCCTGCCAGTGCCTCCTTATCAGTGATGCCCATCAGTGCCATCTGTTTCCATCAGTGCCGCCCATCAGTGCCCACCTATCAGTGCCACCCATAAGTACCCATCAGTGCAGCATACCAGTACCACAAATCAGTGCCTCATCAGTGCCACCTCATTGGTTCCACCTCATCAGTGCCGCCTTATCAGTGCCCGTCAGTACTGCCTCATCAGTGCCCACCCATGAAGGAGAAAACTTACTTATTTACAAAATTTTATAACAGAAATACATTTTTTTCAAAATGTTTGGTCTTTATTTGTTGCAAAAAATATAAAAACCCCAGCAGTGACCAAATACCATCAAAAGAAAGCTCTATTTGTGGGAACAAAATGATAAAAAAAAATTGTTTGGGTACAGTGTAGCATGACCACGCAATTGTCATTCAAAGTGCAACAGTGCTAAAAGCTGAAAATTGGCTTGGACAGGAAGCTGGGAAGTGCTTGATATTGAAGTAGTTAAGGTGGTGCACATGAGTACAGTCCCTTGAAGTTCTGTATGGAGTGATTAGAAGCTACTAGGTAGATGGAACAGCAGCCACTCACCAGTCCCCGATCCAGACACTCAGCTGTCAGTAACTAAACTGGCTCTGCACCCGAGGTAACTTCGGTCCTCAGCACACAGGTTATCAGAATTCCGGTTGTTTGTCTCGGACTGCTATTTGTAGCTGGCTGATGTGCGCACAGGAACAGTGATGTGCACCCTCTGATCTCCTCACAGCAAGAAGTTCTCCATGCCACAGCATGGGAAATTCAGCTTCTTTCTCCTCTTCCTCTTTATAGTCTTTCCCTGGGAATTGTAGTCTATTGGTCTATTGACTACAATAGCAGGATCCCTCCTCTCAACCACATCTCCCACAGTTCAGTGCTGCCTGCACCAATATCTCTTGAGCTGCTCTTCAGGCTTTACTCTGGCTTTCACCCAAACTACGCCCACCCTCCTGGAACCCCTCGATAATGCATAGCTTCTGGGTATGGGACTCGGTCCACTATTTGGCCAACCTGATGTCCCCATTTTTGCTGCTACTATCCATCACCCACAATCCCCTTTTCCCCCCGGGCCTGGAAGAACTCCAAGCTTTTTCTTGGTGGACATCCTGCGGCTTTATGAAGGTGCATTACTTTCTCTCTTCCTGATATTTTACAACCTAGGAGGTCCTTAGAAAGATACATGAAGCCCCAGTGAAGGAACAATCTCGCTTTTTTCAACTGAAGCACTGGATTTCTGCTCTTCAACGCACATCCACATGCCCTAGGGTCACGGTTTCCTTTTATTGATTGTCGTCAGTTGCCATTCCTATGGCTCAGTGTTGCCCAATATTGGCAATCATGTTTATGGTTTTCTCTAGTTCTTATAATACCTATTCAAGAAACATAATAAAATACTGAAATAGAACCTCTGCTAGGTTAAAATGCGGTTTGTGTTCCCCTTAATATTTCTTCTTCATTTCTATTCTGACTGATATCCATTATCTGAAAGGGCACAGACAGCCATGAAATCTTGAATGAGTTTCTAACCCATTCCTACTATATTAGAAAAAAAATGTGTTTTTTTGTACTCATTATAAAATCTCTAAAAAGGATACAAAAGACAAAGGAAGCCTTTCAACTTTGGGTTATACTGCAGTCTACAGAAGGAATAGAAATTGGCAAAAATAAAAATTGTAGGCCAGATCAGGGCATGAGAGGTGGGACCCGTGTCCCTCAAGTGACTCCAAGAAAAGGATTTTACAGTGAGTACAAAAATCTAGAGAAGGTAAAACAAGAAGCCAACATACACCTATGGGGACCAAGAGGGAATCTGTCTCTCTAAAAGATGCAGTGGCTGAGAGAAAAATGTCAGCAGCCTGAACCACAACCAGACAGACAAAGAAGGGAAATTTCCGTTTGGTGAACTAGAGCTGGGCAGAGAGACAGGTGAACAATGTCCTGGTGGAAGTGAAAATCAGAAACTACCTGGGCCTCAAGACCACTTTTTCCCTATGCAAAATCAAAAAGGGTTCCTTGCAGGATAAGGCCATCAGTTCAGACACTCAGAGGGAGCCACAAGGGAACAAACAGCAGGAGCTATTTGGGAGACTGTAAAAAGGTCTTGATCAAGGAGTGAGAGGCCAGTGGTATCTGAAACAAGATAGAAAGAGCAGAAACCTAAATGTTATCAGTGCTGGGATCGAAACACTTTTCCAGACCCAGCTGCAAGAAGGAGAGGTACAGCCAGGTAGAGGCAAAATGATCATCCACCCTGGGTGCTGTGCTACAGAAGGCACAGCTGCCTCTGCATCACCCAGATGTCCTGCATTGTGCAAGTTTGAGCTGTCAATTTGACACTGGTGGAGCAGCTTTCCTTGTATAACCGGCAGCACTCTGCTTTACTATCAATGTGACAGCCGCTTGCTCTGTGGTGCCCTGGGTAACCAGGGCATGGGGTCCAGCTGTCACAGTGCTCAGGTGATTACACAGGGAGAGCTGCATTCTCCCTGTCTAATTTATAGAACTGAGCCATCAGTTTGATGGCTCTAGTCCGGTTCGGTATTTATAAATGAAAGCTACTGCTGTAGCTTTTATTCATAAATTACTGTTGTGTGCAATTTATCAACTTTTTAATGAAACATTTTAGCCTAGTTTGGGAACCCTACTTTTTTTTTATTAACTCCTTTATTTCCTTAGAATTTTTTATTTTGCCTTTTCATTTATTTATTTTTTTGCATGCAATTTTTTAAAATTTGCACTTGCTCTTGTTTGTAGTGCCAAATTTAAAAAAAAAAGTGTTTTGTACAACAAACATGATTTTAGCGCTTTTATAAAAAGGGACATATTACAAAATAAAATTAATGAATCAAACAAGAAGCCAGACTTACAGCAGGTATACAATTAATTAATCCACCTATTTTTTTTTTAAATGATTACATTTATTTTTATCACAAGTATCAGAATTTGCCTTGCTATCAGCCTTTGTTGACCTCTGAACAATAGAACCCAGAAAAGTACAAGAGGGTCAACTATCTGAGCCAATCAGGCTTTCCAACATAAACTTGCTGACATAAGGAGACATACAGGGGGTTATTTATGAAAGGCAAATCCACTTTGCACTGCAAGTGCACTTGGAAGTGCAGTTGCTCTAAATCTAAGGGGTAGATCTGAAATGAGTGGAAGCTCTGCTGATTTTATCATCCAATCATGTGCAAGCTAAAATGCTGTTTTTTATTTTCCGCGCATGTCCCCCTCGGATCTACAGCGACTTTACATCCAAGTGCACTTTCAGTGCAAAGTGGATTTTCCTTTAGGCCCCTTTCACACTGGGACGGTTTTCAGGCGTAACAGCGCTAAAAATAGCGCCTGTGTAGCGCCTGAAAAAAACCAGCCCCTTTCACTCCAGTGTGAAAGCCAGAGGGCTTTCACACTGGAGCGGTGCGCTGGCAGGACAGTGAAAAAAGTCCTGCTAGCCGCATCTTTGGAGCGGTGAAGGAGCGGTGTATTCACCGCTCCTAAACCGCTCCTACCCATTGAAATCAATGGGACAGCGCGGCAATACCGCCAGCAAAACGGCGCTGCAGCGGCGCTATGCGGGGGGTTTTAACCCTTTTTCGGCCGCTAGCGGGGGTTAAAACCACCCCGCTAGCGCCCGCAGACCGCCGCTAAAACGACGGTAAAGCGCCGCTAAAAATAGCGGCGCTTTACCACCGACGCCCGCACCGCCCCAGTGTGAAAGGGGCCTTAGTAAATAACCCACATAATCTCATCAGTCTGCTGCTGCTCCTTCGCTGTCCAATCACAGGCTGGAGGCATGATGACCAGGCTGCATTTATTCAACTGCTGTAGAGAAAAGTTAGGTCAGCTTTCTTGCAGCGTTGTGTACATCTACAAACTGGCTGAATACATCAAAAATTCTCCAGCAAATAAAACAAGTGCTTATACATTATTTTTAGCTTTGCTTTCAGAGCATACAGAAGTGATTAAAAATTATTTAAAAACACAAATTTGATTTATTTATAAAAAATACAAAGTGTTCACATTAGTCATCGAGTCAGACCCATTGGCAGTCTTATTAGACTGACATCTGTACATGTCACAGGTTTCAGAGCAGCTGTGTGTATGCAGATCCTGTGTGCTTGATCTGAAAATAGTGCTACTGTGACAAGCCATATGATGTTTGGACAGCTGCTGTTGTTCCCCAAGGAGTAAATACTAAATACAGTATTGTGCTAGCACATCCGTGATGAACTATTTTCACAAAATGCATGAAAAAAAATAGGATAAATCACCATGAGGGATGGCAGCTGGCTGCTAAATGGGTTTTCCGGCAAAAGGTGAAAATGTTTTTTTTGTTAGGATTTGTCTTGATCCCTCAGAATTAAATATGTAGCATCACAATATATTTGGAATACAATCTGATGGAAGAAGGCTTATAATGTTGTGTGGCCCAAAATACACAAAAAACACTTAATGGTTTATTGCGATAGACTCTGTGTAAAGTTCTACAAAATCTTTAGGACTGGTAGCAGAGACCATCAGAAGGAGCAATATAAGCATTAAAGTGTTATTAAACCCAGGACCCCATGCATTCACAATATCTGGTCTCCCACAGTAAATAGGACATGGAAATGCAATCATTTTAGTAAATATAAACTGATAAATACTTTTTCTCATAAGCAGTATATAGCAATCTTGTGACTTCTATCAGTGTCTGGTTAAAGCTTGCAGGAGGAGTTTTCAGTCCCCTCTAACTGTCCTATGAGGCTGCAGGACACTTGACCCTCTGTCTGGACAGCGCTGAGCATTTGCAGAGTGACTCCAAAGGCTCTGTCTTATCAGCAGATGGATTGGGGACAGTAAAAGAAGGGGAGGATCAGAATACAGGATCAAACAGCCTTTTTTTACACAATGCGGAGGATTAACCCCTTAGGTTCCATAGTGAGTATAAGAAGCATACATGTTTAGTAACACTTTAAGCATTGCAACCACAAAGTATATCTAAATCAACAATGTAAATGTTTTAGTTTTGGATAGAGGGCTAGCAATCTTGTTAGGATGTCACAGCTATTCATACCCCCACAAGGGAGATTAACTCTGTCTTGGTGATCACTGTCACCGGGATGAAAAGTGATGGAAAACCCAAAATGTTGAGTTGTCACTCACACCTGAGCTTTTTCCCGGGCAATTCTCAAACCACAACAGGTGTTAAGCGGAAGAATCCCATTATCCTCAATAGGCCTGTTCACACAGTGTTGTGTCTATTGTTGCCTGTCATGTGATGCTCAAAAATGCACATGACCTCCTTTGGGGCATAAATATGAGTTTGTGGTCTATAGACTTTAATCGGAGCAATCCTATTAAAGTCTATGGGACCAAATGTTTGTGATTCTACTCCTGTTCTGCAAGTCTTAAAAGTGCCTGTCTACGCACACGCTAAATGTAAATAGGGTCTTAATGTTTAAAAAATGTTGAATAAAGGGGGAAGAGTAAGAACTCCAAGGAGGGTTTTACTGCTATCCGGGGCTCTGGTAAAGTGGACACACCCTTTTGATTCAATTCATTTAATGCAGCAGAATTGATCAAATCGAACAAAAGGTTACAAACCAGAGACCCTCCATTGGATCAATTTAGGCCCCTTTCACACGGGTGGATAGAATTGTGCTTTTAGCTGTGGATTTTATAGTTTTCTACCGCAGCTAAAAGCACAAATGCTTTCCTATGGCCCCATTCACACACTGCGTTTAGCTGCGATTTAGTTACATGCAGTTTGGTGCGGATAGAAAAAATAGAATTGACTGCGTTCAGGAGCTATTTAGCGCAGCTATCTGCACATAACTGCAGGTAATCGCAGTGTACTATTTCACCTGCGGATAGCAGCGTGAGAAAAAAAAAAAAAGATATAGATGGAAATAGATGGTTTGAAATGCAGAGGACCGGAATGCATCATGGGTAGATTCAAGTGACCCAAGAAAAAATAATAAATAAAAAATGCAACCGCATGTAATCACACTGTGCAAATGCAGCTGAGTCTTGAATTTCACAGATCAAATTGTATGCTTTTAACTGCGTCCATGTTAAAGGGGCCTTAGAGAGCTCTTGGTAAATTTTGACTGTGGCTACATTTTGCGGATCACTTTGGAGCACTGAAATATCCATGTGCAAGTTAGAGAACTGACCATAATGCTAATTGATTGGACGATCAATTTTCCTTGATCATTTACATTCATGACTAGTCATATTTTTAATCTATATTTTCACTTGATAACAAAGCAGGAGACAATACAGTGTGTGTGTTTTGCATCATTTAATATTTTAAAATCGACAATTAATCATTTATGATTGTCCATACTTAGATTAATTTTCTAATAATTATACACTACAGTATATGTTTGGTCATCCTTAGAAATATTTCCCCTCACGTATTGTCACAGTGACAACAATTTCACCAGAGAGGAATTTAGTAAAAAATCTGCAACATGGACAGTGACAGAAAATAAAAATTTGAAGGGTTCTAGTCCTCCCCATTGATGTTGCAGATTTTCTCTCACTTCCTGTCTGGTTAAACCGTTGTCACCAACGACAGACAGTAAGGGCCATGTGTTAAAAGCATAATAAAAAATTAAATAAAAAACAACAATTAAACAATCTTTACTTCCATGCCTGCATACTAAGTAAAAAGCAAGCCTTCCAAAAATTGCAGCAAAAAATGAGATCAGCTTGGAATGTCAATTTTCCAAAACAGGGACATTTTGGTGGTATTATTACTATCCTGGATTTTGAATTTTTTTTTGTATTTTCTAATATTTTACAACAGAAAGCTTTTTTCCCCTTTCCATGGTAACAAATAAAAAAAATATAAAAACACCAAAAGCTCAAAACTACAAAAAAAGATGTACTGTGACCTTTTCTAGCCGTGACTAGATCAGGGATTCCCCCTACTTGGAATGTCTGTTGGCCCAAGAAAATGGAAAAGAGGAGCAATTTTCTTTCACTTGGACTTCCTGGTCTGTGTTCCGGTACTCCACGGAATTTCCTGGGCTGAAGGTGAAT
This sequence comes from Lithobates pipiens, assembly GCF_037356315.1. Classification (NCBI taxonomy): domain Eukaryota; kingdom Metazoa; phylum Chordata; class Amphibia; order Anura; family Ranidae; genus Lithobates; species Lithobates pipiens. Next base: position 280,830,096 of record NW_027507785.1, on the reverse strand, counting down.
CAGTCACAAATAGTTACATAGTAGGTGAGGTTGAAAAAAGACACAAATCCATCAAGTCCAACCTATGTGTGCGATTTTATTTCAGTATTACATTGTATATCCCTGTATGTTGTGGTCGTTCAGGTGCTGATCGAATAGTTTCTTGAAACTATTGATGCTCCCTGCTGAAACCACCGCCTACGGAAGGGAATTCCACATCCTTGCCGCTCTTACAGTAAAGAACCCTCTACACAATTTAAGGTTAAACCTCTTTTCTTCTAATTCTAATCATCTACTAGGAACCCAAGGTCCTTTTCCATCCTAGATCCCCCCAATGCCCCCTCCCCCGTGAGTAGATTGCATTCATATTTTTGCCACCCAAATGCATTATTTTACATTTTTCCACATTAAAACTAATTTGCCATGTAGTTGCCATTCCCATTCATTTGTTTAGATCTACTTGCAACGTTTCCACATCCTGCTGAGAAGTTATTGCCCTACTGAGCTTAGTATCGTCCGCAAATACAGAGATTGAGTTGTTCATCCCATCCTCCAGGCCATTTATGAATAAATTAAATAGGATTGGTCCCAGCACAGAACCCTGGGGGACCCCACTTCCCACCCCTGACGATTCTGAGTACTAACCTCTGAACTCGCCCTTGTAGCCAGTTTTCAATCCATGTACTCACCGTATGGTAAATGCCAACCGACCTTACTTTGTACAGTAAACATTTATGGGGGACTGTGTCAAATGCTTTTGCAAAAAAGCTTAATACATTTTAGATAAATATCTGGGGTTCCTAAAAACAAAATTATTATTTTGTGCAAAACGGACTTGGCTCCAAAAGAATTAAAATGCACACTGAATGGAAAGGGTGGGAAGCCTGCAGATATGAAAAAGTGGTTAATGAACCATATAAAGGGTTAAACCGGCATGAATATAACATCTCATTATTTATCCTAGCATCTGTTCAGCCGCACCAGTTCAGGGGTATTTGACAATAACCATCAGATATATGACGCCTTAATACAAGTCTGCTCCGATCTTGTCAAATAAAATCAAGAATTGATGCCGATCCTCCCATCATCTCTAAACTTCCAGACAGAAATAACTGCAAAATGACAGAACCCTTGGGAGAGGGATGAACAGCAGCCAAGCGGAGAGATTGCTGAGAATACTAATGACATACATATGAAATGAGCGGTAGAAGGACAAGTGTGTATACATGATAGAAGTGAAGGATGCTTCGCATAACAAGTGCAGGTATGGGACCACTTCCTGGATCTAGACCAACATTTTTAAAGCCAAACCTCCAGCAAGCAGCTAAATACAAATTTTTGATATATAAGTGGGAGCCACTGTTCCTGTATCTGTAACTCTGTGGAGACAGTTTTGTGATTCAGGTACTCCTTGCCAGACAGATCTTTGACCTGCAGCAGCACAGCTCGGTTAAGAATACGGGGTCAAACCACACCTCCATGATTGAGGACTGGTTAATGATGCAACAGCAGCACAGGGAAGAAGAGCTCATCCCTCTGCTCTTACCCTTCTGGTATCAATTTCCTTTCAGCACATGTGTATGCAACACACCCAATTGGCTACTAGTGCTGGCACTCCTCTACCAGTCTGACTGCTGCGGGAGGCTAATAGCAAGTCAAAGTTAGAGAATTACAATAGTTGCAAATAAAGGAAATGTTTTCCCAAGAAAAATATGTGGGCTGCCACTTTTGACCACTTTCTGAAAATGCTAGCTTCCTGAGCTCTTTCTCAACTTCCGGCTTCAGTACATTTTGGGTCACTGATCCGTAACCACTGTACATAGCAGGAACGTCAAAGTGAATTCAGAAATCACTTTCTGCATACTTTTTCTGATTGGGGAACTCGTAGTATTGATGTCAAAGTTTAGCTTGACTGGAAGGCAACCAACATTTTGAGAATGAGAAGTCTTCATTTGCCTTTAAATTTTATGAAAAGGTAATGTATGAATTTATTGTTTTAATTTTTTCAAGTTTTTATTGTTGCCTGTGTCCCCCGTTGGGGAGATTCACTCCTCTAACTGTTCTGGTGATCATTATAATCAGGACAGAGAGTGAAGAAACATCCAAAATTTAAGGGATCATCCACACTGCCACGTGGGGACTGTACATACACATTGTTTTGGAGACTGTGGAGTAGAGTCTGAGCCAGATTTTTATTGGATTGGTTAGATATAATAGTTAGATATGAACTGGAAACTCCTCACAACTTTTATATACACGTTTTGTATGATATGGGTCTTTGAAGAATTTAATTCGATTGGTATAGTTTTGAGAGCATACAGAACCTGTGAAAAGTCTTCCCCCGGAAGACACTACTGCTGCGTACCGCCACCCAAAAAAAAAAAAAGCAACGCGTTGATATTTTTTTTTCATTAATGAGAAACGTATAGGTGGAATTATTGGACCTCTGGTGTCAATGTTCTAAAATCATTTTATGGTATTTGGCTTCCTCATCAGATGTCCCCTAACATCTATCCTTTTAAATATCCTACCTGAATGGGCAGCGTAGAGTTCTTCCTTTGGTCTTCTTCCAACCCCCTGTAACATACCATGCTTACTTCTGCCTTGGAACCGCTTTGATATTGGAGACCAGTTTGCAAGCAAATATGTTTTACTTTTTGTAAATTCAAGTAGAGTTGTGCTCATGCAATTTACAATTTTATGCTTATTATTACCCTGTTTTTGCTTTATTGTACTATTTACCAGCCAACTGTACCCATTCCCTTAAAACCTCAATATATTTTTTGTGAAAGAGAATCTTTTAAGAATATTCATGGATACCCATGAGAAATTCTTGACTTATGGTCCACTTGGATCCAATACGCCCATGCTTTGCTTTAGTCTGAAAGCTTTATTTCCTATTTTGGGTCCCCCTTAGTTCTCTACTTATCTATCTAACCTACTCGCTCTATTTCTATTACAGAGACCCTACTGCAGACCACTTTCTCAATAGTTGTCAGAATTTTCACTTGCCTAGCTACCAATGAAGAGATGCACGTGGTCTTACTGTATATTAACATTCTTTATTGTAAACTAATTGTAGGTGGATGACAGTGATATGCGACTAACTTTTTAAAAAAAACTGTATTTCTAATACAAACTAGTAAAAGTGAAGGCAATTGGGCTATATGCAGGTACAGTATATGCCAATACATGTGTAAACATGGGCATGGACACACAACCCCGGATGCAGAGTGTTTTTATACTTGGCTCTCTGATGGCCCCTGTGTTCTACCCTCTGACCCCTACCACACTGCTGACAGAGGCTATATCACTAGAACACAGGGACTGGTGGAGAGATGAGTATAAGAGCACTTCTATTACAGGAAACCGTCATCTTAATTTTTGAGTCACAACAGAACAATAGTAGTTGCTTTAAACATCAAACGAGGGCAGCCGACCCTCATCCTACTGGCCATTGCAGGTGTGAAGACCTAAGAATTTAAGAGATAATCACCAATGCTAGAAGGCCATGGCAATTCAATTTTTTTTGGCAAGTAATGATTCACCCCAACTTGTTCACTGAATAAAAAAATTGTATGAACACAATCAAGATTCAGGAATTGTATGAACAATAATAATAATAATAATAATAATTCTCTGCAGATCACACAAGTCTATTCCTTACCAGATATTGAATATGTGTTCCTAGATGTGTGGCTAGCAGAGCACTGCCCTACATGGATTAGCTATAAATTCAAAGGATGATTCCAAATAAATCTTAAGTATAGTATTTACAGTGTATATAAAAAGTCTACACACCCCTGTTAAAATGTCAGGTGAAAGATCATTTCACAACTTTCCACCTTTAACCACTCAAGCCCCCCGAAAGGATTTACCCTCTTAATGAGCAGGCCATTTTTTGCGATACGGCACTGCGTTGCTTTAACTGAATTGCGCAGTTGTGCAACGTTGTACCCAAACAAAAATGAATGTTCTTTTTTTCCCACAAATAGAGTTTTCTTTTGGTGGTATTTGATTACCTCTGCAGTTTTTATTTTTTGCGCTATAAACAAAAAAAGACAATTAAAAAAAAAGCAAATATATATTCTGCTACATATTAAAAAACAAAAATGATAAATGAATCGCAATAAGCGTATATTGTTTGGTTTGTGCAAAAGTTATAGCGTCTACAAAATAGGAGATAGATTTATGGACTTTTATTTTTTTTATGTTTTTACTGGTAATGGCGACGATCTGCGATTTTTAGCATGACTGCGACATTGCAATGGACAAATCTGACCCCAAGTGACACTTTTTGGGGGCCAGTGACATTATTACAGTGATCAGTGCTAAAAAAATGCACTGATCAATGTATAAATGACACTAGCAGGGAAGGGGTTAACATTAGGGGGCAATCAAGGGGTTAACTGTGTTCCCTGGGTGTGTTCTAACTGTGTGATGGCTGGGCTCACGGGGACAACACAGATCGCTGTTCCTGAGCAGTAGGAACAGCAGATCTCAATGTTGTCCCCTGTCAGAACAGGGATCTGCCTTGTATCCGCACACAGTAGCTATTATATAAAAATACATACAGGAACGTCGTTTTGCGCAATAGAGCCTTCCTGCCACAGTATATGTGCTGTGGGCGGTCTTAAAGTGGTTAATATGACCTATAAAAACTGTACAACTCAGTTGAACAACAAACTGAAATCTTTGAGGTGGAGGGAAGTAAAAATAAAATAATATGGTTGTATAAGTGTGCACACCATTAAACTAATACTTTGTTGAAGCACCTTGATTTTATTACAGCACTCAGTCTTTTTGGGTATGAGCATTGCACATCATAACTTTATAAGATTCAAATCTTGGCCCTGGCTAGGCCATTCCAAAACTTTAATCTTCTTCTGGTGAAGCCTTTCCTTTGTTGATCTGGATGTATGCTTTGGGTCATTGCCATGCTGAAGGATGAAGTTCCTCTTCATGTTCAGCTTTCTAGCAGAAGCCCTAAGATTTTGTGCCAATATTGATTGGTATTTGGAACCGTTCATAATTCCCTCTATCTTGACTAAGGCCCCTGTTCCAGCCCCAAAGCATGATGCTGCCACCACCATGCTTCACGCTGGGTATGGTGTTCGTTTGGTGATGTGCAAAGTTTTTGCACCAAACATATCTTTTGGAATTATGGACAAAAAGTTCAAACTTGGTTTCATCAGACCAGAACAGATTTTCCCACATGCTTTTGGGAGACTTGAGATGTGTTTTTGCAAAATTTAGCTAGGCTTGGATGTTTTCTTGGTAAGAAAAGGCTTCCGTCTTGCCACTCTACCCCATAGCCCAGACATATGAAGAATATGGGAGATTGTTGTCACATGTACCACACAGCCAGTACTTGCCAGATATTCCTGATGATTGGACCCTGGGCAAAACTTTTCTTGGCCCCCCCCCCCATGAAGTTTCGCTCTCCACCTGCTTTGAGACAAACAATAAATAGTAGCTAGACTCAAAATCAGTTTACTGAATCAGATCAGGCAGAAATTGCGATTGGTTGCCAGAGGTTATAGTGTATCATTACCACTCACTGACTGGTTGCTAGAGGCTACAGCACACATTAAAGCTCACTGATTAGTTGCTAGAGGTTACAGCACATGATTTCTGCTTGTTGAGATTACTGTACAGCAATACTGCTCACTGATTCATTCCTAGAGGTTACAGCACATCATCTCCTCACTCCAGGGGTCATGCTATACATATGGATGCCACCTTTATTTACATATCTATGCAGCTATTTACATATGAATGCTGCTGCTATTTACATATGAATGCTGGTTATTTACATGTAAACACAGTGTCTGCAGGTGAGTCATCTGTACACAACAATAGGGCAGAGCTGGACAGCATTAGTAGCAGCACTTCACACTGAGATATCAGGACACAGCAAGAGACAAGGGAATTTAAACTGGGCTAGTTGGCAAGTATGAGGCAGCTGCTTTGGGCCCCACAACAATGAAAGGGCCCAGGGCAGCTGCCCCTTTTGCCCTGCCTTAAAAACGGCCCTGCTCTTGGCAGCCTCTCTTCTCATCAATTTTGGAGGGGCTACAATTTCTTGGTAATGTCACTGTTTTGCCAAATTTTCTCCACTTGATGATGACGTCTTCACTGTGTTCCATGGTATATCTAATGCCTTGGAAATTCTTTTGTACCCTTCTCCTGACGGATACCTTATAAAAATGAGATCTCTCTGATGCTTTGGAAGCTCTCTGCGGACCATGGCTTTTGCTGTAGGATGCGACTAAAACAATGTCAGGAAAGACCTACTAGAATAGTTGAACTTTATTTGGGGTCAATCAGAGGCACTTTAAATGATGGCAGGTGTGTATTGATCATTATTTAACATGAATTTGAATGTGATTGCTTAATTCTGAACACAGATACATCCCCAGTTATACAAGGGTGTGCACACTTATGCAACCACATTATTTTAGTTTTTTATTTTTACTCCCCCCCTAAAAGATTTCCGTTTGTTTTTCAATTGAGTTGTACAGTTTATAGGTCACATTAAAGGGTGGAAAAAGTTCTGAAATTATTTATCTTTGTCTCTTTTTTTTTACATCACAGAAACCTGACATTTTAACAGGGGTGTGTAGACTTTATATCCACTGTACATTAGGAGATTACATAGCGTTTTGTTGTTAAAGGACAATGGTTGATAGAAACATACAGGCTGCCACTGGTGACCTCGCTTTCTGAAATTATTAGTTGTCTGGCAGGCAGGCAGATCCTCCAACTTTAGCAGATTTTAAGACACTGACTTGAAACAAGTATACCAATCACTACACATAATTTCACTTGTTGCATGCTTGTACAGAGAACAGATGGAGCCAGGCATCCCTCATTCTTAGAAATTGGTAAAAAGAAAGGAGCACTCGTGTCCAGGGAAATGTGACTTCTAAAATATGGTTCATAGACATTTATTAAAAAGTAGCAACATGTACATCAAGACAATGTGTTTCAGGGGAATAGACTCGACCTTCATCAGGGTGGAAACCAGGATGGCAGGATGCCGGCTTTAATTGTATAGGCAGCAATGCCTATACAAGCAATGCTTCCTTTACAACTAAGGCCGGCATTCTACCTTCCTGGTTACTGCCCTGAAAAAGGGGGAGTCTATTCCCCCAAAACGCATTGGCTTGATATACATGTTGCTAATTTTTAATAAATGTCTACAAACCATATCACATTTCTCTGGACAACAGGCTCTCCTTTTCTTTTATCTATGTCTACATGCTGAAACAACCTTGAGGTGGCACAGAAAAGGCAGAAGCCCATTGCTCGAGAAGGTCCATTACCACCATCCATCACTGGGCATTATCCATTGGAAGCCATTTCTTCCTTTTTTGCCCCCAACAAATACCCATTCAGGACCAGTGACCAATCCAGTCAGTACAGTACGGTCTCCAACACAAGCTAGATCATTCTCAGAAATAACCTCTTTAAACTTTTCAATATGGAATTCCTTAGAACAAGTGTTTTGTACTCCTGTTTAGGCTGAGGCCTGCGTCATCCCTGTGAAATCCATTCAGCACATGGTTTACCAGTAAACTTACAAATTATCACATTATGGTTCTTGTTTTTCTGGCTGTGATATGTAACAGCACATACAATGAAAGCTGAGAAGCCTTTAGAAGCATTAAACATCACCTTCTTCAAATCAAGAAAAGCAGATGCGGTGTTGATTCAGTGATGGAACACGTTGCACTGCCAGCAATGCCTACTGTATTGACTGGGACCCACCGAATCGATGACGTTGTCTAAAGCCCCATACACACTATCTATCAGATTTTCTGCTGATTTTTGTCTTCGGATTTACCAAAACCATATAGTGCAAGGGCCTGCCTGATTGCATACAAATTGAAACTCCTAAGGTTTGACCTCATATTACCGTATTTATTGGCGTATAACACGCGCTGTCGTATAACACTCACCCCAGGTTTAGGAGGAAATTTTTAAGAAAATAACTTTTAGGAGAGAAGTTTAAGGAAAAAAACTTACATTTAAATGTCCATCAATGCAGCCTTGTCAGTCATTTGTAGCCTTGCATTGCAGCCTTGTCAGTCATTTGCAGCCTTGTCAGTGTCTTTGCCGGCTTACTGTTTAAAAATGGCACCGCCGAGATACAGAGCAGATGTCCTGTGTATCTCGGCGGCGCTCGGTAGCTCTTAGCCGTTCTCAGCATCTTTCACCTATTTTTGGCCTCACTCAGCCATTCTCGGCGGCTTCCGGTTTTTATCGAAAGCCGCAGAGTGCGGCCGAAAATAGCCGAAAGCAGACAAGAACGGCAGAGAAGCTGACAATCGGCGGGGATCGGCGTATAACACGCACCCACGATTTTCCCCTAATTTTAAGGGGAAAAAAGTGCGTGTTATACGCCGATAAATACAGTATATGGTTTTGGTAAATCTGAAGGAAAAAATCTGCAGAAAATCTGATAGTGTGTATGGGACTTAAGAAAGGCGTTATTTTTTCTTTGGGTAGAAAAACTTTATGGAACACTCCCGTATTCTTCATATGTCTTTTTTTTTTTTTTTTAAGTACAAACAGGGTATCCAAAAACAAAAAGATGACTGCACTTTTTGTCCCTGAAACGATTGAAGCTTTCTTATTAGGGTGCAGTCTTAACAGTAAAATGCAGATGATCAGCAATGAGTGGAAGGCACTTTGGACCATCTACCCTTTATGTAGCTCCCCACTATCGGGTTTTCAGGCTAGTCAGCAGCATCAGAAGCCATCTCTGTGCCATCTAACATTATTAAGCCCCCCCCCCCCCATTTAGAGTCTTCTTTTATAATTTTGATTCTGCAATGTTCTTTTTGGGTAGCTTGTAACTGTAAACATCTCTCTAAAGTAGCAGTTTGATGGATGGGCCTCACTGTATTACCATTGTAAGGTCAGAGCTACAGCATTCAGCTACAGATGGCTTAGTGCCTGGGTGTTATTGCCGTCAGGAGCAGCTACTGATTATTCAGTGCTGATAAGCGTCCCTGACGTCAGCCTGGCGACTATGATTGCAGAAAGTTACTATCAGAGACCCATCTATCACTTTATACAATGTGCGGGCTTTAGAGTCCCAGCTAATCCATTTGGCTCATCTGTACAGGTCCCTCTGTGCTGGAAGCAGCTGGCGGGGCTAAAAATAAATCCATTTACTGAGGCACTCACCCATCTAACACTCCTCTTGCTGTTTAACACGCCTTACATCAGACAATGCCTGTGTTAGTAGTACCATCACTGATGAACTTTGCTTATAGCTAGTATAGCTCAGCTTCCAGTGGCTTAGGTTGACTCTGGATTCAAGCAAGTACAAGCAAAGGTCTCCGTGCTCATCATCGGTGGCCGATTAGCCCTGTGCTCCCAAACAAAACTGATGTCCTTTTTTTCCCACAAATAGAGCTTTCTTTTGGTGGTATTTGATCACCCCTGTGGTTTTTATTTTTTGCGCTATAAACAAAAAAATAGCCTCAATTTTGAAAAAAAACGCATTATTTTTTTACATTTTGCTATAATAAATATCCCCCAAAAATATATATAAAAACATTTTTTTTCCTCAGTTTAGGCCGATATGTATTCTTCTACATATTTTTGGTAAAAAAAATTGGCAATAAGCGATTATTGATTGGTTTGTGCAAAAGTTATATGGTTTACAAAATAGGGGATAGTTTTATGGCATTTTTATTAATATGTATTTCTTTTTTTTACTAGTAATGGCGGCGATCAGCATTTTTTATCGTGACTGCAACATTATGGTGGACACATCAGACATTTTTGACACATTTTTGGGACCATTGTCGTTTATACTGCAATCAGTGCTGTACAAATGCACCGATTCCTGTGTAAATGACACTGGCTGTGAAGGGGTTAACCACTAGGTGGCAGTGTAGGGGTCAAGTGGGTCCTGTGGGGGGCGTGGCCGTGTATGACATGTCACTGATCTGCTCCGATCACACGGAGCAGAGATCAGCGACACTGTCACTAGGCAGAACGGCGAGATGCTTGTTTACATTAGCATCTCTCCGTTCTTCCTCCCCGTGAGGCGATCGGGGGTATCCCCGCGGCGATTGAGTCTGCGGGACCCGCGATCGGACTCATGTAGGTTCGACCAGCATGGCCGCAAATTTAAAGGGACGTACCTGTACCCCCATTTGCCTGTCCGTGCCATTCTGCCAACGTACATCGGTGTGCGCTGGTCGGCAAGTGGTTAAAACAGCGTTGAATTTACAATATGTAGACATATGGCAATCCTTACAATATGCAGGCGATAAAAAATCAGCAATCATGACAAAACGTGGGCAACAAATGGGAAATCATGACAGTAAGTGGCATTGACATAAAATAAAATTGACAATCCAATCCATTAATTTACTCCAATATTTCATCTATGTCCATGCACCCTCTGGTGTCTTCAGTGGCCAGAAGGAGAAGTGAGGAGAACTCACACTCCCGTCCAGCTCTACTAAATTATAATAATTGCAGCTGGTGAATGACAGAAGCAGTGTCATTGATTTCACTACTTCGGTCAGTGCATCAGCAGCTGAACTCCAGGTGGACCAGATACCCAACAATCAAACTAATTTTCTGAAGTCCCCAAGTGAAAGCCAGGAAGTTCCCCATTATCAAATTTTTCTGTACCCTGCTTCTCTAATGAATCAGTATTTTTATGAAGCACACCCAAACCCTGAACTTAGTTCGCTTTTAACATAGTTACATGGTTTGTAAGGTTGAATAAAGACACCAGTTCATCCAGTTCAACCTGGTGGGTGTTGGTTTGTGTATGTATGTATGTCTTTACCACTTCTCATATCCCGGTATATTGTGTACACTAAGATGTTCATCCTAAGTTCCCTCTGTGTAGCCATTCTTCATAACTGAGATCCTCATCGCTCCCTTATTAGCTTTGTTGCCCTTGTCCAGACCCTCTCCCATTCCATCACATCCTTCCTGAAGACTGGTGACCAGAACTGGATGGCATACTCAAGATAAGGGCAAACTAGAGTTTTGTAGAATAGTAGTTATAGGTTTATCTCTTGAGTGAATACCCTTTTTAATGCATGCTTATTGTCTACTGGCCTTGCTTGCTGCAGCTTTGCATTGCATGCTATTGCTAAACCGGTCATATATTAGGACCCCCAGATCCTTTTCCATCCTCAATAACTTACAAAGAAGAAGAGTTTAGGACCATTTTATGTCTGAAATCTTATCTGGGATCAAGCCTGCTTAATCTTCCTACAAATGCAGCCACTTTATTTCCTTGTGAAATCTTTCTACATACAATATATTATAGGTCTCCAGATGCTGATGGCAAATCTGGATCTCTCACGATATTGCATCTTAAAAGGAGGAATGGGCTAAACCCTAAGTTTGCTCTCATATATAGTCCTCCTAAAGACTAGGTCAGGACCATGCATTGTACTTTCTACCTTGATACACTGTGTGGTTTCAATATGTATTGAGTGGGTGAAAGAATGAGTGAGAGAGTCAACTAAAGGATTACATTAAGCCACAAAAGGCTTAAAAAAAACACACCTAAAGAATGCTCTATTTGTGGGGGGAAAAAAAGGACATTTTTTTCTTTTGTTTTTTTGGGGTACTGCACAATTGTCAGCAAGGCTGCTTTCACACTGAAAGCGCCGGCCGTTAGCGGTAAAGCGCCGCTCGTTTTAGTGGCATTTTACCACTGTTTAAGCGGTTCTTTTCAGCCGCTAGGGTTAAAAACGTCCGTGTTGCGGTGCTTCTAAAAGCACTTTTCAGGTGCCATTGCAATGGGCACTAACTAGCAAGCCCACCGCCCGGGTGTGAAAGCACCCATTGCAATGAATGGGGACAGTTTTCAGGTGCTTTACAGGTGCTATTTCTAGCGCTAAAACGCCTATTTACACAATGTTCCACGGTGCAACATAATAAAATAACAGATTTTACAAATTGAAACATGACAGATTAATTTTTGTAAGCCTTTAAAGAAAAAATTTGTACAGCAATCCTAAAATACCGATCGACTACATTCCTGGAATACAAATTCTTTCATTTACAATCCCAGCACTGACATCGTCCCTGAAACTATCCCTCCAATCCCCCCCATATAAATGTTGATCATGGAAAGGAGAAGTATAGGAAGTAGCTAATCACAGAGTAAGACAGGAAAGGAGAAAATGCAGATGGCTAGCATTCAGCTCGTTATCCTATTCAGGTTTCCAGGAAGCGTCTCCGGGAGACTGAAATGAAAAAGTTCCACTTGGCTGAGCTGGTTATCACGTCAGCTGTGGTCTCAGCTAGACAGGTGAGATACAGATACAGGTCACTAACTATGAATCACTTTGTAGGTGGAAAGCTGTATCCATTAACCCTTCCTGCGCCACCACATTTGAAGCTGTCCACGCTCCATTATTCTGTCTGTACTCATCAGAGCTAGGATTGCGATACAACAATACATGTTTGTGTCTCTATGGTATAGTTTAAGAATATGTAAACCCAACATTTCATATTCCTGATCTGTGCTTGCCGTACCATGTACTTGTATGAAAAAGTATTCTGTTCTCTTTGCATTGCTTCCTTTGTTTGAAATCCCTGCTGTTCCTGCCTGTCTATCTGGCTTTCCTATTAAAAACTGACCACACTAAGCAGGGGAAAACACCATAGTCAGTACTCTAGCTGTGCTGGGAACTCGTCTGCTCTCCTCCAAAGATCAGACTTTTGCTGACACACTTCCCCTGTAAAGCCACTGTGAAGATCATTGTATGCTGCTGTGTCTCTTCCCTGAGCTCCTTATGCAGCTAAGAACAGAGGAAATGTGATCACTTATTAAAAAAGGGGAAACCTTATCACTCGCAGCATATAATTCGGATATTGCTGTAGCTCTCCAAATAATTTTTACTTGCCAATTTTTGGTGTCCTACATGCCCCTGGGTGGCAGGCAGCGGCCATTGAAGATGTGGGCATCCGAAACCCTCTCCTATGGATTTCCGGGATTCCGTGCAGCTGGCTACCCAGCATGCACCTCTTGATCTTGTGCTTGCACAATAATGCCACTGCGTGGCGCACTTTGTTGATAACAGGTTGCCATAGTAATGGCAGTGGTGGAAAGTCTATTCTACTATCAACAGGCCCCATTGTACTACAACACACCTGGTTATTCTTATGCTGCTTTTTCTCCCCCCCCCCCCCCCCCCTCGCCTCTGCTGTACAGGCACAACAAGAGGCTAACACTGTACTATGTCACACCAGGTACGTACACTGTTGCACCTAGTGGAACTTTGACTTTGGAGAGTAAGCACCCAGGGACAAATATTCATAACTCAGTCTGAATTCTGAGTATTCATCCCTGGGCGCACATTGCCCTAAAATGTGAGTACCAGTAGGAGTAACATCCAGACCCAGCAGCTGGTAGGCTCTTAAAGAGTTTGACAGGCTTCCGGCCAGCAGGGCTGGATGGTGCAGCTGTGTCCTCTGCCCACAGCTAAATGCCGAAGCTTCATGCATCAGGGTTACACTCCAAGTATGCATGGAGACTAACTATTTCTAGCAAATGTATAGTGGTTCTAGTTAAGACTAAAAATACAATTTAGTTTTTTTTTTTTTTTCCTACAATGCAACTTAGCAGCTGCAGAAAAGATGGACATGGATGTCACAGGACAAGGAGGCACAAAAATGTACCTTCTTTAACCGCTTAAGGTCCGCCCCACGCCAATGTACGTCGGCAGAATGGCACAGCTGGGCATAATCCTGTACGTTGCTCTTTAAGTGCGCAGCTGTGGGTTGCGAGCGTGCCGGCGGCAGCACACTCGCGACCCGGTCCTGAGCTCCGTGACCGTGGCCGTGGGACCCGCATACCCGATCGCCGCCAGTGTCCCACGATTGGGTCACAAAGCTGAAGAACGAGGAGAGGTAAGTGTAAACAAACCTCTCCTCGTGCTTCCTACTGAGGCTGTCACTGATATAGGGAAAGACGATCAATGATGTCAGACGCCAAGCCACGCCCCCATACAGTTAAAAAAACAGACACACACACACACATACACACACACACTTAACCCCTGCACTGCCCCCTAGTGGTTAACCCCTTCACTGCCAGTGAAATTTTTACAGTAATCAGTGCATTTTTAATTGGTCCCAATGGTCCCAAAAATTTGTCAAAATTGTCCGACGTATCCGCCATAATGTTGCAGTCACAATAAAAATCGCTGATCGCCGTCATTACTAGTAAAAAAATAATAATAAAAATGCCATAAAACTATCCCCTATTTTGTAAACGCTATAACTTTTTGCACAAACCAATCACTAAACGCTTATTGCTTATACGTATCGGCCTAAACTGAGGAAAAATAATTTTTTTTTATATATTTTTGGGGGATATTTATTATAGTAAAATGTAAAAAATAATGCGATTTTTCAAAATTGTCACTCTTTTTTTGTTTATAGCGCAAAAAATTAAAACTGCTATTTGTAGGAAAAAAAGGACCTCAATTTTGTTTCGGAGCCATGTTACAGGACCGCGCAATTGTCAGTTAAAGTGACAGTGCCGAATTGCGAAAAAGGGGTTGGTCCTTTAGCTGGAAAATGGTCCGGGGCTTAAGTGGTTAATAAATTGAATTTTAATTATTTTTTATAGGGCCAATTAAGCTGAGGGCACAGACTTGAGTTACAGATAATAAGATACTTCCTCTACATGTACTCCCAAGTTTCTCAACCTCGAATCCCCAGATCTTAAGGTTGGGTTCACACTATTGCGAATTCGATGTGCATTTCATCCAATTCGCAATAGCAGGAACTTGTGACCAGCTCTCTATAAAGCCGGTTCCCACATCTCCGCAGCAACGGTGCGAATTGTGCAGAAGCCCTGTGCGTCTTTTGGTCCGTTTCAGGTCCGAAATTCAGCCCAAAATTCGGGCTGAAATCAGACATGAAACGGTGAATGGAGATGCACAGGACTTCTGCTGTGAGCCTCTGCGTTCTCCAGTGTGAACCCAGCCTTAAAATTAGTTATCCAGAAGTAGTTGGCGTTTATAGGAAAAAGGTGCATAGTGCAACTTTAACAGAGGAACATCTGAACAAAAGCTCAATGCATTTACAGAATGTACAGTAGCATACTGTACCTTTCATCCAAATAAAATCTCCCACCCTCTTAATCTTAAACAAATCCATGATGAACTTTGGCCTCTGGACATGTAATCTCTTCTTAATATGTTTAGAGCTCAGATTAGACAATCCTTGCCTTCAGCAAAGATCATGTGACCAAATGTCTAGCCATCTGGTCACATGATAGTCAGCCAAGGAATCCCAGAGCACTAGTAAAATCTCAGCCAAACCTATTTTTCCTTTGAATATACTGCAGTAGAGAAGGATTTAGAACCACTGTCCTGTCTGAACCCTAGTCAGGATGATTTCTTTTATATTGTTTTTATTTGTATTGGTAGCATTATGAAGGAAAGGAATCTTTGCTCTGCCCTTCCAGCACTCACTGGAGCGCTGGCACGTGGAGGGGACAGGAGGGGCTGGCTCAGGCTCTCGGCAGATCACTGAGAGGCTGAGCCAGGTGCCGATCCAGGCTTCTGGGTGGAATGGATCCCAGTCATATAGTCAGGATCGACTGGCTCTGTGACGTCAAACGAAAACGGGTCACAGGGGTGCAGAACAAACTGCACTCCTATGATCCATAGGTGACTTATAGCCAAAAAAGCTTTGGCTAATTTATCCTCTAAAAATTCAAGATGAATACTTAATTCTTGTAAGAAATTACCACCAACATAAAGCATTGTTGTCAGTACGTATGTTAATTAAACAATACTTCACAAAATAATTTCAACAACGCAAATACCGTATATACTCGAGTATAAGCCGAGATTTTCAGCCCCTTTTTTTAGGCTGAAAGTGCCCCCCTCGGCTTATACTCGAGTCACGCAGATCGGCGACCATTCCACTATTCAAAAGCCGCGCCTCCCTGTCTGTGATAGGCGGAACACTCAATTTCCCAGCAGTCAGTGTTCCGCCTATCACGGACATCCGCTCATTCTCATACTACGGACGAGGATGAGAGGATGTCCGTGATAGGCGGAACACTGACTGCTGGGAAATTGAGTGTTCCGCCTATCACAGACAGAGAGGCGCGGCTTTTGAACAGTGGAATGGCCGCCGTCTGTCAGACGAGGAGGAGAGGTGCGGCGCGGCATGGCACACAGAGGCTGCAGAAGGCAAAGAGACAGGTAGGCTGCGATGGACACAGGGAGGGACGGGACACAGGCATGAAAGGGACACAGGCATGGACGCATGGGCGGGACACAGGCATGGACGCATGGACGGGACACAGGCATGGACGCATGGACGGGACACAGGCATGGACGGGACACAGGCATGGACGGGACACAAGGATGGACACAGGGATGGACGGGACACAAGGATGGACACAGGGATGGACGGGACACAGGGATGTAACAGTAGCTGCTGCATGTCTCACCCTCGGCTTATACACGAGTCAATAAGTTTTCCCAGTTTTTTGTGGTAAATTAGGGGCCTCGGCTTATATTCGGATCGACCTATACTCGAGTATATACGGTAGCTCATAGAGAATATAAAAAAAATTGACAGTAATAGGGTAACTGGCTAGAGAGATCCGAAGCAACTGAAGAGCAGAGCCAGTTTTTTTTTTACAATATTGTTCTGTCAATTTTAGATTATAATGTGTAATCTATGTAGACATAATGTTTATTTTTTTCCATTTCTTTGTGCACATCCTCTAATTAATGAAAACCGAATGTGTTTAAGTGGAAAAAAAAAAAAAAAGTTAGCACAACACAATCTGTGATAAGAGAACAGACAGGTCTACGCAGAGAGTGGTTGAGCAGGATGGCTTGCAGGTGTAAATCTGCAATTTGTCTCTTAGTAACCGGTGTCTCGGGAATGCTTAATAAGGGATTGGCCTGTGTGCAGGGACCCTAAAATATAAAAATAAATAAGCCTTATAAAAGCACACACATACACGAGGGATTATATTTCACACACTCCCAGCAAGCATGCAGAATCCATTTATTCCACACTTACATTTACTGCACATAAAATTAAAAAGAAAAATGAATGGGTATGTAACTTGTTGCATTGCAGTTATGTTCTGCATGGCGATAAAATGTAGTACTGCACCAATTTATCGTAGTGCATTAGTGTGAACAAGCGCATACAAAGCAAGTCTCTTTGCTTTGTCTTTCCATTCAGATTGCATTGAGCAGTAGCCTAACCAGGTTGGTGTAAACAAGTGCGAAGGCCTGATTCCCATCTATGCAGGTTGCAGATTGCAGATTTTAGGTGCATTTTGCATTTTTTCAATACACGCTTTTGATTCATTGAAGCCTAGGGGACCAAAAACAAATCCCTGTCCCTTTCTATAAAATGCACAGATGTGAACTACATCCATAGGAAACCATGTTAAATGGACTGTAGTGTATTTCTGCAAATCTGAAAACGAAAACACTTAACCTCCCTGGCGGTATGATTATTTCAGATTTTAGGTGCTGAAAGCGGTACAATTTTGCATGAAAATTTGGCGTTTTATATTGTAGGCCTGCAATTCTTAGGAATAACTCACTTAAATCTGTCCAAATCTGTAGCAGACATCCCAGGTATAATAAAGTTTGAAAAATGAAATCATAAATTATAATATAATAAATAACTATAAATAATTATACCAAATAATAATATAACAGTAATAAAAATGATTCAATATTGTAATCAAATCAAAAACACTGACATTTGCTCAGTTGCAGAATTGTCACTGTCATTACTTTTCAGTATTTGATGACGGATCTCCCCACAAATCGCTATCGCTCAATTCTGCAAGTGATTCTAATTTATTATCGCTGTTTTCTAGCTGGTCTAAAATCATTTTTGATGTAAAGGGACAGTTTTGATTGCTATGGACAATCTCCAGTTTCCAGGCATAAAGAACAGTATTTATAATATAAAACTGCATGCAGGGCACTGGACAGACCACTAGGGACAAAGGGGATGTGAAATTATTACATACAGCAAAGTAATCTGTAAGATTACATTATACTGTATGTAATGTGTGTGTTTCACTTTTTGAATTTGGCGCCGTTCTTCGTCCCCGTACGTCTCAACGGTCGCAGGGAACGGAGATCGGCTCTGTGATAGATCGAGCGGAGCACGGCTCGCTCATACAGCGGGGGGACATCGCTGGATCCAGGGGACAAGGTAAGTAAACTCTCCCTGGATTCAGCGATGCGGTCCCGAGTCTGGCTCGGGGTTACCGCTTTTGGTATAAAATCTCCACCCCGAGCCAGACTCGGGAATACCGCCAGGAAGGTTAACTTATACACTAAAAAATGCATAGGTAGGAATGGAGTTCTTGACACCTGCGTGGAGGTCTGTACACCTACTGTGGCAAAAATGGGGTTCTTATTCTCCTGTTGGGTTTTGCATTCCATGTTATTGAGAATGCAATGCAAAGTGCTGAAGTAGGGAATAGGAACACAGTAAATTCCCAAGCAGAAAGAAACAGAATCCAGGTATTGTTAGGAAATCTCATTTTTGGAGCACCAAGAGAGAGAAGAAGCCAGGAACCTACCATAGCGCCATCCAAAAAAAATAAATGAAAATATATATATCTATCTATCTCTATATCTATCTATCTATCTCTCTATCTCTCTATCTATCTCTCTATCTCTCTATCTCTCTATCTCTCTATCTCTCTATCTCTCTATCTCTCTATCTATCTATCTATCTATCTATCTATCTATCTATCTATCTAAAATAAAAAGGGTAGCCATACCAAGGACTGGGGAAAAGGCATTCTGGAAAACCAATGGCTGTGAGTGCTTATCACTGTTCTGGTGGGGGGCAGTCCCCCCTGTCAGAACACAATAGTTCAGCAGGGGAGATCGATATCAGTAGTTATGACCACGCCAAAAATTTTCAAAATCTGCAGTATGTTACATCAATCTAAATAAATACAGTATCTCACAAAAGTGAGTACACCCCTCACATTTTTGTAAATATTTTATTATATCTTTTCATGTGACAACACTGAAGAAATTACACTTTGCTACAATGTAAAGTAGTGAGTGTACAGCTTGTATAATTTGCTGTCCCCTCAAAATAACTCAACACACAGCCATTAATGTCTAAACCGCTGGCAACAAAAGTCAGTGCACCCCTAAGTGAAAATGTCCAAATATGGCCCAAAGTGTCAATATTTTGTGTGCCCAACATTATTTTCCAGCACTACCTTAACCCTCTAGGGCATGGAGTTTACCAGAGCTTCACCAGTTGGCACTGGAGTCCTCTTCTACTCCTCCATGACGACAACAAGGAGCTGGTTTATGTTAGAGACCTTGTGCTCCGCAAACCTACCATTTGAGGGATGCCACACAGATGCTCAATAGGGTTTAGGTCTGGAGACATGCTTGGCCAGTCCATCACCTTTACCCTCAGGTTCTTTAGCAAGGCAGTGGTCATCTTGGAAGTGTGTTTGGGGTCGTTATGTTGGAATACTGCCCTGCGGCCCAGTCTCTGAATGGAGGGGATCATGCTCTGCTTCAGTATGTCACAGTACCTGTTGCCATTCATGGTTCCCCCAATGAACTGTAGCTCCCCAGTGCCGGCAGCACTCATGCAGCCCCAGACCATGACACTCCCTCCACCATGTTTGACTGTAGGCAAGACACACTTGTCTTTGTACTCCTCACCTGGTTGCTGTCACACACGCTTGACACCATCTGAACCAAATATGTTTATCTTGGTCTCATCAGACTACAGGACATGGTTCCAGTAATCCATGTCCTTAGTCTGCTTGTCTTCAACTGTTTGTGGGATTTCTTGTGCGTCATCTTTAGAAGAGGCTTCCTTCTGGGATGACAGCCATGCAGACCAATTTGATGCAGTGTATGGTATTCAACCTCTGCAGCAATGCTGTCAGCACTCATACGTATATTTCCCAAAGACAACCTCTGGATATGACACTGAGCACGTGCACTTAACTTCTTTGGTCGACCATGGCTAGGCCTGTTCTGAGTGGAACCTGTCCTGTTAAACCAATGTATTGTCTTGGCCACCATGCTGCAGCTCAGTTTCAGGGTCTTTGCAATCTTTTTATAGCCTAGGCCATCTTTATGTAGAGCAACAATATTATTTTCAGATCCCAAGAGAATTCTTTGCCATGAGGTGCCATGTTGAACTTCCAGTGATCGGTATGAGAGAGTGAGAGCGATAACACCAAATTTAAACACACCTGCTCCCCATTCACACCTGAGACACCAGGAAGGGCCCAATTGGGCCCAATTTGGACATTTTCACTTAGGGATGTACACACTTTTGTTGCCAGCGATTTAGACATTAATGGCTGTTATTTTGAGGGGACAGCAAATTTACACTATTATACAAGCTGTACACTCACTACTTTACATTGTACAAGTATCATTTATTCAGTGTTGTCACATGAAGATAATAAAATATTTACAAAAATGTGAGGGGTGTACTCACTTTTGTGAGATACTGTATATCTATCATAGTGACATATCTATATTGGACCTTAAAACTGAATAAAGTGACAGTGCAAACAAGTTGCTAAATAATACAACTCTATATACCACTTTCATTTGTTGCATATAGTCCAAAAATTATTTAAACCAATAACTTGTGTTAAAACAGCGATTTTTTCTGTTTATCGTTGAGCCCCCTGGGTTGAATGAAAAAATAAATAAATAAAAAAAACTCCATGTGTACCAAGTCAGAGGTAGAGCTCTGCAATAACCCTGGCTCACATCCACTGCTAATTGCACAGCTTCAGGTGTGACTCGGCACAGGCGTGTGACACCACAGCAGAGAGACCACTGTTCCCACCCAAGTAGGGACATTATATGCAGCTTGCCACCCAGGTCTAAAAATGTTCTGCTGCTGATGGAGCAGAAATACATCCACATTTTAGAATGTATGTTTGGAGCATCTTTAGATGATTAATTGTATAATCAGGATTGAATTGGGCTTTAAAGAGTACAATCACCCACTAAAACAATCTATTCAGGGGCGTGGCCTGGACCGGCATGGCGTGAGGAGCATTGTGAGTGAGCTCCGCTGGATTGCTATCCGTTTACTTCTATCCTGAGGCTATTTCTTGCTTTTATTTAAGCTGCTACGAAACCCTGAACATCCCGGACACGCAGGGGACATGTCTCCCTCTAAAGCGAAGCTGGAAGCGGCGGCTAAACTGGCTAAATTCCGCCACGCGGAGAAGGGCAATATGGCCGCGGATGGTGCGTCTCCCCGCTCCTCCTCTGCCGCGCCTGACCCTGATGCTCAAGTTTTGGAAGCTATCCTGGACTGTAAGAGTGCTCTCATGGGGAAAATAGAGGAGGTAAAGGTGGACGTTTCTCTCCTCCGGCAAGATATGCAGAAGCTGCGGGAACAGGTGACCGAGACGGAGACCCGAATTAGCCGTGTAGAGGACGACCTGCCCCCCGCTCCAGACGATTACTGAGCGACTGCAACACCAGCTCTCCACGGTCCTGGCGAAACAGGACGATATGGAGAACCGCTTGAGACGGTGCAACCTACGCTTTGTCGGCCTGCCCGAGGGCGAGGAGGGCAACGATCCTCCCGCGTTTCTTGAACAGCTGCTGACCTCCTCCTTTGGCCGTGCAGACTTTTGCGGTGGAAAGGGCCCATCGAATGCCCGCAAAGCCTCCCCCCGCAGGGGGCTCCCCCCAGGACTTTTATTGCAAAGTTTTTGAACTTTCGGGACAGAGATGCTATCCTGCGCTTGGTGCGATTGAAGGGCAACATCCCCTACCACAACACCGAGATCAAGGTTTTCCCGGATTTCTCGGCCGAGGTTCAAAAGAAGAGGGCACTCTTCGCTGAAGCTAAGCGCCAGCTGCGCATACATCACTACTCTTATGCCATGCTTTTTCCGGCCCGGCTCCGGGTCGCGGGAGAGGACAGGGCCCACTTTTTTGATACCCCGGAGGTGGTGATCGGCTGGCTGGAGAACAGGGCGGCACCGCAGCGGGAGGCAGCCTAGACCTTCGTGCTGCTGTTGGATGTCGGGACGATATGTTTGATGGGGAAATGGGGGTGCGAGGCGGACTGGATCCTGTTTCCCGGACTGCATTTGTTCTTTGGCAAGGTACTGTACTTTTTTACCGCCCCGTCGATTGCGGTGGCATGATGACCTGGTCCGGATGTTTTCCTTGCCGATAGACTGGCGACCTCCTCCCCCCGGATCCCATCCCAAACCCCTGGTGTACTTCCCCGATCCTCTTTCTCCTGGGCCCCTTCTCCCCCCCGGCCCCCCCTCCCCACCCTTCCCCCCCTCCATATTGCAAAAGCCGCTACTTTCCAGGTTTATTTGTGTTCCTGCCAAGGATGTTCCATCATTTGTCTGCCTACTGACTGATTTGTGTCTTTCCAGCGGACTCTGAGTTCTCATGGCACCCCGGACGGACGCGGGACGTTGGCCTGCATGTTGCATTCCGCAGCCACTTGACCATCCGCGGATGCACCCGGGGGCCATGCTCCTCACGGTGTTGCTCGCTCTTCAGAGTACAACCGTCACATTAGGTTTATGTTCCAATGGGGCCTTTACAGGGTTCCGTGAGCCGCAGGTTTGCAGGCTCGGGCTTCAAGCTTGGTTTCCCCGGGCCGGGCGGTGTCGGCCCCTGGCTTTGGCCTTTTGGTCGGGCCGGGGCCGCGCTGAACGGCCCGGTGCATGTTATATTGTATATCTATTCATGCTTAGTTTCTTAAGTTTTCTATGGTGGTATGGGCTGTGCCCGTTTATGACAATTGAATGTTGGTCGATGTATTTTTGTGACAGTAGGCTGGGTATTCTGTTGGTTTTTTTCTGTGTTGTGGGTGGCGGGAGGGGGTGCTGGTTCCTCTCTCCTAGTACATCTATGAGATTTCTGTAATGGGTAGCCTGAAATGCCTCACTTGGAATGTTAGGGGGATCAGGGCGAAACAGAAACGCAGTGCAGTCCTGACCTATCTCAAAGCTCAGAAAGCAGACATAGTGGTCCTGGTGGAGACTCACCTTACTGGCCACCTGCTACTGACGCTTAAAAAACCCTGGGTGGGCTGGGTATACCAGGCCCCGTTCTCTGCTAACTCCAGGGGTGTAGCGCTGCTGGTGTCCAAATCCGTGCAATTTTTACTCATCCTGCTCAAATCAGATCCTGAGGGGAGGTTTCTCTTTTTACATGCCCGAATTAATGGTAAGGAACTTCTTCTTTTGGCTATTTATATACCCCCCCCCCTTTCAGTTTACTGTCCTAAACGAGGGCTTAGCGCTTATGTCCCAATTCCCTACTGTCCCGGCGGTGTGGCTGGGGGACTTCAACAATGTCGCACACAGAGATCTAGACAGGCTTGTGTTGACTCCCCCACCCGCGCTGTCACCGGGGCTTACAAGGTTTGGCAGGTTCTTCCTGGAGCTTGCTCTGGTGGACACCTGGCGACAGTTTCCCCACGGGCAAACAATACTCCTGTTTTTCGGCGTCGCATTCTACTATGTCTCGGATTGATTCTATTTTTATTTCCCGCCCCCTTCTCCCCTATTTGGGGGAGGTGGGGTTTAATCCGCGGGTGCTTTCGGATCATGCCCCGTACTGGGTCGTGCTGCGTCTCCCAGGCCCTCCGCAGTCCTATTCCTGGAAACGGAATCCTTTCTGGTTGGGGGTGACCCCTGGACTGGAGGATGGGGGGTCGGAATGGGAACTATTTTTCTATACGAACCGCGGTACGGCCCCTTTTACGCTGGTCTGGGACTCGTTCAAAGCACATGCTCGGCTGTTCATGGCCCACCAAATTTCGCAATATCGTCGGTCGTCTGCCGAGGCGTTGCTTCAGGCAGAGCACCAACTGTCTGTTGCTGAACGGGAGTTCGTTGGAGACCCATCCCCGAGTAAGGCTGATTTTCTCAAGTTGCAATCTAGAGTGGTGAACGGCTTGCATATTGAGCGGGCGGAGAGAAATATATTCCATATCAAGCAAAGGGTGTATGAGTGTGGGGAGCGGGCTGGTCGCCTGCTGGCCTACCTGGCGCACGTGGACCAGCGGCCCCCCACGGTGGTCTCCTTACGTGGCTCTGATGGAGTGCTGATCTCTGATCCCGACGCGGTAGCTGAGGAGTTCAGAACATTTTATGCCTCATTGTACTCCTCGGTAGCCACCAATGCTGGGGACGGGGTGGATGGGCTTCTCGAAACTCTTGACTTACCCTCGCTTACGCTAGCTCAGGTAACGCTCCTGGAGGCCCCTATTACCACCGATGATATCGCGGAGGCGATGTCCCTGCTAAACTTGTCCAAAGCTCCTGGTTCGGATGGGCTTCCCCTCGAATTTTACCTAAAATATGCTGATACCCTGACTCCTAGGCTGCAAGAACTGTTCTCTCACATATTCGAGTCGGAATCTCTTCCTCCCTCAATGCGTGAGGCTTACATAGTCCTCATCCCCAAGCCCGGGAAAAATTTGGAATTCCCCGAGTCCTATAGGCCTATTTCCTTGCTTCAGTTGGACATCAAGATCCTGGCCAAGGTCCTGGCTATCCGTCTGAATGCGGTTATCCTAGACCTTATCCATCCCGACCAGACGGGGTTCATGCCATCCAAAAATGCGGCTTATAATTTGCGTAGGCTCTACATGAACCTACAGGCGCGGCATGACCTGGTGGGGGCTAGAGCGGTGGTGTCTCTGGACGCAGCCAAAGCGTTCGATTCAGTGGAGTGGAGGTATTTGTGGAGCTGTCTACGGCGCTTTGGCTTCGGACCCCGTTTTATTAAATGGATTTGCCTCCTGTATAGCGGCCCTTGTGCCAGGATCTTGGTTAATGGGCGGGTATCGTCCCCTTTCCCTCTCTCTCGGGGTACTAGGCAGGGCTGCCCCTTATCCCCATTGTTGTACGCCATAGCGGTGGAACCGCTTGCGGCGGCTCTCAGGGGGCACTCTGATATCAGGGGGCTTGAGTGTGGCAGCCTGGAGGAGAGGATTAGCCTGTATGCAGATGATATGCTGTTGTATCTGGCGGATACAGGCCCCTCCCTCCGGGCGGCTCTTGAGACGATCCAGTTATTTGGAGCACACTCGGGGCTTAAAATCAACTGGGAGAAATCCCAAATTCTGCCCATGGATCTGAGTGTCCCCTCCGAAGTTGAGGCTTCTGCTCCCCTCCTACGGGTAAGTAAGATAAAATATTTGGGTATCTATGTCACCAGATCCCCCGAGGATTACACCAGGCTAAATATAGATCCCCTGGTGGCTTCCATGAAGGTCAAAATTAAGGCGTGGGCTAAGCTCCCTCTAGGCGTTCTGGGCCGAATAAACCTGGTAAAAATGGTTATTTTACCGGGGTTTTTATACGCGTTTTGGCACTCCCCTGTTTATTTGTCCCTACGGCTGTTTAAATCCATAGAAGCCCTGCTAAACTCCTTTGTTTGGGGCTCGCAGCGACACAAACTATCGTGGCAAGTATTGAAGTGCCCTGGGGATCTGGGGGGGGCGGCCCTGCCAGACTTTGCCCTGTACTACCTGGCGGCCCAGGTGTCCCACTTCTACCACTTAGACAAACAGGACAGGGATAGATACTTGGCATTTATTTGCCCCAAGCGTGGATACTTGATCACCCATCCCTTCCAATTGATATTTAGAGCCTGTGCCTCAGCGGAATTCCGGGGGAATCGCAGGGGACTCCTTTACGCACATTGCAGGATCTGGGAGGTGGTTGGTAAGAAGTTGGTTTTTCCTGAGACCCACTCCCACACCCCGCTTTGGGATAACCCCGGCTTGGGCGAATTGCGCCTGCTTCCTGGATACTCGATCTGGCTCATACATGGGATTAGTTATCTTTCTGACTTATATCGAGAGCGGGTGCTGAAATCGTTTCAAGAGCTCAAGGAGGAGTTTGCGCTCCCGAACTCCATGCACTACAGGTACCTCCAACTTCGCCATGCTCTTCAGGCGCAATTTGGGCAATCCCCACCTGGGGTGAGTAGCCTGGCGGTAGTGGATGTGCTCTTGGGGCAGGACCCACGCAAATTGATATCTAGTATATACAACCTTTTGATCAGACCCCCGGCGATTGCATTGACAGAGGCCCTTAGGGGGAGATGGTTGGAGGATGTTGGGGGACTTGAGGAGGACGAATGGGAAGAAGCCCTGGACACTGGTAAAAAGGTCTCACCTAAACTCTCAGATCGCTTCACCCACCTGAATATTCTACATAGAACCTACTTGACACCGACACGCATTGCTAAATATAAACCTGATTACAGCCCCCTTTGCCCCAGGTGTGGTAGCCTACAAAGCACCTTTTTTCATATCATGTGGTCTTGCCCGGTGATCCAGTGTTTCTGGTCTCAAATTGTCAGATTTATCCACGACAAAATGGGATCGCCTCTGACGCTATGCCCCAAACAGTGCCTTTTGGGTGTTTTCCCTGATCCGGACTCGGACAAGTACCACAAGATATTTTTGCATGAATCTCTATTTATGGCTAGGTTACTGGTGGCGAGAAAGTGGCTACAAGTCCAGCCCCCCACGCCTCAGGAATGGGTGGCTGCGATTAATGAAGTACTCCCATATAAGAAAGAACTATATGCCCATAGGGGTTGTCACTCTAAATACGCTAAAGTTTGGGACACATGGTTGAATGAGGCCGCCACATGCGATGAGCTTCCCTCGCAGGGGCTAAGTGATCCTGCATAATTGGACCGGAGAGGGTCGGGACTGCACTGCGCAATGATGACACTGCAATGTTAAAACTTGTGATCCCCTGATGTAGTGTCCCCTTGGATTCGCCTTGTGGACTTGTTCCCCCTGCTATTTATGTATGTTTTTTATTAGTTTCTTTCAGCTTCTTGCTCATATTGGTATATTGGGGACCTGCGCCCCCCCTGCCACACAGAATGTATTTCTTCTAACTCTCCCGCTGTCGTGATCTCTGTATTGACCAATGTCTGTACATTCTCTTTTTTGTATTCTCAATAAACCACCACGTTGTTTGTAAAAAAAAAAAACAATCTATTCAGTTTAAAATAGAAATGAAAGGCAAAACTTTTGTTCATAGATATAAAAAAATAAAAAAAAATTAAAACTTTTTTCTCTTTTTTATAAGTGATCACATAATCATAATACAGAATTCACAGAACAGAACAGAAGAGTGAAATGATATGAGGAAATAGGAGAGCAGACAGGAAAGTGGGTTGGGTGAGGAGATCATCAGCATTGTGACGCATCTCCAGTGCAACAAGGTGAACAGAATTAGGAATACTCAACTGGTCTGTGAGGTGGCGTTACCAGAATACACAATTACTGTCAAAGCGACACCTTTCAGAACAGGGTGGCTTGCTACATAACAGCAGTCTGTAGGAGAGACAGAAGCCCTGGACAGGTAGGTTGTGTTCACTTTGTGCCTTGATTTCCATGTTTGTCTAGCAGGGCCAAACTGGCCTCCCGGGAAATTTTCCGATAGGCCGCCTGCCCTGGGGCCGCTTTGAGCTGTGGTTGCGACCGCCTCATATTCTGGAAATCCCCCCGATCGCCAATCTAACGGTCCAACAGTGGCCTGCAGTGTTTGGGCATCGCCGCCATTTTGTTTTAGCCATCGGCTCTCTGTCCGGAAGAAACCCTACCATTTCTGCGGTTGTGGAGGCTCTCAGTGGCACAGCATGGCGAGGATCTTCAGAGGCCCGAAGGGCTTGTGGGATGCAGTGCAGGAGTGTGCTGCCTCTGGTTAAGGGCTCAATTCCTGGCATGCATGTGAAGCACTCAGCTTATGCGGCCATCTTTGTGGGTAGTCACCCCCCCCCCCCCCATTTCTGGGAACTATTGAAGGAGCATCAAATTCAAACTCAAATTGGGTCTGTAAAATTAGTAATCAGACATTTTTTCTAGGAGGATTAAAGAAACAAAAAACAGCCACCCTCTCCTAGAATGCTACCAGATGGCTTACCTACCCTAGGGAGAATAACTAAAGAAGCTATACCTTCATGAACTGTCAATGCTAAGCCACCTAACATATTAAAATAAATGCATATTAGCATATACAGTACATAATATATATGTATCTATGACCACCTCCTGTACCATGTTTGCACAGCCTCTGACCACCTTCTGTACAATGTCTGCACAGCCTATGACATCTCCTGCACCATGTTTGCAGAGCCTATGACCACCTCCTGTACCATGTCCGCACTGTTAACCACAATTTGTGTAATATTATACATTAGGAATATAGGAATATATATATATATATATATATATATATATATATATATATATATATCCCTATGTGCTTTTATATCTTATCTATATATAATAAATTCTTCAAATGTGTTTTAAAATGCATGGTTTTCCCTTTTATGAACAAGAAAATAATGATCTTATGCTGTTGGGCTGGTATAATAATGCTATGGGGCTGGTATGAAATTATTTCAATGGCTGGTTTCTATTCCCAGTCTGGCCCTGTTGTCTGGAGTGTACCTTTAAGGCAGTTGCACAGCAGATGTAACATCTAGCTTTTATTAAAAGCAACCCATTTCTTAGATTTGCTGGCATTTCAATTAACAGCAGAGGCCAGTGGTTTACGCAGCCAATGAACGCCTTTTGCACATGTCAATTTATAAATTGAAATATTCATTATTCTTCCTGAGATACAAGCTCTGTTTTCAACCCATTGCAGTAATTAAGCCTGGAGATAGCTAAATGTTCCTGGAAAGAAGGAAAGCACACAAGATAAGAGCAGAGCCTGTGCTGTCAACTAAATACTAACTCTAGGTTCTGGGACGTTGTGCATTGATGCATGATCTTTAATTAAAAAAAATACAGTCAGCTATAATAACCAATCAAATCACTTTTATTACATACCAATTTGTTAAGCTGATTTTTAATTGGCTATTATAGTGAATTTCATTTCACTGATCTTTAAAACATTAAAGGCCAAGTTCACCATTGTAACAAAATTCACTACGCAGTCATTGGACCCCAGTAATTTAAAAAAATGGAGTTTAACATAAGGGTCATACCTGTAAGCCCTTCGTGGCTGAAAAACTATTTATGGGAGAGAGCAACACTGTCCTACCTGTGATCTGGCATGCCCTGTGCGTTGGGTACATTCCAGCACCACTCTTAAGACCTGCATATGTGCAGTGCCCCCTTGTCAATGCTCAGTGCTGCTGTGACAGGTGAGGGAGAGCACGCTGCGCATGTGTGAGACTTTAAAGAGGGAGAGAGCTACTTCCAGTGATGCGGGGATCACACCCAACATGCAATCCTCAAATAGGGGCACTTGTTCTGGTGACAGCTGTCTAGGAGGGGATTTCTTCTCACTCTGGAGAGATTTCCTCTGACGTCCTGTTCCTCATTGGAACAGAGATGACAATAAACCTGCCTGAGGTTTTAACTCCAACTGTGAAAAAAAAGTCCTGGCTTAAGCATTCCCGGGACATGCAGTTCCAGGCACTGGGCAGCAAGTTATTTATTACATTTAGCCCTGCGATTGTCTGCTCTCTTGTAAAAGCAATCCGAGCGACTAACTAGCGACTAACTAGCTGCTGGATCACTTTTACATGCAGTGGGATGGGACTCCCAGGCAAACAGCAATTGTCCCACACATGTGAGGTATTACTACGAACATCACAGTATTACTACGAAAAACAGCTGCGCAAATACAGTGTGACATAAAAAATGCCAAAACCCACCCATTTATTCTCTAGGGCCTCTGCTTTAACAAATTTATATTTATATATATATATATATATATATATATATATATATATATATATATATATATATATATATATAATGTTTGGGGGTTCTAAAAAAAACTATAGCAAAAAATAAAAAATCATAAAGTCGCCTCAAAGACCCTTTTTAAAAGCCCCAGACAGTCCTAATAGCAGCTCTGCCTCATCAAAAAAACATCAACCCTTCATATTTTTCCATTAAAATATTGATGTACTTTCTCTGAACTCTCCATAAAATACATAAAAAAAAATACAATTGAGAAATAGCCTTTGATAGGGTAAATTCAGGATTTATGCAGTAGACCCCACCTCAAATAGGCATTAGCCATAATCTCCTTTACAGGAGCCACAGGTGCCTATTTACTAAATTCACATCAGTGAAAGATAAAGACCAAAAGGGATGAGGCGAACCAATCTCCCCCCCTCCCCCAGTTCAGTTTGCGGCAAACATGCAAACAGACCAAAAATTCATGCGAACCCCGTTAAAGTCTATGGGTGTCAAACGTGAAAAATCAAAAGTGCAAATTTTAAAGGCTAATATGCAAGTTATTGTCCTAAAAAGTGTTTGGAGACCTGGGTCCTGCCCCAGGGGACATGTATCAACACAAAAAAAAAGTTTTAAAAACGGCTGTTTTTTCGGGAGCAGCAATTTTAATAATTCTTGAAGTGAGAAAATAAAATATTTGTAAGTAAGGGGAGATCAATGCGCAAACCAATAGGAGAAAAAATCAACAGGCAGCTGCCAACATGAGGGTGTTCCCACACCAAAACAACAAGCTACTATTTATGGATAATTTCATCCTCCTCCTCCTCTTCCTGTGTGATTGGCAGGCTCGCAGGAACACTGTCTGGATAAAGGGGGCCTTGAGAGGTAAGGAAGTCCTCCTCTTCCTCCCTCTGTTCTGCCTCAAGTGCCCTGTCCATTATTCCACAGGAAGACAAGAGGAACAGTTTCACTGATGCATACACTGTCACTGATCACCATCCTCGTGGCTCACGTTACTGCCTTCCTCAACCTGGGTACCATCATCGGAGCCTTCAAAACACTGCACATCCTCCTGCATCATGTACCCGACACTGTGGTCGAACAGTTTGGGGGACTCCTCTTTGCATGATGGTGGGGCTAAGGAAGGAGTGACTGATGACATTAAGCAAATGGAATAGGCCACTTTGGCAGCTGCATTGGCAGGCAAACTGCTCTGAGCCTGGGTGACAGAGGATGAGGACAGCTTAGTTATCCACTCTACCAACTCTTCTGCATGTTGTGGATCAACATGGGCAGCTGCCAAAAAAAAAGGACAAGCATGCTCCACGCCACATGCTGAGGATGCACTGTGTCCATGACCAGCACTGTTGGCTATAGAGCCTGCTTGCCCTCTTTTAGTGGCCTGTGAGCATCTACTTCTCCTCGGTAGCCTTCCAGACATGCTGTAAAATTTTATTAGCAAAACACCGCCTGAAGTTTACTAGAAAAAGTACACCGGGAATGGCCTGCGGTCAGATATAGGCTTGGCTAGACTAGAATGCAGTGGATATATATATATATATATATATATATATATATATATATATATATATATATATATATAATTTTTTTTATATTATGCACTGCAGATCACGGAATCACCTGCCTGCCTGCAGTGAGATCTAGCTAAACTGTATGCAGTGGATTGAGATTTTATATTTATATATATATATATATATATATATATATATATATATATATATATATATTACACTGCAGCTAACTGAATAATCTGCCTGCTTAATCTAAATTACACTCTCTCTCCATCCATGCCGCCAAGCTTTATATAGTGTGGGTGTGGTCTTAGTTCCCCTGAGCCATGATTTGCGAAAGGCATCTGCCTTTGGCCAATTATGGCTCTCTTAGCTGAGGGCACTGTGACTGACCAAAGCATGCAGGTCATGGTGCATGCTCTGGCCAATCATCATACAGCAATGCACTGTGCTCCCGCAGTGCTTTATGGGCCATTATGTGCCGCTCCACTTTGGTGCGAACAGCCCATAATGTTTGGTTTTCCATGAACAGGTGAACAGCCAATGTTCGAGGTGAACTCATGTTTGACCCAAACAGAAAGCTCATCCCCAAAGACCAATAATTGGATTTTGATGCTGTGTCAAGTTTTCATACAGAGGTACTATGCAAGGTAACAAAAATCAAGAGAACAAAGGAAATGTCAGCTGTCAGAGCTGCAGAGACTCATGTGACTCTTCAATAAAGTAAAAAAAAAATACAAGCTAATACTAGAAGTACAACATTTAATTATGTGCTGTACTAGGCCATCATGTTCCTCATGAGCCCCCATGACCCAACATTGAACTCATCACCAGATATTTAACAATAAACATTCAGAATCCCGACATTTTCACTGGTAATAGATCATATACTCAACATGTACTGTTCTTTCTTCCTTCTATTTTATAAGTCCTAATGGTAAATCTAATAGAGGCTAAAAAAGTACTCCCACAGGAAAGTGAGTCATAAGTTACATTAAGATGATAGACTGTCCATTATATAGCAGAGCATGTCCTATAAGATTTTATACAACATCAGAGACAAACTGTCAGGACCTCTCTTTGCCACTCATACAGTGCCTTGCAAAAGTATTCACCCCCTTGGCTTTTTACCCATTTTGTTACATTACAGCCTTTAGTTCAATGTTTTTTTAATTTGAATTATATGTGATGGATCAGAACACAATAGTCTAAGTTGGTGAAGTAAAATTCGAAAAATATATACATAAAACTATTTTTTAGAAATTAAAAAAACTGATAATTGGCATGTGCGTATGTATTCACCCCTTTTGTTATGAAGCCCATAAAAAGCTCTGGTGCAACAAATTACCTTCAGAAGTCACATAATTTGTGAAATGATGTCCACCTGTGTGTAATCTAAGTGTCACATGATCTGCCATTACATATACACACGTTTTTTTAATCAATAGTTTTTATTAAAGTTTACATTTTTATCAAGACAAATGACAGAAATTATGACTTAATAACAGATCAGTTACAGTATTTAGATACATAGATAATAGTATCCAAAAATAATAAAAAATATAATATAAAGAAAACCATATTAATTATCTCAATTATAATAGGGATAATAAAGATAGCGATATCTTTTATCCTTTAATTGTGACATATTATATGTTCAAGAGACACATTTTGCTAAAGATGCATCTCTATAATGTCAACAAACATTTTCTTCATATTTTTCAAACAATATTCTCCAAAAAACAAAGAGGGGTGTTAATAGCTATTAGAGATACTATTACATTTCAATTAGATAATTGTATCACTGACCCTGAAGGTCGCTATTTTTTTTTGATTTGTACCATTAACAATATTCAATACACCCTTGTATCTATTTATGCTCCGAATATGAGGCAAATGCATTTCATAAAAAAAACTATAGAGGAGGCGAAGATAGTTCAAAAAGGACACCTCCTGATATGTGGAGATTTCAATTTGATTCCAAACAATGATATGGATTCTTCTGCTAAGTCCAAACGCTATGCTTCTCCCCTTGATGAGTTCATAACTTCGAACGACTTATTTGATGTGTGGAGATGTGGACATGCTAATGAAAGGGATTACACATATTTGTCACCACGGCACAATACCTACTCCAGAATTGACTTATTCTTGACAGATAAATGGCTGCTTGACAAGATTTCATCCTCCCATATACATACGGCCACGTGGTCAGATCACGCTCCCATTAGCATGTCTATAACAACCACATCACCCCAACCAAATTCATATATATGGAGAGCTAATAACTATATTCTCCAAAATGAAAATTACTCCACAACACTCCAACAACACCTTACTGAATTCTTTTCAATTTATTTGATGTCTATATCTGACCCAATGATATTATGGAATGCTCATAAAGCTGTTATGAGAGGGGTGTTTATGCAATTAGGTTCTAAAGCTAAAAGAAAGAGAACTCAGAGAATGGATGAACTTACTAAGGAGATAGCCAAGGCTGAGGAACACAATAAAAATAATCCTTCTCCTTTCATTAAAACACAAATTTTCCAGTTACGTAATGAATTAAGAACCCTACTTCTAGAGACACATGAGAAATCCTATAAAAAATTCAGAGCTACGACTTATGCAACAGGGAACAAAGCAGGGAAAACAATGGCATTACGCATTAAAGGTTATCAATCTAAGACTAAAATTCCATTCCTCTACCATCCTCACACTAATGAAAAATTGCTTAAGCCTTCTTCAATAGCTGAAGCATTTAGCTCATATTGTAATGATTTATGTAACATTAAGAACGATGGCGATACCCATCAACCTTCTCAGGAGGAGATTGACACCTTTTTGGAGAGTGTCAAACTTCCATCTATTTCCCCACAAAAATTAGAATTTCTCAATTCTCCCTCAACTCTACAAACTATCCGTATTCTTCCTAACTTGAAATCACCTGGTCCAGATGGCTTTACAGGGGAATATTTAAAAAAATGTCAAAGTACTCTAGCACCTATACTATGTGACATTTATAATTTAGCAGCCAATTCTTCATCATTTCCCAATGAAATGCTGAATGCTCTTGTTGTAACTCTTCCAAAACCAGATAAGGAACCATCTTCACCTAATATTTTTAGACCAATTTCCTTACTCAATTTAAATGTTAAAATTTATGCGAAACTTATAGCCAAAAGACTAGATAGTTTGTTACCCTCTCTTATCCATAGAGATCAATCGAGGTTCACCAAAGGAAGACAAGCATCGGATGCTACTAGAAGAATGATAAATATAATACACTATGTAGAACTCACCAAATCGCCATCCCTGTTTCTGTCGCTTGATGCTGAAAAAGCGTTTGATAGAGTTCATTGGGGATACCTGTCATCAGTTCTGACTAAATTTGGCTTAACAGGTCAAATCAACAAAGCAATATTAGCCCTGTACTCTGTCCCCTTGGCTCGAGTGTATACTACGGATTCTTTATCACCTCCATTCCCAATAACAAATGGTACACGACAAGGATGCCCCTTATCCCCCCTAATTTTTAACCTTGTTATTGAACCCCTAGCTGAGAGTATTAGGTCCAACAAAAAAATTCTAGGAGTTACCATTGCTGAACAAGAACATAAAATCAACCTTTTTGCAGATGATGTTGCTCTTATGATTACTGATCCTGTGAAATCCTTACCGGAAATTCAGGAAACACTAAATATGTTCAGCAAAGTTTCTTATTACAGGCTTAATGCGAATAAATCTTGTATATTGAACTTGGGGATAGATGAAAATACTACTAAACATCTTAAATTAAAATTCCCTTATACATGGACTGAAAGTACAATTAAATATTTGGGTATTCAATTATCAAATTCATGTAAAACACTGTTCCAATATTCCACTTCGTAATGCATTACAAGAAAATCTCACTAAACTTGCATCCCATGAATTTTCATGGATGGGACGTTTGGCAGCATTTAAAATGCTTCACCTTCCACAAATTTTATACTTTTTTAGAACTCTCCCGATTCCAATTCCATTAAAATTTTTCCAATCCCTTCAGACTCTGTTTTCTAGATTCATCTGGCAGGGTAAAAAATCTAGATGTGCTCATTCAAACTTAGTGAAGAAACGTCAAGCTGGGGGAACAGGGTATGTGGATTTTCAAGATTATTATTTAGCCTCAGGTCTCACACAGTCTAAGGAATGGTTTCTTTCTCCTCCATCTACAATTTGGGGGAAGATGGAAACTGCTAAGATCCCAGGAAATAATCTATCAATATGGATTCCTTCCATGGCACTTGGAGCCAAGATACCTTCTCGCATCTCCCCAACAATATTAGCAACACTTAAATCCTGGGTTCGATTTCTGCATCTAACTTCCTCACACCCTCTTCTTACCAAGTCCAAATTCCGCTAAATACTCTACATAATTTCATGAAGACAACCTCATTTACACCATGGATAGAAAAGGGAATTAAATATCTATCTGATCTACTTGATAATGGGGTGATCAAACCATTTCCTACACTTCAAAAGAAATTTCAATTGCCAAATTCAGATTTATTCCTCTACATCTGAACTAAGAATTGCATTTCCAACCTTACATATACACACCTTTTTGAAAGGCCCCAGAGGCTGCAACACCTAAGCAAGAGGCACCACTAACCAAACACTGCCATGAAGACCCAGGAACTTTTCAAACAAGTAAGGGACAATGGTGTTGAGATGTACAAGGCGGTGCTAGGTTATAAAAAAATATCCAAATCTTTGATGATCCCTAGGTGCACCATCAAATCTATCATAACTAAATGGAAAGAACATGGCACAACAGCAAACCTGCCAAGAGACGGCCGCACACCAAAACTCACAGTCCGGGCAAGGATGGCATTAATCAGAGAGGCAGCACAGAGACCGAAGGTAACCCTGGAGGAGCTGAAGTGTTCCACAGCAGAGACTGGAGTATCTGTACATAGGATGACAATAAGCCGTACGCTCCATAGAGTTGGGCTTTATGGCAGAGTGGCCAGAAGAAAGGCATTCTTTTCAGCAAAAAATAAAAATGGCACGTTTTGAGTTTGTGAAAAGGCATGTGGGAGACTCCCAAAATGTATGGAGGAAGGTGCTCTGGTCTGATGAGACTAAAATTTAACTTTTTGGCCATCAAGGAAAATGCTGTGTAGCTGACGCAAACCTAACACATCACATCACCCAAGGAACACCATCCCCACAGTGAAACATGGCGGTGGTAGCATCGGAGATTCGCTGTCCAAGGGCCTCAGCTATGGAATGCTCTACCAATCAACATCCGCCTGGAAGAAAATCACCTGGCTTTTAGGAAAAAACTCAAGACCTTCCTCTTTTAGCAGATGATCAAAGCTCGCCACAGCACCTAGAGGCGATTCAGTTCACATTGTGCGCTATACAAGTATTTCATTCATTCATTCATTCATTCATTCATCATGCTGTGGGGATGTGTTTCAGCAGTCGGGACTGGGAAACTGGTCAGATTTGAGGGAAAGATGAATGGTGCTAAATACAGGAATATTCTTGAGCAAAACCTGTACCACTCTGTGTGTGATTTGAGGCTAGGACGGAGGTCCACCTTCCAGCAAGACCATGACCCCAAACACACTGCTAAAGCAACACTTGAGTGGTTTAAAGGGAAACATGTAAATGTGTTGGAATGGCCTAGTCAAAGCCCAGACCTCAGTCCAATAAAAAATCTGTCAGACTTAAAGATTGCTGTTCATAAGTGCAAACCATCCAACTTGAAGGAGCTGGAGTAGTTTTGCAAGGAGGAATGGGCAAAAATCCCAGTGTTAAGGTGTGGCAAGCTCATAGAGACTTATCCAAAGCGACTTGGAGCTGTGATAGCCACAAAAGGTGGCTCTACAAAGTATTGACTTTAGGGGGTGAATAGTTATGCACATTTACTGTTTCTGTTATTTTGTCCTTCACAATAAAAAACAAAAAACAACATCTTCAAAGTTGTGGATATGTTCTGTAAACTAAATAATGCAAATCCTCAACAATCCATGTTAATTCCAGGTTGTGAGGCAACAAAACATGAAAAATGCCAAGGGGGGTGAACACTTTAGCAAGGCACTGTATAAAGTCGTATGTCACATGTTACTGTTGATAATAAAAGTGGTCATGATCCTGGCAGGTAAAACTCCACATGACCAATCATACTTGTCTAGATTAGGATGTACTATCCTGTGCTCTTAGCCAGGACACAGAGATTAGTAGTTCTTAAAGAGAAACTTCAGCCAGGTTTGCAAAAAAGTAAAACTTAGCAGCTACAAGTAATGTGACTTTCTAAGAAAACAGCTTTTTACCAGCCTATGGTCTCCAGCGCTGTCTTGGTACAACCTGAAACCTTCAGCACTGTCTTTGGTCCTGTGTGACCATCTTGGATTAGGGTGTTGGCAGTGATTCCTTATCAGTTACAACTGACTCCCCATTGTGCATGCGCAAGATACATGGATTGGAGAAGCCTGACCCGGAGTCTCCTGAGATGTATGACATATACCAGAAGGCTGCGGGTGGAAGGACCCAAAAAATGTCATCCTTGCCTAAGTCAGAAATATAGCGAAAAAAGTAGAAAAATAGTGTTGGGCCTGTAATGTTCTCTTATTGGTATTGCCATTTTTAACTACTGATGTTGATGTAATGAATCTGGATCCCAGGCAGGATGCTTCTACACCCCAGAGGATCACCACAGTCCCCTTGGCTTGTAGTGTAATATATTAAAAATGGAAATTGAAGCTCCACATCACTGCTAAGAAGTCCAGATACAACTTTGTTCTAATATACACTATGTGGTCAGAAATATTGGGATGCCTGCCTTTACATGCACATGAACTTTAATGACAGTTTCACACACTGAGCGGCTTTGGCAAGTCTTACGATCTGCTGAATGTGAAACTGTTTCACAGCAGCGCGGGCTACACACTCCTTGGATGCAACTCTTTCACAGCAGATCTTGGGAGACTGCACCGGGTGATTAGGGTGTGCCCAGGGACACTCCGTGTGCACGCCTATGACTGACATCCAATTCCTCATTGAGGCGCAGTAGGTCTTCCATTGACAGAGCCGCTGGAAATGTTCTGCCTCGGGGAGACCCCTGGGAATAGCCTCAATGATCCACACACCCAGACCCTCTGTAAACTGATCATGAAATCCCTCACAGCAGCGCGGGCTACACACTCCTTGGATGCAACTCTTTCACAGCAGATCTTGGGAGACTGCACCGGGTGATTAGGGTGTGCCCAGGGACACTCCGTGTGCACGCCTATGACTGACATCCAATTCCTCATTGAGGCGCAGTAGGTCTTCCATTGACAGAGCCGCTGGAAATGTTCTGCCTCGGGGAGACCCCTGGGAATAGCCTCAATGATCCACACACCCAGACCCTCTGTAAACTGATCATGAAATTCTTGAAAATGACAAGGTACGCTAGGTGTATCCGTGCCCTCCTTGATAAAGCTGCGATGTTCGCCAAGTCTTTTCCAAAGAGGGCGGATAGTGTGACCCACGTAAAAGAGGCCACAAGGACAGGATAAACAATATATGACTTGATCCATGGAACAACAGTAAAAATCATCAATGGTATAGGCATTACCTTTGACTGTAAAGTCGTTTTGTCCATGATAGACATGCCCCCCTCTGCCTCCTGGCATTTACAACTTTGTAAAGGTCGTGGAGGCGGCAGCAGAAATGTGTTAAACATAGAGAAGGCAGGAATGTAAACCATAAGATGAGCTCCTTAGAGAAAAGGCTCCATGAAACCAGCCACACAACTGGTGGGAACCTTTTTGTGCCCTGGGAGGGTCTCTTTGGCACTCTATCCAAAAATGAAGTGTTTTGGCCTGGGATACACCTTTAACTATAACTAAAAGCAACACTTGTTTGTTTTTTAGATAGAGCAGAGAGGGATTAGAACATCTGTCAGGTCTTTATTGATGTCTGTACCCCCATTGGAGATGGTGAACCTCCCTATTTGCCCCATTGGGGACACTAGTTCTGGTGACAACCAGGAATTCCCTCACTTTGGAGACATCTCTTGTCACTTCCTGTTTTGGCTATAGAATGGAAAATGAAGGTAAAATTCCCCAACGAGACAGAGATGGTAAAAAATGACAGGGGTTACAAATCTCTTTTACACTATCCAAAAGGTTTGATCTTCAGTTGTACTTTAAAAAAATACAATGTAAAATGTTCATATTTAATTTAAGTTCTACCCTTAGTTTTAGGTTTCACACATATATTTTTTAAATAGATACAGCAAAGTTTTCACTAGTGACAAGCACATGAAACCTTGGGGACAAAAATGATTTAGAATTTCTGCTTGAAGCAACTGGCAGACACATCTAACAATCAGCACCACAGACAGCTCCATAACGAAAGTCATTATGGAAGATAATAATGACAATAACATACACAAACGTCTGTATTTCTATGACATGTAATTATGTCAATTTATTTC
This sequence comes from Lithobates pipiens, assembly GCF_037356315.1. NCBI lineage: Eukaryota > Metazoa > Chordata > Amphibia > Anura > Ranidae > Lithobates > Lithobates pipiens. The sequence goes on along the minus strand of NW_027507785.1, from coordinate 280,790,352 downwards.
TGTACTCCTTAGAAAAACACAGGACAGAGATGTAACCTACGCAGTTTATAAAGCCATCATAATTCTTCTTCCAGCAGAACATGTGCACCTGGATGGTTCATCGTTTCCTAAACTTGTCTCCATATTTATTTAACTTGAACACATAACACCAGAGGTGGAAAAAACATCATTCTGGAATTAAACATGTAAGGGAAATATTAGATTTAGACGTAAAGAAGATGCCACTCTGATGGCTGTAAATGGGAAAGATTTGTAGATCTTGTTCAAGAAATGATAATAAAAAGTACAAAAAACCTTCTGCTTCTGCCCAAAATAAAAAAAAATGAAAGGTTATTTCAACAAGCCCTATCAGCTCCTAGCAGATGGATGGAAACGTGAATTCAGTGAGAGATGCTTTTTTTCTGGTTCTAAGATCTGTGATTTGTATAGATGGGGACTGCAGCTAGGGAATTAAAGTGGACCTATATTTAGATGTTAAAGCTAAGTTAGCAGTCTTGTGGTGATGGATAAATAAACTGTCACAGAAGGATTAAATGATTTGCCTTTCCTGGAGAAAATGCTTCTCCAGACTCTCTCCAGTGCTGGCCTTGTGTTTGAAACCCCATGCATTTGGGCATGTGATCTCTATTGAAGAAGGAAATCAGAGTTCAGATTGGCTAATCCTTCCTTTTCCAATCAAACAGGTTTTTATTAACACAAGTACATACAGCTTATGGTACACTGTTATGGACATGGTACACAGCACAACAATTCTCAAAGTGCATGTTTGTTTATGTCATAGGTTCCTATTCTCGTATCAGGTGTCAAGAGTGGGATAAACATATAACAACCTTTGGTGGGAGCATGTGTCCCTCTATAACACCTAGTGCCCTTTGTAGGGCTGTCTGGTAGTGCCACTAATGGGTCATGTACAAGTATCAGAATTTTGGAGCCATCTGTTCCAGATCTTGTAGTATTTGTCTGGGCATCCTCTATTAATGTAAATAAACTTTTTGTATGGGAGGGCATTGTTTATTTCTGCGTTCCATTCCGTGATTCTTGGTGGGCAAGCCCTCATCCACTTCCTGGTCATTACCTTTCGCATCGAGAACAGGGCCTCCCAGAGCAACACCTTTGTGTGTTTGTCAGCTGAATTGGGTAGTATCCCGAGAAGGCACATTCTCGGGTCAAGTGTGGCTGGGGAGCCCATGGTGTTGTGAAGAAACATCACAACTTGGGACCATAGTCCATGCACTGTAGGATGCGAACATATGAGATGAGCAAATGTACCTGCCTCCCTCCCACACATCAGGCATGAGGTCGACTGTGAGCTCTTGTACCTAGCCACCCTGAGGGGAGTGAGATATGCTTGGTGGAGTATATATATTTGGGTGAGTCTGTCAAACAATTTACGGGAGACTATTTTACACGCTCCCAATGCTTCTTCCCATTCTTCATCCTCCATTGGACCCACCACCCTTTCCCAGCGGGGTTTGAGACCATATGCTAGTTTTGTAGCCGTCGGGGAGGTGAGTGTATTGTAAAATGCTGAGATTCGTTTTTGGGGATCCGTGTTTTTAACTATTGCCATTATGACATTGGGAGTAGGTGGCGGGGGGAGGAGGCAAACTGTGTACGAGCTGCGTGTTTGATTTGCAGGTGCATATGTCTGGGAAGTGTAAATTCCACAGTGTGTGTGTCAAAGGTTTTGAGAGCGCCGTTTGTAAATGGCTGATGTAGGTAAAGCATTCCATGGGTGTACCACGGATGCACATCAGGAATTTGTCGGAATTCGGGCAGAGCCTTATTATACTAATCCTCCCCTTTAGTATAGAACGCAAATGACTACACTTTTAGATCTGGTGTCAACATAGAAGGGAACATGGAGCAGCACTTTCTTTGGAAAAGGTAATATTTGAGCCCATTTCTCTTGGATTTCTCCATTCATAGTTACTGTATAAAGCTACTGAAGACGTCCCCACCTTGGACATAATGCATATAGGGGAGTGTAGCCAAAGGCATGACACAACCCATGGTCATCTTAGCTCCCAGCAAGACGCCGGTTATGTGTTGTTCCTTATTCTGGATTTTTATTTTCAGCAGGATTAAACTAAAATTTAAATAGAGAACACTAGGTCTTGCTTTTCTCTATCTTTATATGCATGTACCTGTGCTGACAATGAGAGAGGCTACGTAGTGAACGTCAGGAGATTTAGCCCTTGAAGGGGACAAGCACTTTATGACCTTTCTGGAAATGTAGGGGTTAAATCTCAGAGGTGAGCGGCAATTTTTTCACTGGTGGTGGAGACACAAGCAGGAATTTTTATTTTAAATGGGACTTCCACTTTCGTAGAAAAAAAAAAGCAAATAAAAAATATAGCATATATGTAGCACCTCTAGCGTGCTAGAATAGTACTGTTGGTTAGAGTAGGTAAATTGTTCAGGCTTGGCTGGCAGCCAAGCCTGTGTGTTTTTTTAGGTCAGGGTTTGAGTGACTCAGAGAGGGCTGGGTGACTCTCAGGCAGCATCTCTGGGACCCCCCTACTTCTAGAAACTTACAGAAGATTCTAGAAGGATGGGAGAGAAGCAGAGGAGGAGCTGCCTGGAGTATTCTGAGGGCCCTGACCAATCCCCAGATGGGTTGGCAGGGCAGTGGACTTCAGGTGTTAGGCTGTCGGTGGCCCTTGAGGGTAGCCCCCTAGTCTGGGGAGAGGGGGGGTGGGGACCTCAGGTCTGGGCTCGGGTGTGGAAGGGACCCTCTTCAGGACATACAGAGGTGTCCTGATCGGAGGCATGAGAACAGGAGGAAGACCGCAGGGGAACACTGCCGAGCAAATCTCCAGGGAGGAAGACAGCCAGGTGGACTGGTGAGCGTTACAGTCAGAGGACTGAGAGGCATGCCTGAGAGGACTGAGGAAAGCAGTTTGGGATGGATGCAGAGTCAGTCTAGGAGGACTGTGGAGGGCTAGGAAAAGGGGCAGCTGCAGCCAGATGGGCTGGCAGTGCCTGAGGAGGTGATGCTGGGCACTAGGATTTTTTGCTACACTACCAAAGGGGCCCGTGGTCCCTGCCTGCAAAGGGCATTTGCTATGGTCTGATTGTGCTCTTGTCAGACCATCCATACAGTGCCAGCTGGTCCTCGGAGTTGTTGTTCTACAAGCAAGATTGTGCTGGAGGTAGGGGAGAAGTATATATACAGACTGTATATAGTTGTGTCCCCGAGTTACACTATTCTGATCAAGTGGACATCCAATAATACCCTAATCCCTAGCCAACTTCAATAATGGTCTCCATGGCTGTGCTCTCCGTTGGCTCGAATCTTACCTATCTCACCGCACCTTCAGTGTCACTTACAACTCCACTTCTTCCTCTCCAACTCCTCTTACCATTGGGATTTTGTCCTCTACTATTCTCGATCTTAAAGTTCTCCCTGGGTCAGCTGATAGCCTTCCATGGCTTCCACTACCATTTTTTATGACGATAACACCCAAATCTACCCAACTCACTGCCCCTCAGATCACCCTATCAGTCTCCTCATGCATCACTGATTTACTAACAGACACATTGGCCTGGATGTCAAACCACTTCCTCAAACTGAATCTGAATCTAAAACCAAGCTCTTAATATTTCCTCTCCCACGTGCCCCTTCCCCTGATGTCTCTGTAAAGATCAGTGGCACATCCATCAGTCCGTCCACATATGCCAGGTAGCTAGAGTTAACCTTAGACTGTGAACTGTCCTTTCAGGCCCACATCCAATCCCTGTCCAAATCGTGCCACCTTAGCCTCCGCAACATTTCTAGAATATGCCCCTTTTTAACTAATGACACCACCAAGCTTCTAATTCACTCCCTGGTTATCTCTCGCCTTGCCTCGACTATTGCAACTCCCTCTTCATTGGATTACCTCTACATAGACTATCCCCCCTTCAGTCCATAATGAATGCCGCTGCAAGACTCATCCACCTTACCAACCATTCAGTGTCCTCCACCACTCTCTGCCAAACCCTCCACTGGCTTCCACTCACCCAACAAATACAATTCAAGGTACTAACAATAATTTATAAAGTGAGCAATCCTAAAGTTTGTAAATATTTGATGATCCCCACACATTTACTTCCTAGAATTCTGTGATATGCCCTGTGTCACACATTTCACAGAGCCTACCTTCTGAACTACATAGCTAAAGGTAGTTTCAGGAGGTGGAGTCCATACCGGAATCACTGCTTGCAGGCGGCAAGGTTCCATGGGATATGTAATCCTTAGAAATTGAATGTACACGGCAGGGGAGAAGCTGCAAAGCATGCAGGGAATCCAGGAAGTTGTGTAAAGAAACAGCCGACAGACAGACGGAACTCACAACATTAAAGGAGATATTTCAAGCAAGCTTATATTAGATTGTCAAAAACCACTATTGATTGTTGTTTTTATTATCACATATATATATATATATATATATATATATATATATATATATATATATATATATATATATATATATATATATATATATATATATATATATATATATATATATATATATATATACCACACACACCACACATTTTTTTTTTTTAAAGGACAAAAGCTATGGTAAAACTAGAAAGTCAGAGTAGGCAGAGTATGAGATTGGCAACAAAGATTACTATAGTTGAAGCAATGGCTTGCCTAGTATTAACTTATAGCATAAAAAAAATGTGAACAATGAAAAACAAATTTTAGAAAAATAGTGTTACGAGCTCTTCAGACTTACCCCCCATTTGTAAGTTGCCTTAGGGTTCACACTTGTGAAAGTACAAGCCCGGCTTGCTATAACCTTGACACCCAAGGGGGTAGTTTACTAAAGCTGGAAAGTGCAAAATCTGGTGCAGCTCTGCAGAGAAACCAATCAGCTTCCAGGTTTTATTGTCAAAGCTTAAAAGGGATTGTAAAGTAAAAAAACAAAAACAAATAACAAACATGTTATACTTACCTCCACTGTGCAGCTTGTTTTGCACAGAGTGGCCCCAAACCTGCTCTTCTGGGGTCCCTCGGTGGCTGTCTCCGCTTCCTCCAGCAGGTACTTCTCACATTCATGCAAGCTCCCTCGCATGGCGAGAAGCACCTATGGGCGCGCTCCTGTGATACAGCCGGCGGCTATAGCCGCTCGCTGTATCACACGGCCCCGCCCCCGGCGCTCCGCATCATTGGATGTGATTGACAGCAGCGCGAGCCAATGGCTGCACTGCTGTCAATCCATCCACTCCAGCCAATCAGTGGCCAGGCTGAGCGGTGAAGAGGACGGCAGGGGCGAGAGCCGGACTTTCGAGGGGTCAGGTAAGTAAAACGGGAGGGCTGGGGGCGCAGGCAGTGTGAGATGTTTTTTCACCTTAATGCATAGAATGCATTAAGGTGAAAAAACATTTACCTTTACCCCTTTAATTGAACAAGCTTAAGTTAAAAGCAGATTGGCTACCACACATAGCTGCACCAGTGCACTCTTTAGTTTTAGTAAACCAACCCCAATATGACTAGTCTTTCTGAGATGTGCAGAGCTTCTTTAAACATTGTAATAGATGATCTCTACTCTTACTGTCCTTCAAGTTGCAATCCTCTAAAGATATAACAAATGTTAAAAGGAGGATCATCACAGCAGATACTGGAAATGCAGAAGGAATATGACTGGTAAATGTTTTACAGCAGCATCTTTTGACCATTGTGACATGGTGATGGTCTGTGCTATATGAGGGGGACTAACACAATCACTCACTAATCAAGCAAAGAAAATGATTAGATAAGCGTGACGCAATAATGGCAGAGCAGACACCCCCTCACTGGACGGCAGAGGTGAGGATACGGGTGATCCCTGGCTTAATCACAATGCTCATTATATGCCTGAGATAATGTATAGTCATTAAGGACTGCAAATGGCAGAATATGATAATACTTTATTTTAAGACATGAAGTTCTTTTATTAAAACAAAATTTTCATCATTAACCCCTTCAGGGTATAATCTGCACATACAGGATCCATATTACGGGTCAGATTAAATGTTTCAGAAATATCCAGATAACATCATAAGAAATCAGTAGTGTGCAGTTTGCTGGGTATTGCATTTGACCAGCTAATGCAGTGGTATGTAATACTGATAGCCAAACCCCCCCAAAAAAACTATTTTAATTGTTTACAAAAAAAAACACAAACACTCGCCTATCCAATCCAGTATACCCCCTCTCATATAAATAAATAAGTAAAGTCGCGCTATGGAAAAAACACCCTAATTGTATGAAAACAAAAAACTCCAATGTGATAAGAAATTGTGGTGGGAAAAAATGTGAAAAAAATTAGAAAAAAAGTGAAAGAAAGTTTACAGTGTTAGAGCTGCCTATACCTGAAGCCCTCACTTCCTTAATAGGGAGGGGAGGGAAATTTTGAGAGTATTAAATAGAAAGGTTATGGAGCTAAACCCAATCAGTGGTGTGTTGAATTAACCTATCGCCACAAATTAGTGTTGTTGAGAAAGTGCTGTATGCAATTAAAGTGCAAATGCTTCCTAAAAAATACAATCAGTATTAAATCAACATATGTATCCCATCATAATTAAATCCAAAACCATGAAAATACAATCAATATTGAGTCATCATATACGTGTCAACATACTATAAGTGAAACCAAAAATATAATAAACATTCACTTAGGTCATTGCAGGTATACAAAATGATAAAAATTCTTTCAGACAGCCTAAGAAATACTACTGGTATCATTCAGTGTTCTTATTCAGAATAAAAAACTGTGCAAATAAGTGCAAAGAAAGTGCAAAAAGGCTAGGGATCAGAAACCAAGTTCAGCCAATAGTCGCATAAAGACGCATGTGTGTCCAATATGTGTCCAATGTTAATATTTGGCTGATAATACTGCCACCGCAGACTACTGCTGTAATTGATACGTGAAATCAATAGGGAACGTTTCATCCACTAATGCAAACAGTGCGGGTCTTCAAATAGAAACCTTCATCCCCGGTGTGCCACTCAGTGCTGTAATATGTAAATGCTCTCACCAGAATTTACGCCCCCTTATGGGGCTAGATGGACCTTCACAATGTAAGCCACTGTGTATCGCTCTCTGGCTGCTGCTGGTGCACTGGGTGAGGTTTCACTGTTCCGTTCGTATAGTCTCCAATGTTAATTATACATGAGGAAAGACATATCCATAGTGTAATACGTTCATAACCAAATTGTTCGTTTATTTGTATTAAAAAACTACTCACATTTAATATTAAAATCATATGCATGTAAAAAAACTCCGCCGTTCGTCTCTATCCGTTCAGATGGGTGCACGCAACGTGGCCACTCCCTACGCGTTTCGTCACTCTGACGTCCTCTGGAGCGGCCATATTGATGCACCTTACGATCTAAATAGGGTGCAGTGCTCCACTATGCCTGCGCTGAAATGACAGCGCCATTTTAGATGTGGGATGCCCTTAATCTACTAAACCTGAATACAATTACTTCCCTCTCCGTCCGTAACCCCCTCAGGATATTAACAAATTAAATTAGCCTCGGAGCACTGCAGCCTACCTTTGTTTATACCTTTATAAACCGTACCCAATATTATTGACATCCATTAGCATTATCCAATTGCTATTGTTCATATTTTAACCTAAACTTAAAACTCTATTCGGGGAAAAAAGTGTATAATTGCTTCTGCCTGGGGGAGACCTAACTAATAACTCCCAGGTAAAAAGGAAAAAAGGCAAGGGGAAAGGAGGAAAAAAAAGGGAGAGAAATATTTGGATCAATGACGTCCTGTTGACTAGTTAATATTAAAAGGGGACTTCTAAAGGACTTGTATAACATTACTTAATAAAAAATATATAATAAAATATATATATGCAAATATGCAAATTTTAACATGAAATAGAAGATGTAAAGACTATAAAGGTTTATTAGGAAAGTTTTTTAGGAGGAAGTTTTTTTAGAAGGAAGTTTTTTAGAAAGTTTTTTTTAGAAGAGGGAACCTTTCAGTAAGCAGGGGACTTTTTATGCATGTATAAGTGTGGGGAAGGTCTATTTGAGACATTATCATTTCCTCACCTATGGTAATTGTGGTACTTTTGACTATGTGTTGCCCAGCTATAGTCGATTTTGAATCCGAATAGGGAACCTTTAGATTATTATTGCTCCTAATTAGGGATTAAGGGCAATTCTTACTTAAAATATGTCCAATCGTTTGGCCATACTATAAAATTTTAAATTTAAATCAAAGGTATGTCCTAACCCCATAAAAAAATATATATATATTGGGGTGTTCATGTACCTGATGTGTTTTTTGTTAATGTGTGACTTGCTTATATGGCAGACACTGTTACTTATCCATGTCTTGCTGTAATTCTGACACATATAATGTATTTGTATGAATAACATTCGACCCAAACCGAAAATTAAGAAATGAAGCTTGTAAATTGTCTAGTGTTGGGGCTAGCAGGCTACCAACTATTAGAAATTAGTTAAGAAGCAATTAAGGTCTAGATCTATATTCATTCCCCCTGGCTGGAGAGTGTCTAAGTTGAAAATCCATTTTGTTTCGTTCCTGGATATTTTAATTGTTTTGTCCTCCCCTCTCCAGTGGCCTCTAATTTTATCTATTCCATAGAAAATCATTTGTCCGGGGTCCCGATTATGGAAGTCCCTGAAGTGTTTGGAAACACTGTTTCTGAAAGCCCTTCTTAATATTTGCGATATGTTCCCTTATCCTGATCCTTAACTCCCTAGTAGTCCTGCCCACATATTGCTTGTGGCAGGGGCACTCAATAACATAAGTGACGTGGGAGCTATTACAAGTGATCAATTCTTTGATCTTATATTCTTTTCCATTCGAGGTGGATTTAAAAGTGGTTTTCTTTTTCTCGGTCTTTTTGCTGTTTCTGCAAGGGAGGCAATTTCCACACTTATAGAATCCTTTCAAGGTCTCAGAGATTCTTATTTGTTTTGGTGGGTCCACCACATTTTTCACTAATTTATTTCGGAGTGTTGGGGCCCTTCTGTAGATGAACCGTGTTTTTTTCAGCAGTATAGCCTGGAGTGAACTGTCTGCCTGTAAAATCGGCCAATGCTTTTTGATGATATGTTCCACATCTTTGTGTTGCCTATTATACCCTGTAAGGAACGCGATACCCTGAAAATTTTGCTTTGGTTTTTCCTTTTTATCTTCTAGCAATTTTTTCCTATCCATACGTTTTACTTCATTTTTTTATTTTCGGAGGTTTTCTTCCTTGTATCCTTTCTTCTTAAATCTTTCTATGATGGTTTCCGCCTGCTTGTCAAAGTCGTCACTTTTGCTGCAGTTCCTGTACAGTCGTAGAAGCTGGCCCTTGGGTATATTCCCTAGCCACCTGGAATGATGGCAGCTATTTGTGGGAATGTACCCATTGCGATCTGTGGCCTTGAAGAAGGTACGGGTGCCGAGGTTTCCTTCATGTTTGTAAATTTGGAGGTCCAGGTAATTTACGCTCTGAGTGTTATATTTTCCTGTAAATTTGATGTATATGTTATTATATCTCCTCAAAGAAGTCCTGCAGTTGTTCTGGCGTGCCTCCCCATATCAATACGATATCGTCTATATATCGACGGTATAATTTAAAATTTTGCCTGTGTACTCCATAAATTTATTCTTCCTCCCATCGGTTCAAGAACAGGTTCGCTACACTCGGAGCATACTTTGCCCCCATTGCTACACCTTTCGTCTGTGTGTAGAAAGTTCCATTATACCAGAAGTAGTTAGAAGTCATTGCCATCCTTAGGCCTTCAATAATGTATTTTATCTGCTCCTGTTTTAAATCCGATAGTTGTTGCAGTGCCCACTCGACACTGCTAATGCCATCCTCTTGTTCGATGTTTGTGTATAACGATTCTACATCTATTGTCACCAGTATGTCGCTTTCGTTGATTGGGATTCCATTCAAATCCCCTAGTAATTGCTTACTGTCCCTTAAATATGACCTTCCTTTTATTACCAGGGGTTGCAGAAAACTATCCACATACGCCCCTAATCTGGAAAACAAAGAATCGATCCCACTTATAATAGGTCTCCCAGGTGGACGAGTTTGATTTTTGTGGACCTTAGGGACATAATATATAACTGGGGTCTTTGCTGCCTTTGGGAGTAGATATCTTGCCTCTTTTTTATTCAGAATGCCTAAATCCTTACCCTTCTTTATATATTTCTTAAGTTTGGTTTCATATTCTGATTTTGGATTTTTCTTCAGCTTCTTATATGTGTTAGGTATATTCAACAAGTCCTCCATTTCTTTCTCATAGTCTTGTCTATCAAGTATGACAAGACCCCCTCCCTTGTCTGCGGGTCTAATAATAATCCCCTTTCTTTTTTCTATTTGTTTAATGGTTTCCCATATCCTTTTTCCTTTAGTTTTCCTGACCTCTACGTTCTTTAGGTCATGTTCAACCATCTTCTTGAAGATCTTAATATTTTCATCTTGTTGGACTTTGGGATTAAAGGTTGAGTTGTTTCTTAATTGTGAGTGCTGGTAAACTGTATTGTTATCTTCCTTTGTATGGGAGTTCCTGGTTGCAAAAATGTTTTTGATGTTAAGTTTCCTCACGAATTTTTGGAGGTCTATGTATGTTTCAAATTTGTCCAATCTCTTATCTGGGGCAAATTTTAAACCCATATCCAGCACTCTAAGCTCTTCTTCCGTGAAGGCCGCCTTACTTAAATTATAAATGCCCTCCCCTACTGTTCCCTTCTTTTTCTGGAGGCCTCCTCTCTTTCCTCGTGTACGTTTTCTGCTCTTCTGCCTTGTGTCCTGTATATTTCTTCCCCTCTTTGGTTCCAGTGACGATCGTTTCCCCCATAGTTCCTCCTCACGTTGTCGTCTCTGGTCCATCTCGGGTTCCACCCACCATTTCTTCTGGGGGGCCCATATTGTTGGTTCCTTATTGGATATCGGAAAGGTCTCCATTCTCTCTGAGGGCCATGTCTCGTATCTCTAGTGCCCGGTGGTCTGTGTTCCTGTCCCCTGTGAAAAAAATCTCTTTCATATCTTCGGTTTCTTTTTTTTTTATTCTTTATTTACGGATTGCAGGTAATACATAGATAAACTGTAAAAGACATAGATCACTCAGTTTTCCAGTTTAACAAAAATATATAGTCAATACTTTGTGGGGGATCTGGGGAAACCTATCAATTTGTGACAGCAGTAGCCCCAGCCGTGGCTAAACCACCACGTTATCTCAATCTAATGATCCGGCACCCCAGTGTCCACTTACAAATCAGGGCAGTCCCCGGAGCGATTCCCCTCCAGGCCCAGGCCGAGGGGCCTCTAACAACGGTCACCCTCATTCTATTGGGCAGAGAGCTCAGCCGGGACCCTCCCGAGGGCCACCAACCCCTGGCTGGGAAACCGACAAAAAAAAACGGAAAGATCCTTGCAATCACCGTGTATTTTAATTATACTTGGGAATTAGGGGATAGGGAAAGAGGGGGGAGCAAACAGTCAGGAGAAGGGGATGGGGGTAGAAAGAGTGAAAGTTATAGGGGGTGAACAGTGCTACGGAGCAGACAGGAGGGGAGAGTGAACCAGAGTGGAATACGAGAAGGGATAGAAAGAAGGAGGACTCCGATGGATTCCCACGGCCGGGGCCTTCCCCCTGTATACGTGTCAGAGCCTACAGATAGGATCTGTAAGCGTCGGAAAACCTGAACAGGCTCCAGGGCAACCATCGAGCAGTGTGTTCCTCCTCCCTGTCGCCCAACGCCGAAGTGAGCTGTTCCATGCGGTAGATGTCGCTAACTCTCGCAAACCAGTGAGACACCATTGGAGCGGCCTGCTGCTTCCACACGCTAGGTATACATGCCCTGGCCGCACTCAGAAGATGTTTTAAGAGAGACTTATGGTACCTCTTGCTCGAGAGTGGGGTCAGATTGAGGAAGATCGCCGCCGGGTTGTTCTGGAGATCGACAGCTGTGAGGTCAAAAATGATATTGAGAACCTGTCTCCAGAAATGGGTCAGTTGTGGGCATTCCCAGAAAATATGTAGTAACGTGCTGGCCTGTTCACCGCATCTCCAGCACAAAGGGCTGTGACCGGGAAACATAGCCACCAGGACAGTGGGGGTCCTGTACCATCGGGTCAAAATCTTATAAGCTATTTCCTGGTATTTACTACATAGGGATGACTTGTGCGCAAATAGAAGCGCGCGGCTCCTCTGGTCTGGCGAGAGCCGGATACGAAGGTCCCGCTCCCATTTTTCCAAGAACACCAGATTACCCCGGGAGAGTTGGTCCAGTAGGATGCGATATGACAGGGAAAGAGACCCTCGGGTCGGTCCCTCTCCTGAGCACATCTCCTCAAACGATGTTAGGGGTCTGCGGAACTTGCCACTGTTCGGCAAGGATTTCAAGAAGTGGGAGAGCTGGGCAAGTTTCCACTGTCCCAGGGCCGTGGTTGCTAACGCCTCCTACATAGTGGAGACTGCTGTCCACGTCCCAGGGCCGAGAAAAGAAGAGGCCCGCACAAAGTCCTGGCCAGGGTCGAGGCGGAAAGATTTTTCCGTCATGCCTGGTTCAAAGCGTGGGTGTCCAATAATAGGAGTCATGGGCGAAGGGAAACTGGGTACGCCCGTCAGCGTAAAATATCTGTCCAACTCTTGTAGCGTTGGCTCAATGAGAGGGTGCGCCCGTGCTGCTCCCGACCAGCCCGGTCCACTCTAGGGCAAACCCTCAATTGGAAATGGTACGGATTCACGTTCCAGACGAACCCACAGCTTATCCCTCAGGTGTCTGCACCAGTCGACTACTCTGTTCATGTGTACCGCCGTATAGTACCATGCCGGGTCTGGGAGGCCAATCCCTCCCTTGTCTTTTGGTCTGAGCAGTAATGTTCGGCTGAGTCTTGGAGGCCTGCCCTGCCATACGTAGCGAATAAAGATGGTGCGCATGGCTTTAAAAAATGATTGGGGGATTTTTATCGGTAAGGCTTGTAAGAGGTACAAGAGTCTGGGCATTACATTCATTTTGAGCACGTTACATCTCCCAAACCAAGAGGTCGCCAACTTTGACCACCTCTCTAGATCTACGGCAAAATTTTTTAGGAGCGGCCGAAAATTCAATTGAAAAATCAGATGCGGGTCCGGTGGAACCTTGGTACCTAGATATTGTATAGCCTCGGTTGCCCAACGAAAGGGAAAATTAGAGCTTAAACTCGTCTGGGCGTTGGTAGACAGGGAGACGTTGAGTGCCTCCGATTTCTGTAAGTTAATTTTAAAATTTGACAGGGTGCCATATCGTCTTATTTCCGCTAAGAGATTCGGCAATGTAATGTGAGGCTCCGAGACATAAAACAAGAGGTCATCAGCAAAGGCTGCGACCTTGTGGTGATGCGAAGGGGTGTCCAGTCCCTTGATGTCTATGTTCTGCCTGATATGGTGTAGCAAGGGTTCAAGCGATAGGACAAACAGAAGGGGGGACAACGGGCACCCCTGCCTCGTTCCATTGCCAATAGTGAAACGCGACGAGGCAAATCCATTGACCCTAACCACCGCCGTCGGCGACGAGTAAAGAGCTGTAACCCATGAAAGCATGGGGGGAGGTACACCCAGGCTTCGCAGGGTGGCTAGCAGAAAAGGCCAGCTCACCCTGTCGAACGCTTTTTCTGCGTCCACAGAGAGCAGCATAATCGGCAGTTTAAGGCGTCTGGCGCGTTCTATAACATTGATTGTCCTGGTCGTGTTGTCACGGGCTTCCCTGTTGCGAACAAACCCTACCTGGTCCAGAGGTATCAGGCGTTGGAGAATGGGCGCAAACTGCTCCGCCAGTATCTTAGTGAAGAGCTTGAGGTCGCAGTTTAATAAGGAGATGGGCCTGTAGTTTGCGCAGAGAAGTGGATCCTTCTCCGGTTTGGGTATGACCGAGATGCTGGCCTGCAACAGCTCTGGCGGGAAGGTCTGGCCCTCCAATAGGGCGTTAAAAGCTGACACAAACGGCGTGGATAACAGAGAGAGGAAGGCCCTATAGTAAGGGACCGTAAACCCATCTGGGCCTGGTGCCTTGCCCTTTGGTGAGTCTTTTAACGCTGCCGACAATTCCTCCGGGGAGATTGGCTGCGAGAGAAGCTCTATCTCTTCCTGTGTCAGCGACGGGAGGTTTGCCGAAGCTAGGTATTCGTCAATGGCCGCTGTGCTGGCCTGGGGGGCGTCTCCCGAGTCCCGGGGGTGCAAGTTATAAAGGGCTTCATAGAAAGATCGGAAGCACTCTGCTATCTCCCTGGAATCATGAAGCTTAACCCCCGAGGGGGAAGCTATGGTCGGAACGAAGGACGCGTTGCGTTGGGTACGCAGGGAGTTCGCTAGGGACCTACTACACTTGTCTCCATATTCATAGTACGTCCTGCGGACCCACATAAGTCTGGTTCTAGCCTGAAAGAGAGAGAAATCTCTGATTTGTTCTCTAAGATCCCTCACCTCCACCTCCAACGCAGCAGTCGGCTAGGATTTGTGTCGTTGTTCACACGCATGTAGCTTGGCAATAAGTTTGGAGAGAGCCTCAGTTTTGGCCACTTTAAGTCTATGACCATGTTTAATAAGAATGCCCCTAATGTAGCATTTATGAGCTGCCCATAACATGAGGGGGTTGGAAACAGAATCACGGTTATGTTCAAAGTAACTTTCTATTTCCCTAAGTAGGTCTGCATGGGTCTCAGGGTCCTTCAGGAGAGACTTGTTCAGTCTCCACCAGGACTGACCACGGGACTCCTGGTGCAGCTTCAGCATCAAAGAGATCGGAGCATGGTCGGACAGGGCTATGTGGCCTATCTGAGCGTCTGTGACCGCCGGGATAGCATTGTGGGCGACTAGGAACATATCTATACGTGAGTAAGAACCATGAGCGGAGGAAAAGAACGTATAGTCTCTATCCTGTGGGTGGAGCGTACGCCACACATCAATCAGTCGGTGAGAGTGTAGCAGATCTCTTATGTGGGAACGTGTTCTCGCAGATATCGCAGAAGTGCCCGAAGAGGAGTCTCTGCGGGGGTCTAGGGTGAGGTTAAAGTCTCCTCCGACAATCAAAGTACCCTCTGAGAATGCAGCCAGAGCATCCAAGCATGCTTCCAAGGCCGGCAGCTGGTCCACATTCAGCATGTACAGATTGGCCAGAGTAAAGGTTTGCGAATGGAGAGTTCCCTTAATGAAAAGAAATCTCCCCTCACTATCGGCTTGGACAGCTAACAGGCGCCACGGCAGGTTTTTAGCAAGAAGAACACACACTCCTCTCGATTTGGAGGTAGGTGACGTGCTGTGATAGGCCAGTGGGAAGTGCTTACTATAAAGCCGGGGTATTTGGTCTGTCCTGAAATGGGTCTCCTGGAGGAAAGCTATTTGGGGCTTCATCCGCCACAATTCTGTTAGACAGCTGGACCTTTTCTCAGGTACATTCAGCCCTTTCACATTCCAGGAAACCAGCTTCAGGGCCATGACAGCAGTGGTACCCGGCCGGAGGTCCCCACCAGAGTCAGTAGTAGAAATAGAGTTCAAACACCGAGGAAGAAAAGGAGAAAGAGGAAAAGCAGTAGTTAGCAGGGAGGGAGAAGGTAGAAGGGGGAGGATAGATCAGGGAGTTGCTAATGCTCCTATCGGAGAGAACCTGCCGGTTAGGGCAGAAGGGCCTAGTGGGGGAAGAGGTAAGGCACTGCAGTGGGAGGAACTCGTCGGTGCAGTACCCCTCCAGCAGCCCATGGTCCATGCAGCCGCAGTCGGGCGTGCACGGAGCTTCTTTGGCATCGTAACTACGACATCAAACACATCATAGAACATCACCGCAGCTAGTATCAGGCAGTCAACAACAGTAGAACAATGCATAATTAGACCAACATAGTGAACTTTGCAACACAGAGTATAGATAACTTTATACCACCCAGGCACCCCCCCCCCCCAAAAAAAAAAAGGAGGGGGGGGAAGGAGAAGGGGAGGGAGCAGGAACGCCGTCCAGGGGCATCCGGGAGGCACCCCCAGGCAGTCCAAAAACAAAAAGAGCACCGAGACTAGGGCACTTGTAGATAAACAGTTTCTAGAATGGTAAACAGTACCGCCAGTATCCCAGGGCCTCGTCCAGGAAGCGCCGCATCCATCACTGGTCTTGCAATGTCTTTCCTCTCCCCCTGTGGGGTCGCTGGGAGCAATGACCCGTTGCAAGGTATATAACACAAAGCTGGATGCTCCAGCCACCTATATTGATAGAGAAAAAGAAAACAATAAAGAAAAAAAGGGTATAACACAGGAACAGCGGAAGATTACTGTATTCTTTCAGGGTTCATGATCTTGAGGGGCCTGCGATCTCTGGCGTTGGGATCGACGGTGGCGTCTCACTCTCTGCGGCCTGTTTGAGGGGTTGCTCGTCGGGGCCACAGCTCCCTGGGGAACAACTGGAGCCAACCAGTTGGGGACATGAACCGAGGGCAGGTCCAAAGCCTCCAGGAAGGACGGGACCTCTGAAGGGTGGCGTAGCGCAAGAGGCCTCCCATTTCTGCGCACTATGAGGTGGAACGGATGACCCCACTTGTACGGTATCCTCCGTTCAGTTAGGTGTTCCAGGAGGGGTCGCAGACAGCGTCTCATCTGGAGGGTCTTGCGGGAAATATCCGGCAGAAGGGTGACTTGGGCCCCGTCAAAGTCAATGCTGCCTTTGCGCCACGCCGCTTGCAGGACATCCTCCCTAACCGAGTAATTGTGGAGACAGCATAAAACGTCACGTGGCCGGTTCTCTGTGGGGTTCCTGGGACCCAGGGTCCTGTGGACTCTATCAATGGCTATTACTGTGTCAGCAGCGCGGTCCAGACAGGCGTTAAATATAGCTGTAACTGTGGCTTTGAGGTCTGCTTGGCCCGTGGCTTCGGGCAAGTCTCTGATCCTGATGTTGCGTCTGCGGTTGCGATTCTCAAGGTCATCAACTAGGAGTTGCAACTGTGCGACTCTGTCAGCAAGGGTATCATGAGCGACTTTCAGGTCAGTAACATTAGTGGTCAGGGAGGTTACATCCGATACCAGGGTGGTCACCCGCTCGTTCGTAGCCGACACGTCACGTTTGACCCCTGCGATTTCATGTCGCAAGGTCGTTTCAATCCTGGCTGCCATACAGCTAAAGTCATCTTTAGTGGGAAGGTTTTGCAGTAAAGTCAAAATGGTCTTGTCCCCCAATAATGCCTGTGTAGGAGGCAGCGGAGTGGCCCCCTGTGTGGCTGAGGCGTGAGCAGCCTGGTCGTGCGGTCCGGGGGTGAGGCATCCACTGCGAGAGGGTCTCTGGGACAGCTGGGAGTTATGAGGGAACCAGGGTGGCAGGCTGCTGTGGTCCGGGCTGTCCAGCGAGGCCATGGAAAGTGAGCGGGGTAGACACGGGGACAAGTCACTCGGCGGGGAGAACGGAGGCATGTCGTGTCCCTGTATAGCAATCCGCTCACCTTCTCTCTGCGCCGCATGTCCTGGAGCGCCGGAGGCCGCGGGCGCCATCTTGGATGGATCCGGCGTGGAGGCCGGAGGCTGCAGCGGGACTAAGTATTTGTCCATCGTAGCAGCGGTGGATCCCACTCGGCTGGCAGTGTTCCGCCGATGCGCTGGGATGTCGGCGATGCCGAAATGTGCGACCGGACTGATGTATTGGCGTGCGGAGGGATCATATCTTCGGTTTCTAAATGGGGTATATTGTGGGTATTCCCTTAGGGGGGAATATCTGTTATGGTGTCTCGGAATGTTAGGTGTGTAGGGAGTATGGTTACCCCTGTATCTATCTTGTTCATATTCCCCTGGTATCCTCCCTTCTGGCCTCCTATACACTGGTGTATGGGGGATATCGGTTCTTGTTGTTCCATCCTGTGTTTGTGTGGGTTGATCCCACTGTTGTTCAATATCTTGGATTGGGTTTTTCCTGGATTCTTCCATTATGGATAGTTCATTGTCTTCCTCATTATAGTTACCCTCTATTTGCCATTTATAAACCTGCTGGTTTTTATAGTCCAGCACGTCCCTCTTGAATTTCTTTTGTTTCTTTTGTTGTACTTCCTTGTCATACTTCTTTATGTGCTCTTGTAAAGCCTTTTCCCTATCAATATATTCTGCTGCTTCCTTAAATGGTATACGTTGGTCCCTGAGTATGTTGGCGTCTGATCACTATTTTCTGTAGAAGTGCTGTCTCGCTCTGATTAAAAAACTTGTACCACTCTTCCATTAAATGCCTATCATTTATTGCATCGTTTGGGGAGACATCCCATCGTAACCTTCTAGGTGTTATTTTTTCCGCTATATACATTTCGAGAATGGCCACATCCCACCATACCCTCCCCTCCCTATTAAGGAAGTGAGGGCTTCAGGTATAGGCAGCTCTAACCCTGTAAACTTTTTTTCACTTTTTTTCACATTTTTTCCCACCACAATTTCTTATCACATTGGAGTTTTTTGTTTTCATACAATTAGGGTGTTTTTTCCATAGCGCGACTTTACTTATTTATTTATATACACCAAAGGGGGCCTAATAGGCCCCAATTCAAGTTGCAGCAATGGATATTTTTAAATATGTTACTAGTAGAACGGTAAATCTTGTGGAGGTATTTAATCAGGAACACGTGGTCATTAAGCAGGACCTGGATAGCCTATTTAAACATCTGAAACACAGTCTTGAGAAACAATTGAGAGTATGGTGGGATGTGGCCATTCTAGAAATGTATATAGCGGAAAAAATAACACCTAGAAGGTTACGATGGGATGTCTCCCCAAACGATGCAATAAATTATAGGCATTTAATGGAAGAGTGGTACAAGTTTTTTAATCAGCACGAGACAGCACTTCTACAGAAAATAGTGATCAGACACCAACATAAACTAAAGAACATAGAAACTGAGATATCACAACTCAGGCACCAACTTATACCATTTAAGGAAGCAGCAGAATATATTGAGCACATAAAGAAGTATGACAAGGAAGTACAACAAAGGAAACAAAAGAAATTCAAGAGGGACGTGCTGGACTATAAAAACCAGCAGGTTTATAAATGGCAAATAGAGGGTAACTATAATGAGGAAGACAATGAACTATCCATAATGGAAGAATCCAGGGAAAACCCAATCCAAGATATTGAACAACAGTGGGATCAACCCACACAAACACAGGATGGAACAACAAGAACCGATATCCCCCATACACCAGTGTATAGGAGGCCAGAAGGGAGGATACCAGGGGAATATGAACAAGATATATACAGGGGTAACCATACTCCCTACACACCTAACATTCCGAGACACCATAACAGATATTCCCCCCTAAGGGAATACCCACAATATACCCCATTTAGAAACCGAAGATATGAAAGAGATTTTTTTCACAGGGGACAGGAACACAGACCACCGGGCCCGAGAGATACGAGACATGGCCCTCAGAGAGAATGGAGACCTTTCCGATATCCAATAAGGAACCAACAATATGGGCCCCCCAGAAGAAATGGTGGGTGGAACCCGAGATGGACCAGAGATGACAACGTGAGGAGGAACTATGGGGGAAACGATCGTCACTGGAACCAAAGAGGGGAAGAAATATACAGGACACAAGGCAGAAGAGCAGAAAACGTACACGAGGAAAGAGAGGAGGCCTCCAGAAAAAGAAGAAGGGAACAGTAGGGGAGGGCATTTATAATTTAAGTAAGGCGGCCTTCACGGAAGAAGAGCTTAGAGTGCTGGATATGGGTTTAAAATTTGCCCCAGATAAGGGATTGGACAAATTTGAAACATACATAGACCTCCAAAGATTCGTGAGGAAACTTAACATCAAAAAAATGTTTGCAACCAGGAACTCCCATACAAAGGAAGATAACAATACAGTTTACCAGCACTCACAATTAAGAAACAACTCAACCTTTAATCCCAAAGTCCAACAGGATGAAAATATTAAGGTCTTCAAGAAGATGGTTGAACATGACCTAAAGAACGTAGAGGTCAGGAAAACTAAAGGAAAAAGGATATGGGAAACCATTAAACAAATAGAAAAAAGAAAGGGGATTATTATTAGACCCGCAGACAAGGGAGGGGGTCTTGTCATACTCGATAGACAAGACTATGAGAAAGAAATGGAGAACTTGTTGAATATACCTAACACATATAAGAAGCTGAAGAAAAATCCAAAATCAGAATATGAAACCAAACTTAAGAAATATATAAAAAAGGGTAAGAATTTAGGCATTCTGAATAAAAAAGAGGCAAGATATCTACTCCCAAAGGCAGCAAAGACCCCAGTTATATATTATGTCCCTAAGTTCCACAAAAATAAAACTCATCCACCTGGGAGACCTATTATAAGTGGGATTGATTCTTTGTTTTCCAGATTAGGGGCGTATGTGGATAGTTTTCTGCAACCCCTGGTAATAAAAGGAAGGTCATATTTAAGGGACAGTAAGCAATTACTAGGGGATTTAAATGGAATCCCAATCAACGAAAGCGACATACTGGTGACAATAGATGTAGAATCGTTATACACAAACATCGAACAAGAGGGTGGCATTAGCAGTGTCGAGTGGGCACTGCAACAACTATCGGATTTAAAACAGGAGCAGATAAAATACATTATTGAAGGCCTAAGGATGGCAATGACTTCTAACTACTTCTGGTATAATGGAACTTTCTACACACAGACGAAAGGTGTAGCAATGGGGGCAAAGTATGCTCCGAGTGTAGCGAACCTGTTCTTGAACCGATGGGAGGAAGAACAAATTTATGGAGTACACAGGCAAAATTTTAAATTATACCGTCGATATATAGACGATATCGTATTGATATGGGGAGGCACGCCAGAACAACTGCAGGACTTCTTTGAAGAGATTAATAATAACATATACATCAAATTTACAGGAAAATATAACACTCAGAGCGTAAATTACCTGGACCTCCAAATTTACAAACATGAAGGAAACCTCGGCACCCGTACCTTCTTCAAGGCCACAGATCGCAATGGGTACATTCCCACAAATAGCTGCCATCATTCCAGGTGGCTAGGGAATATACCCAAGGGTCAGCTTCTACGACTGTACAGGAACTGCAGCAAAAGTGACGAATTTGACAAGCAGGCGGAAACCATCATAGAAAGATTTAAGAAGAAAGGATACAAGGAAGAAAACCTCCGAAAATTAAAAAATGAAGTAACACGTATGGATAGGAAAAAATTGCTAGAAGATAAAAAGGAAAAACCAAAGCAAAATTTTCAGGGTATCGCGTTCCTTACAGGGTATAATAGGCAACACAAAGATGTGGAACATGTCATCAAAAAGCATTGGCCGATTTTACAGGCAGACAGTTCACTCCAGGCTATACTGCCGAAAAAAACACGGTTCATCTACAGAAGGGCCCCAACACTCCGAAATAAATTAGTGAAAAATGTGGTGGACCCACCAAAACAAATAAGAATCTCTGAGACCTTGAAAGGATTCTATAAGTGTGGAAATTGCCTCCCTTGCAGAAACAGCAAAAAGACCGAGAAAAAGAAAACCACTTTTAAATCCACCTCGAATGGAAAAGAATATAAGATCAAAGAATTGATCACTTGTAATAGCTCCCACGTCACTTATGTTATTGAGTGCCCCTGCCACAAGCAATATGTGGGCAGGACTACTAGGGAGTTAAGGATCAGGATAAGGGAACATATCGCAAATATTAAGAAGGGCTTCCAGAAACACAGTGTTTCCAAACACTTCAGGGACTTCCATAATCGGGACCCCGGACAAATGATTTTCTATGGAATAGATAAAATTAGAGGCCACTGGAGAGGGGAGGACAAAACAATTAAAATATCCAGGAACGAAACAAAATGGATTTTCAACTTAGACACTCTCCAGCCAGGGGGAATGAATATAGATCTAGCCTCAACACTAGACAATTTACAAGCTTCATTTCTTAATTTTCGGTTTGGGTCGAATGTTATTCATACAAATACATTATATGTGTCAGAATTACAGCAAGACATGGATAAGTAACAGTGTCTGCCATATAAGCTAGTCACACATTAACAAAAAACACATCAGGTACATGAACACCCCAATATATATATATTTTTGAGGGTTAGGACATACCTTTGATTTAAATTTTAAATTTTATAGTATGGTCAAACGATTGGACATATTTTAAGTAAGAATTGCCCTTAATCCCTAATTAGGAGCAATAATAATCTAAAGGTTCCCTATTCGGATTCAAAATCGACTATAGCTGGGCAACACATAGTCAAAAGTACCACAATTACCATAGGTGAGGAAATAATAAAGTCTCAAATAGACCTTCCCCACACTTATACATGCATAAAAAGTCCCCTGCTTACTGAAAGGTTCCCTCTTCTAAAAAAAACTTTTTAAAAAACTTCCTTCTAAAAAAACTTCCTCTTAAAAAACTTTCCTAATAAACCTTTATAGTCTATACATCTTCTATTTCATGTTCAAATTTGCATATTTGCATATATATTTTATTATATATGTTTTATTAAGTAATGTTATACAAGTCCTTTAGAATTCTTATGAGTCCCCTTTTAATATTAACTAGTCAACAGGACGTCATTGATCCAAATATTTCTCTCCCTTTTTTTCCTCCTTTCCCCTTGCCTTTTTTCCTTTTTACCTGGGAGTTATTAGTTAGGTCTCCCCCAGGCAGAAGCAATTATACACTTTTTTCCCGAATAGAGTTTTAAGTTTAGGTTTTAAAATATGAACAATAGCAATTGGATAATGCTAATGGATGTCAATAATATTGGGTACGGTTTATAAAGGTATAAACAAAGGTAGGCTGCAGTGCTCCGAGGCTAATTTAATTTGTTAATATCCCCAAGGGCGTTACGGACGGAGGGGGAAGGAATTGTATTCAGGTTTAGTAGATTAAGGGCATTCCACATCTAAAATGGCGCTGTCATTTCAGCGCAGGCGTAGTGGAGCACTGCACCCTATTTAGATCGTAAGGTGCACCAATATGGCCGCTCCAGAGGACGTCAGAGTGACGAAACGCGTAGGGCGTGGCCACGTTGCGTGCACCCATCTGAACGGATAGAGGCGAACGGCGGAGTTTTTTACATGCATATGCTTTTAATATTAAATGTGAGTCGTTTTTTAATACAAATAAACAAACGATTTGGTTATGAACGTATTACACTATGGATATGTCTTTCCTCATGTATAATTAACGTTGGAGACTATACGAACGGAACAGTGAAACCTCACCCAGTGCACCAGCAGCAGCAGCCAGAGAGCGATACACAGTGGCTTACATTGTGAAGGTCCATCTAGCCCCATAAGGGGCATAAATTCTGGTGAGAGCATTTACATATTACAGCACTGAGTGGCGCACCGGGGATGAAGGTTTCTATTTGAAGACCCGCACTGTTTGCATTAGTGGATGAAACGTTCCCTATTGATTTCACGTATCAATTACAGCAGTAGTCTGCGGTGGCAGTATTATCAGCCAAATATTAACATTGGACACATATTGGACACACATGCATCTTTATGCGACTATTGGCTGAACCTGGTTTCTGATCCCTAGCCTTTTTGCACTTTCTTTGCACTTATTTGCACAGTTCTTTATTCTGAATAAGAACACTGAAGGATACCAGTAGTATTTCTTAGGCTGTCTGAAAGAATTTTTATCATTTTGTATACCTGCAATGACCTAAGTGAATGTTTATTATATTTTTGGTTTCACTTATAGTATGTTGACACATATATGATGACTCAATATTGATTGTATTTTCATGGTTTTGGATTTAATTATGATGGGATACATATGTTGATTTAATACTGATTGTATTTTTTAGGAAGCATTTGCACTTTAATTGCATACAGCATTTTCTCAACAACACTAATTTGTGGCGATAGGTTAATTCAACACACCACTAATTGGGTTTAGCGCCATAACCTTTCTATTTAATACCCCCTCTCATGCTCTGGCGCTATACTCCTTCTCCTCCTGTACAGATGTGCCACAGGGCTCTCAGGAGCCTTGTGGCACAACTGCACATGCAGGGGACAGGGCGAAGTTATCGCCTAGGCGAGAATTGTAGAAATGTTTCTTTGCAGCACAAATAAAGCACTTAAATTCCATTTGTATGAGAATGGGGGAGGAAGCAGGGCAGCCCAACATGCCCTTTAGAGTGAAGGCTTGCTTTAATTAACTCCTCCCAGTAGCCTATATTCTCCTTTGCTTCACTTGGCTACAGCTCCATTCAGCCACCAGGAGCGAAGAAAATACTCAGTACTTCCAGGTATGAAAGAGCATGTAACAAATTTTCCTTCCTCTCATGTAACAGCACTCGTGCTTAAGGATTTTTCCAAGGGCTGTCACATAAGCTCCATGGACACAAGGTCTTCTAGCTTGTGTGCATTCCTCCTGGCATTTTAGTGCTTCCAGGAGGGAGAAGTGTAGTGTTAGCCTTGCCACCTGTACCATGTCAAAGTCTATAGCATGCTGTGGTTGGACAGAGCTGAGTGCTGAACTGAGTGGTGCTCGTGTTTAAGGCCCCATGCGTTCAAGGACAAATGCTCATAATACAGACCTGGGGACATAAAAGCAAATTTGTTGCCCTGACCTGAATGAGCACAGGTTTGCTTTAAATACATGGATAGCATTTGGATGTGTTTCAAAATTCTTCTCTTCTGAAAGAAGAGGTCACCATTAACTATAATGGAGGTCTTCATTAAATAAAAAAAAAACAAAAAAAAAAAAACAAACAACAGCAACAGCAGTCTCTAGGATCTGAATCCCCACCTTCAACCCCACACACTGCCATTGCTGGCCATCAAGTAGCATTGTTTCCAAGCATATGGGGAGACTATTGCAATGCAGAATTTCTCTTTATAACTATAGAAGTGTGAATGTAAACATATTACAAAATAAAAACACAAATTGCAGGCAGCAAAAAGTTGATCCGAAACAGCACCCCATTAAACACCACATTGTGGGCAATACAATGAAGGATGACATATTGAACATAACCCATGCCATATACCAGTATAAGCAAGGCAGGAGGCAAATGTGGTCATAGTTCATAGTCCTTCAAATGTAAGGATTAAAATAATACAATATCCAGTTAGCTGAAGTAAATATTAGCAGATGATTCACAAATCTATGCCATAATCTAAGTTGAGCTAATTATCTGAATCCAGGCAATATGTCAAAGTTGCCAAAACAATTTTGCAATGCTTAGTTAAAACTATAAATCAACATTTGCTTTCTTGCTTTCACTACTCCATGTACAGACAATGGGCTGTATTTACTAAAGGCAAATAGACTGTGCAGTTTGCAAGTGCAGTTGCTTTAGAGCTTAGTAAATGAGATGAAGTTTCAGTTTGCAAAGAATACCTAATCACATACAAGGAAAAAAAAAAAAAACTGAATTTTTGCTTACACGTGATGATGGAATTTGGCAGAGCTTTCCCTCATTTGTTAAACTCTGGAGCAACTGCACTTGCAGAGTACACCATGCTAATTTAACTGAAGAAGAGAAAAGGCAGATCTTTTTTCAGAGAGGGCTGTGCTGTGTACCAGAGCACTGTAAATATCAGAACTGGATGAACAGAAATACAAATCCTTTGGTTAGTAATACGGATACCCGTATAAGAAGTTCCACTGTTTATCAGATTGCCTGGAGTTCAGCTTTAAAAAGACTATAGTGAAGTTCCTTGGCTCTCATGCTAATACAATGACTTCAGTGCTTTCCAAGTCCTTTGAGAACAAGTATGCTAGTTAGGAGTTCAAAATTTACTCTGAGATACAAATAAGCACACAGATCTGGAAAGTCCAAATATTGAAGCCAGACACAGCCAGGCAACTAGCTTTGATGGGAGTCATCAATGGCAGATTCAATTTATTTTAATGAGGAGGTATCAATTAAAGTCTATCTCTATTTTACATTTTATAGGTTAGATAGAGTAGGGAAGGTTTAAGAGGAATCCAGGTATGGATATTTTCTGTTGTAATCGATTTAGTTAAAGCTAAATCTTTGTTTTTTTCAACAGAAAAATATCATAAAGAGCTACAAAATAGGAAACCAACTGTAATATATTTTCATACATCCAGCACATTCTGGAAATATAGTTAGGAGAACTGGAAAAGAAAAAGCACCCTGAAATTGTTATGAGTAACCAGCGCTTAGTGTACACCCAGTATGAAAAAAATAGATTGAAGGTATACAATCTCCCATTTTTTTAAACTTATCGATAATCCCATGGTCAATATATAAAAGGAAAACAATAGACATAAAACCTGCTAAAGAAACATAAAGTAGTCTAGTCGGAGCAGCTAACCATGACGCCAGGACCAGATAGTGGTAGTTTTTGTGAGTGGCTGCCCTAACAGGTATACCTAAAGTGAGGATATTCATCCATCAAAAAGGTGTATCAATAGGACTACACAATAAGCAGCTTTGTTGATAAATAAAAAGAAAGTAGAAAGAGAGGAGGGAGGAAAAAAAAAAAAGACAAGGGGAAAAGGAGAAAAGAGAAGTGAAAGAGAAAAAAGGAAAAACCCTGTCTATCCAGAAGCTCCCTACCAACCACATATTGCTATTAAACATCTGTTACTTGTAAATAAGAAAGCTGGGGCTTCCATATCTTATCAAAAAGTGCTTGTTTATCCAGTAGGATGCTCACATTTTTTGTTTATTAAGTATAAGCAAGGACAACTTTTGTTTCAACAGGACAAAGTCGATTAATTGGCTCTTCAAAGCTGTTGCAATGGCAATTTTGGACCCTAAAAATATAAAGTAAATCAGGTTCTGCTATGTCTTGGAATGTTATCCACTGGCATGTTCAACGGTGCAATCCGAGTGTCCCTAACAATATTAACCAATGTAACGGAATATATCAAAGAGTGGACATGTCCCCAAAATCATCTAACCTTAGGGCATGTCCATCATATATGAAGGGGTGTCCCCATCTGCCCACAACCCCCTGAAAGCACGAAGATGAAGAACCTGGAAACATTTTTGAGAGGCATTCTGGAACTAAATACCACCTGGAGTAAACCTTAAAGCTCGCCTCTACCAGTGCTACATTCATACCCTTATGTATACCAGTGTTTCAGGTCTACAAATCCGCATCATCGGCAGACTTAGTTAAGATCCTTCTCCCATGCCAAGTGATAGGGCAATTTGGAGGATGGGGCGACAAAGAGTCTGTACATCATTGAAATACAACCCGTTGCAATGTGGCTTGCAAACATTCTATTCTCAAACACCATTTGCGTTGCAAGATCAGCACTCAATTTTCAAAGAGAGTAAGTAATGTAGAATTTGTTGTGGATGAAAACTTTCAAGGGGGTAGTATTTGCCCCTATAGTCCCTTGTCCTTCCACCATCGAAACTGATGAGATTGTAGGCCTGGGGGAAGCAAGCGGTTGTTAAAGGGGGGGGGGGGGCGACCGGGATATAGGGGGAGCAAAAGGGCCATCTCCTACAGGAAGGGTCCCATAAGCCTATTGAATGAGAAAGGGTTGCCAGGTATGGATATTTTATACATATTACACTGGTCCCCTTTGGACCAATGCATCTATGTATATGAGATACCTGGCTGATGCCTCACTGAAGATGGAAATCACTGAAGTAGATATCACTACTCCAGTGATGTCCACTTGATCCGCATCCCGTGCTGAGTGGCTGGCCTGATGCATTGTGAATACAAGAGGTCGGCCACTCAGCATGGTTGCCATTCAGAGAATGTTTAGCATTTTAAGAATGAATGCAAAGCATTCTCTGATTGGACAAGGTGGAGAGGCAGAGTGATGACTTAACGCTCTCCATCTTGTCCAATCAGAGAATAATGCAATGCATACCCTGAATGGCGCTCATACTGAGTGGACCCAGAAGCAAGTGGTTTTCAAGTGGTTGTGACAGACGGCGGCCATTCCACTATTCAAAAGCCGCGCCTCCCTGTCTGTGATAGGCGGAACACTCAATTTCCCAGCAGTCAGTGGTCCGCCTATCACGGACATCCGCTCATCCTCATACTACGGACGAGGATGAGAGGATGTCCGTGATAGGCGGAACACTGACTGCTGGGAAATTGAGTGTTCCGCCTATCACAGACGGAGGCGCGGCTTTTGAACAGTGGAATGGCCGCCGTCTGTCACAGACGAGGAGGAGAGGTGCGGCAATCCTGGCATGGCCACCGTATGTTTTTTATACATGCAGATCGGTGCAAAATGGCACACAGAGGCTGCAGAAGGACACAGAGGCTGCAGATTGGCACACGGAGGCATGCACAGGACACAGGTAGGCTGCAATGGACACAGGGATGGACACAGGGATGGACACAGGGATGGACAGGCATGTCTCACCCTCGGCTTATACACGAGTCAATACGTTTTCCCATTTTTTTGTGGTAAATTAGGGGCCTCGGCTTATATTCGGATCGACCTATACTCGAGTATATACGGTACCTCCTTCTATAGTTACAGTTATACAATTCTGGATTTCACATTTTTCTCTTCCAGTCACAATGGTCACCAAAAAGCTTTTCCTACTACTCTATCCAATACTGAAAACATTTTTGACTAGAGATGAGCTGTAAATAGGAAAATGCCTGTCAGCAAACATCACATTGTATCTGAAGTGAATGCAGGGTATGAGGTCATAGGAATTATTAGAAAAACTTTCTGCTGTGAACTCGCCTTTGACAAGGATACATCTCAGTTTTAGTGAAGTCAGCAGATCTGAGCAGGCCTATATAAGGCAAACACAGATTCTTCAACCAAATCCAATCTGACATAACATGCCTGGAGTAGAAATAAAACAGATACTACAGGAAGTTCAGCAAAGTGTAAACATAGAAGATGCAACCAGCTCTTTACATGCTGGTGCGTGCTTGGCCCCACAATGGGTTAAAAAAGGAATTGACAATTAACCAGGCCTCATCCATACATTCTCATGAGCAAGTGCCATTCAGCAGCATTTTCTTATTACAGGTTCAGTCACAGGACATCCTCCATATATACAATGTGAGGCACATGGTCACCATACTTGCCTACTATAGAGTTAAAGGGCAAACCGAGCCAATACTGGACTTTCAGTTTTGGAATTTTGCTGGCAAGCTCACACTCATATCTTTTAGGCCTTGTACATATGGGCTTCAGTAGAAAGTATTTGCAAATCTTTCAGCAAGCCTTAGCCCTTGTACACACGGTAGGACATTCTGACAACTAAATCCTGCTTCATAAATTTAGGCCAATATGTATTCTGCTACATGTTTTTGTTAAAAAAAAAACAAAAAAAAAACAATATGCGTATATTGATTGGTTTATGAAAACGTTATAGCGTATACAAACTATGGTATACAATTATGAATTTTTAAATTTTTTTTTTACACTAGTAATGGCAGAACAGCAGCGATCAGCCATTCACAGAAAGTGATGTATTCTATCAATGAATACAAAGCTTCCTCTGACTGGCGAGAGAGGCTGTGACATCAAAACTCTGCCGCTTTTCTGGGTACAAGACTGGAATTCTTGGCTCGAACCCAGAACACAGTGCGGTATGCTGTATTTAGCCACAGCTCAATACAGTTTATACCGCACATCCAGCAGCTTCACATGTTAGTGAGGGACATAGTTTGTTTGGGCCAAGCTGACCCAAACAAACTATGTAAAGTATAACAAAAGATGGAGTTCAGCTATAAAGCCACCCTATTCTATAGCAACCCATCAGGTCCCTTTCACACTGATGCGCTTTTGCTGCTCTAAAACGCAGCTTTAAAGTGCATCAAAAATACAATGAAAATATTTCCCTTTAAATCCCATGCAACTCTTCACATCAGTACACTGCGGGTGCAGTGCATTTTGAAAAGTTCTGCATGCAGCATCTTTGGTGTCCTGTTTCAAAAATAAAATGGGTGGTGCTCATAGGGAAAGCACCTGCTGTGTGTGTTTTTTTTTTGTTTTGTTTTTTGCCAAGTGCTAGAAGTATTAATTGTGAATAATGGTAAAATTTAAAATTTAGTTTTCTAAAAAGTTTAGGGTAAGGAAATAGTGGATATGGTTCCTAAGATTCTAAGTACACATAGGCCATATAAACTGTCTGCTCATATGTACAGAGAAGGGTTCTGTGAGGTTGCAATTGCTTTTTTAATCCCATTGATGAAACACAAATGGAAACATGTCCAGGTGGTCAGAAAGAAAAATGTTATCTGGCTATGTCTGGCTACATCAGTTCTTGGTCACAAACCCGCTACACACATGCGGCAAATTAAAGCTATAAAAGTAATTTCATACTGTCTTTGTACTTGTTTCAGGTGAATGACTCTGAATTGTTTTGAAGATAAATTCTCAGCTTGATGGCCAGGCAAAACTAGCATTTTCATAGGAAGGGGTCCACAACAGTAGCCTACATTCATCTCTAATTTTCCACTCCTATTTACAATAGCACATTAGAAATGCAAAACTGATTGACAGTCTATTATGGTAGTTTTGATAGTTTATCTGTAGCTAAAATTATTTTTCGTTGTTGTTTTTGATAAAGGGATGGTTTCAGGCGCCCTAAAACAAGGCACCATCAAACCCCTGCTAAAGAAACCCAACTTCGACCCTCAGGACCTTAACCACCGCAGACCGATAACAAGCCTTAACACCATCTCCAAGATTATGGAGAAAGCGGTAGTACAACAGCTACAACGCCACCTGGACACACACAAACTCCTGGACCCGCTGCAATCAGGCTTCCGCCCAGGCCATGGAACAGAAACGGCACGCCTCAAGATATGAGACGACGCCCTCGAAGAAGCAGATGACGGAGATATATGTCTCCTGGTACTGTTGGACCTCAGTGCAGCGTTCGATACAGTGGACCACAATAATCTACTCATCCGCCTCATAGAAATAGCAGGAGTCACAGATTCAGATCTACAATGATTCGCATCCTTCTTAGGAAATCGTTCTCAGACAGTGACACTAGGAGCATTCACCTCTGAAACCCGGGCAATCTCTTGCGGAGTCCCTCAAGGATCTCCCTTGTCACCAGTGCTCTTCAACATATACATCCGCCCACTCAAAATCATCAGAATATCAGACCTCTGCTTCCACTCATACGCTGACGACACGCAACTCTACTTTCGTATCACCGGACAAAAAGACCATCATCAGCAACTAGGAAAATGCCTCACTTTGATAGACGACTGAATGACCACTAACTCCCTCAAACTCAACGAATCGAAAACAGAGCTTCTTATCCTACACGCAAACCAAAACTACCTACCATCTTTGGACAGACCATCTCTCCAAGGACTAAGGCCAATAGTCTTGGAGTCATTTTTGACCCTGAAATGTCAATGGATGCACAAATAGGATCAGTAGTCAGCAGATCCCACCATCTCCTCCGCCTGCTACGTAGACTCATCCCCTTCATTCCTAAAGAGGACAAAGCAGCGGTAGTTGGAACAGTCATTATTTCACGACTACGCAATCTCCCTCTACATAGGGCTTCCCCAATATCAACTTGCGCGCTTACAACTCATCCAAAACACAGCAGCAAGACTGATAACAGGAAAAAAACCCTGGGAGTCCATCTGCCCTTCCCTGAGGAGCCTACATTGGCTAACCATAAAAAAAATCGGATCACATTTAAGACCCTCTGCCTCACCCACAAATGCACATATGGAGATGCTCCTCAATACCTACGTGAGAAAATAAAAAACACCCAATTGCAGCCTTCGTTCATCTAACCAAAACCTTCTCCACATTCCCAAATCCCGTTAAAAATTAAGGGGAGGACGGAGATTCGCAGTCCAAGGACCACGGCTATGGAACGCCCTACTGACCCACATCCACATGGAAGAAAACCATCTGGCTTTCAGGAAAAAACTCAAGATCCACCTCTTCTCAGTTGCTTGACAACACAGGACTAATCTAGCGCCTTGAGACAATTAAGTTCGCATTTGTTTAGTGCTTTACAAGTTATTCATTCATTCAAAGACTAGAAGCCCTGTCAGGTTTTACTTCTATTGTAGGCTCAGCTGAAGAGGGTTCACTTACTGTCTGGTAAAAAAAAAAAGTTGTCCCTAGGACAAAAAGCGACAGCAACACAGACAAGTAAAATGCTTTAAGTTATACTATAACTACTGTAAAAGATTTGAATAGCGTGTTGAAGGGAGAAAACCTTTGTCTGTTTTTTATTGCTGTCTGTATCCCTATTAAAGCGGGAGTAAACCCGCTGAATTATTATTTTTTTCTGACCTGCAAGGGAAAAGGCATAATGAGCTAGTATGCACCGCATACTAGCTCATTATGAAATACTTACCTTAGAACGAGGCCCTGATATCTCAGACGATCCACGCCGAGGGAGCTGACATGTTCCCCTCAGCATGGCTTTCGGGGCTCTGGCTCTGTGAGTTGCCGGAGCCACGATATCGTCACTCCCGCGCATGTGCACGGGAGATTTCTTTCTGGCAAAGTCCGGCGTCTGCAGGGTTTTCAGCCGAAAATCCCCTGTGCGAGGGGAATATCTCCTAAACCATAAAGGTATATTTTTTTTACCTACAGGTAAGTCTTATGCCGTGTACACACGGGCGGACTGTATGGCGTACTTAGTTCGTCATACAATCCGACGGACAGTCCGTCATACTTTCCACTGAACGGACTTGACCACACACGGATACCCAAACAGTCCGTCGAAAGCTTGCGCGATGACGTGTACAGCGCGTAGGACGGGACTAGAAATAGGAAGTCCAATACACAGCAAAGCACCCTTCCGCCGTGTAAATCCTTTCTGGGCATGCGCCATTCTTAGTCGGTCGAACTAGCATACTGACGAGCGGATTGTCCGCTGAAACCAAAGTACGACGGACAGAATTTCGAAAAATCCGAAATTCTTAGTACGCCGGACTGCACGCTGAAAAAGTCTGCTGAAGCCCACACACGAGCGGACTGTCCGCTGAAATGTGTTTCGACGGACTAAGTACGCCATACAGTCCGCCCGTGTGTACGCGGCATTATTATAGGCTTACCTGTAGGTAAAAGTAAAAAAAAAACAAAAAAAAAAAAAAACAGTATACAACCGCTTTAAGGAGATATAATATTCCTAATTGTGTACAAAAATAGTTTAAAGCCCCACACACACTATCAGTTTTTCTGCTGAGTTTTTCCTTCAGGTTTACCAAAACCATGTAGTGCAAGGGCCTGCCTGATTGCATACAAATTGAAACTCCTAAGGTTTGATCTCATATTATATGGTTTTGGTAGATCTGAAGGAAAAACACAGTAGAAAAACTGATAGTGTGCATGGGGCTTAATTCATGAGACTTGGAGGCTGGGTTCACACTATTGTGAATTGGATGCAAAAACGATTATAAGAGAATTAGTGCTCATATGGGTGGAGGCCCATCAAAGACACACAACACAGAGCCAAGGACAGGGGTGGACCAGTTACTGCCAGGCTGGTATGGGAAACAGGCGCAGGTGTTATGCTGAACAAAAGACATATGCCATTCTCCTATATCTACACATACGGGGATTAACTTGGATGTTTCCTTCCTACCGCTATAGTGCATTTCTTGTATAGAACAGTGGAGATATCAGGGGCTGCGAGTCTTATTCCTTCTCCCTCGTGTATATCACCTGTGTGCCCTGGGCTGCTCCTTTTAGGCACGGTTTCTCCTCTTGGTCTGTGCCTGTCCTTGGCTCCACGTTGTGTGTCTTTGATGGGCCTCCATCCGTATGAACAGTAATTCTCTTTTGATCGTTTGATATGTTTGATTTTGCACTTCGCGTTGGGACTATACACCTCCCCACAATTATACAACATGATATGTATTTCCAGCAATATTCCGAATTGTTTTGATCACCAATGTCAGCGGGAACAAACATAAAAAACAATTTCAATTCTTTCAATGTGAACACTTGTTCCCATGACAAGTAAGAGGGGACTTTTCTTACATTGGAAAGGTGTCTGCTCACTTCCCATTTAGTCTACAGGACAGGAAGTGAGTGGAAATCTGGGACACAGATGGCAAAAAAAAGACCCTCACCTAATCTATTAACGAAAAAAATATGTTTGATAAACTTTAAATACTAATATTACCTAAAACAAAATAAAATGAGCACAAAGGAAATTGCATGCCTTCATTAAGATGTGTCAATTGTGCTGCTGAATACCGGAAGTGACGTCTACACCCGAGCGGTACGCTCGCAGTCTGGTTTGCTGTCTTGTTTGCTGTGCGTTCTATCTGCCCTAGCCTTGTGAGTAGTTTTTATATTGTTTAATAATCTTGGTTTTATTTAATTTACTACACTATGGTGGGCTCTATCTAATCCTTGAGTGTATATGCTGATATTACCCACGGAGGAATCTGATGGATGACGGTGACGCTAGTGAAGTGTGAAGCCCCTTTTTTCCTGAATCCAAGTGTCCCTTGCTAGAGGCTATTTGGCTGTATACCTTACAGCAGTAAGGTAATTACCTGGTGTGCCCATTCAAACACGTGGAGATCACCCAAATGGAGAGAGTTGGCTTGGCACTGTGAACACACAATTGTACCATTTAACCTTATTATTGGTTGTGATATTTCACTGTATTATTCACGTTTGGACTATTCATTGGTCACCCTGAATAACAGAATTGTTTTTTTGAAGTTGATTTGTTATATGCACTTTAGCACTTTATTTCTGTGGATCACTGTTTTACCACAGCACGATTGTTTATTTTGTTGTTGACACATCAACTACTCCTTTATTTATCTATTTATTCTATTTATGTTTGATCTTAACATTAGATAGATATGGTATGCACATGTGCACTTTGATTTTTGTTTTTAGCTTTTTATTCACACTATTTATATTTATGATATCCACTTGAAAGTTATGTTTCGTATTTAGTAGTCCTTTTACTATTTGGGAGCGCAACACCAATTTTTCACTTAATTGTGCTGCTGTGTCCTCCTTTTGCTGAAGTCTTCTGATGACTCCCACCACCGTAATATTCTGGTGCAGCAGGGGTTAACAGAACTAAGTGGCTATCACAGGTACTCATCAAGAGATACCGGTGTACTCTTGATGAGCTCACCCTTTCCACCAGGCCGCTCCATTCACAGAAGCTATTATTACAGTTCTATGAATTACAAACACTTCTATGAATTAAACCTGACCTATGAATGGAGGACAGGCAGATGAACGATAGGTCTGCCCCTCTGTTCATAGATTGTGTTTTATACATAGAAGTTGAAGCACCAGCTTCTATAAATAAAGCAGCTGGGTAGAAAGGGAGCATATAGTTGGGCACTCTTGAACCCCCTGGTTCTATTATTCCCCGCTGCAATGGCAGATTACAGCAGTGAGGGGGATCTGGGTCATTGGAGGAAGGAGGACTCAGCAGCATAATGGACACATCTCAATGAAGGCAAGTCATGTCCCTTGTGCTGATTTTTTTAATTTAAGGTAAACTTAGGCTTTATGTAAATGCTAGAACCCCGTCAGCTTTTCATTGTTATCCTTTCCCCTGTTGCAGATTTTCCCTCACTTTCTGCCTGCTAAAACACTATCTACAGAAAAAGAAGCAAAAAGGGAAAATTCTCAAAAGGAAGCCCCGCAAAGCAGTAAAACCTGACAGAGGTCGTTTTCCCATTTCTTTACATAAAAGAAAAAGATTGAGGTAAAAAATGCATTAAAAAGTATATCCTTACCCAAATCTGCAGCTTCACCCTCTTGTCATTTCGGTATACAGTCTTCACCTTAAAGTCAATTCCCACCGTGCTAACAAAGGCAGATGTGAACGTATCATCGGCATACCGGAAAAGAAAGGAGGTCTTCCCCACGCTGCTGTTTCCAATGATCAGAAGTTTAAACATGTAGTCAAAGTTTTGGTCTGAGACATCTCTATGTCCATATCTCGCATCTGTGGCTGAGGCCATCTGCAACACACAAAGTCAGAAATCACAGGCTGGGGAACTATGAATTCTGCACAGAAAGCAACAACTACAGAAGATGAAAGTTGTAATGAGAGGTGAGGTTTAAAGGGAGGGCTAAACAAAGTAACTGAAGCATGCCAAGACATTCCTCATGTAGGGTGCAGATCTCCACACAGGAGTGAGAGAAATGCGCTACACGGCCCAGCTACATCTATACAAAAACATTGGAATACCTTCTATTATTCTACCATGTCAAAGGCATACTGAAGTGAATATTGCCCATTCTGGTAAAACCACATATGAAGGTATTGTTACTGCAACATTTGGAAACCAGTTGACATTCATGTTTAGGAAGTGGCAAACATTAAAAGTGTATATATAAACCCAAGAACAAAGATTTACTATTGTAGCACCTTCTAGTTAGGTAGGTGCAAGAGCAGGGGTCTCAAACTGGTGGCCCTCCAGCTGATGTGGAACTACAAGTCCCATTATGCCTCTGCCTGGGTGAGTCATGCTTGTAACGGTCAGCCTTGCAATGCCTCATGGGACTTGTAGTTTTGCAATAGCTGGAGGGCCGCCTGTTTGAGACCCCTGTGCTAGAGATTAGATTTTTTCATAGAGTAGGAAAATTTAGGCAGGCCTAGCTGGTGGCTAGGCCTGTTTCTTTTCATTCTGGGCTGGGAGTGTCTCAGGACAGGGCTGGGTGACTTACATGTAGCATCACTGTCACCTCCCTCTTTCTAGAAAGTGCTAGAAAGAGAGGGGGGAGAGGTGGAGCTGTCTGGGATATTCTGAAGAGCCTTGACCAATCCCCAACTGGGATTGGCAGGGGAAAGGCCTCCTTAAATACTCAGGGTCAACCCAGCTGGGTAGGAGTTGTCAAGTGGAAAATCTGGGAGTGAGAGTGTGGATACTGTCGGGGCCCACATGGAGGTCCACAGTCTGGGGGGTGATCTTGGGCCTGGGCTCAGGTGCAGCCAGGATGAGAAGAGATACTTGAGGAGAGGCACAACATGAGAGAGCATGG
The DNA here is from genome assembly GCF_037356315.1 of Lithobates pipiens. NCBI lineage: Eukaryota > Metazoa > Chordata > Amphibia > Anura > Ranidae > Lithobates > Lithobates pipiens. The sequence continues at coordinate 280,753,470 of NW_027507785.1, read as the reverse complement.
AGAGGACAGTGAGAGAGGGAGCACTGCTAATAGACTTCAGGAAGGACAACTGGTCGCACTAGGGAGGGCTGGTGAGTGAAGCACAGTCAGGAGGACTGGGGAGGCACACCTGAGAGAATTGGGAGTTTGCAGTTTGAGATGGGTGCAGAACCAGAAGAGTGGACTGTGGGAAGGGCAGTGGAAAGAGGCAGCTGCAGGCAAGAGGGCTGGCAGGGCCTGAAGAGGGTTTACTGGGATCAGTAGCTGAGTAGAGGACAGTTAGCACCGGAAATATTTCTACATCATAGGGGCCCAAGGCCTCTGCCTGCAAAGGGCAATTCACTGAGGCCTGGCTGAGTTAGTGTCAGGCCTAACCATGTGGTGCTAGCTGGTCCGGGAATCTGCTGCAAGTGAAGTGCTGGAGGAATGAGAAAAAGAGGTCTTAAGCAAGAGTTGTGTTGGAGAGAAGACTGGAGTATATATATACAGGAGTGTATATAGTAGTCCCAAGCAAGTTAAACTGAATTGTTTTGGGCATCCCATAAAATTCCCTTTCCCCATCCAAGTTCAGTCCCCTCAATAAAATAAAACAAAAAAACAAAGCTTATGGACTGTTCTAGATCTCCAAGTGTCTGGGAGATGGATGCCGGGCAGGGTGACAGGTGAACCACAATATTCAGCAACCCCAACCCCATAGCTACACTATATTGCAGCTCACCAGTTCTTAGATGAGGTGGCTGTATTCAATTTTTTTATGCTCATTTCCCTTTTATTTTTCTGGTGATCCTGCCAGTAACACAGTTCCTGTCTTGGAGTGACAACGCTCAATCATCACGCTGTATCTATAGAGGAGCTGCACAAATTACATGTTAAAGCTTATATGACATTTTAGTGACTGGGTTCATTTTTATTTTAAGCCCATAATCTGCAGCTTGCATCATTCCAAGCACTGCGGAACTATATTGTGTGTCCTGACAGGCTGTGTTATCTACAGTGTGGGAAAAAAAGTATTTGATCCCCTGCTGATTTTGCACCTTTGCCCACTGACAAATAAATAATCAGTCTATAATTTTAATGGTAGGTTTATTTTAACAGTGAGAGACAGAATAACAAAAAAAATCCAGAAAAAAGCATTTCAAAAAAGTTATAAATTGATTTGCATTGTAATGGGTGAAATAAGTATTTGATTCCCTATCAAATCAGCAAGATTTCTGGCTCCAAGGTGTCTTTTATACAGGTAACGAGCCGTTACCTGTATGAAAGACACCTGTCCACAGAAGCAATCAATCAGATTCCAATCTCTCCACCATGGCCAAGACCAATGAGCTGTTCACAGATGTCAGGGACAAAATTGTAGACCTACAAAAAGGCTGGAATGGGCTACAAGACCATCGCCAAGCAGCTTGGTGAGAGAGTGACAACAGTGCAATTATTTGCAAATGGAAGAAACAAAATAACTGTCAATCTCACTCGATCTGGGGCTCCATGCAAGATCTCACCTCATGGAGTCCCGATGATCAGTGAGGAATCAACCCAGATCTACACGGGATAATCATAGTCACCAAGAAAACAGTTGGTAACACACTATGCTGTAAAGGACTTAAATACCCCTGCTCAAGAAAGTGTATGTACATGCCCATCAGAAGTTTGCTAATGAACATCTGAATGATTCAGAAGAGAACTGGGTGAAAGTGTTGTGTTCAGGTGAGACCAAATTCAAGCTCTTTGGCATCAACTCAACTCGCCGTGTTTGGAGGAGGAGGAGGAATGCTGCCTATGACCCCAAGAACACCATCCCCCACCATCAAACATGAAGGTGGAAACATTATGCTTTGGGGACAAGACAACTTCACTGGATCAAAGGGACAATGAACTGGGCCATGTACCATCAAATCTTGGGTGAGAACCTCCTTCCCTCAGCCAGAGCATTGAAAATAGGTCATGGATGGGTATTCCAGCATGAAAATTACCCAAAACACACGGCCAAGGCAACAATGGTGTTGCTTTAACCACTTGACCACTTAAACACCCTTAATAACCAGACCAATTTTCAGCTTTCGGTGCTCTCACATTTTGAATGACAATTACTCAGTCATGCAACACTGGACCTATATGAAATTTTTGTCCTTTTTTTCACACAAATAGAGCTCTCTTTTGGTGGTATTTAATCACCGCTCGGTTTTTTATTTTTTGTGCTATAAAAGAAAAAAGACCAAAAATTCTGTAAAAAAAAGATTTTTTCTTGATTTCTGTTATAAAATTTAGCAGATTAGTAATTTTTCTTCATAAATTTTGGCCAAAATTTATACTACTACATATCTTTGGTAAAAATAAGTACAAATTGGTGGATATTATTTGGTCTTTGTGAAAGTTATAGAGTCCACAAGCTATGGTGCCAATATCTGAAAATTGATCACACCTGAAGTACTGACGGCCTATTTCAATTCTTGAGACCCTAACATGCCAGAAAAGTACAAATACCCCCCAAATGACCCCTTTTTGGAAAGAAGACATTCCAAGGTATTTAGTAAGAGGCATGATGAGTTTTTTGAAGTTGTCATTTTTTCCCACTATTCTTTGCAAAATCAAGATTTATTTTACTTTTACTTTTTTCACAAAATTGTCATATTATCAGTTTATTTCTCACACACAGCATATGCATATCACAAATTACACCCCAAAACACATTCTGCTATTACTCCCGAGTACGGCGATACCACATGTGTGAGACTTTTACACAGTGTGGCCACATACAGAGGCCCAAAATGCAGGGAGCGCCATCAGGCGTTCTGGAGCATCCAGGACAATTCTGACATTTCTCTCCTACATGTAAAAATCATTTATTCACTAGAAAATTACATAGAACCCCAAAACATTATATATTTTTTTTTAGCAAACACCCTGGAGAATACAATGATGGTCGTTGCAATTTTTCGAATGCTTTTTTTTGGAAAAAAAACTGTTTTGCGCTTTAAAAAAAAAAGACAGTAAAGTTAGCCCAATTTTTGCATAATGTGAAAGATGAAGTTACGTCGAGTAAATAGATACCCAACATGTCACTCTTCAAAATTGCACATGGTCATGGAATGGCGCCAAACGTTGCTACTTAAAAATCCCCATAGGCGACGCTTTACATTTTTTTTACTGGTTACATGTTTTGAGTTACAGAGGAGGTCTAGGACTAGAATTATTGCTCTCGCTCTAACGTTCGCAGTGATACCTCACATGTGTGGTTGAAACACCGTTTTCATATGTGGACGGGACTTACGTATGAGTTCGCTTCTGCATGCAAGCACATGGGGACAGGGGCGCTTTAAAACATTTTTTTTTTTTTATTGTTCATTTTACTTTATTTATTTTAGTTTGACATTTTTTTCCCCAAAAATTAATTTTTTGATCACTTTTATTCCTATTACAAGGAATGTAAACATCCCTTGTAATAGGAATATGGCATGACAGGTACTCTTTACAGTGAGATATGGGGTCAATAAGACCCCATATCTCACCTCTAAGCTGGGAAGCCTGAAATAAAAAAATAAAAAAAGATTCTGGCTTTGATCGTATTGGCGAGTCGGTAGAAGCACTGGAGGGCGGCGGGAGGGGGGGGATGTCTATGGCTGGGTATTGCAGGGTATCACTGAGTATGGCTGGGTATCTCCGAGTATGGCTGGGTATCTCCGAGTATGGCTGGGTATCTCCGAGTATGGCTGGGTATCTCCGAGTATGGCTGGGTATCTCCGAGTATGGCTGGGTATCTCCGAGTATGGCTGGGTATCTCCGGGTATGGCAATTTATGGCAGGGTATTGCAGAGTATTGGCAGGGTATTGCAGAGTATTGGCTGGAATTGTACTGCAGAGTATTGGAGGGTATTGCAGAGTATTGGTGGGTATTGCAGAGTATTGACGGGTATTACAGAGTATTAGCTGGTATTGCAGAGTATTGGTGGGTATTGCAGAGTATTAGCTGGTATTGCAGAGTATTAGCTGGTATTGCAGAGTATTAGCTGGTATTGCAGAGTATTGGAGGGTACTGCAGAGTATTGGAGGGTACTGCAGAGTATTAGCAGGTATTGCAGAGTATTAGCTGGCATTGCAGAGTATTGGTGGGTATTGCAGAGTATTGGTGGGTATTGCAGAGTATTAGCTGGCATTGCAGAGTATTAGCTGGCATTGCAGAGTATTGGCAGGGAATTGAGGGGTTAAATTTCGGTGAGCAGCGATGTGGGCACTGCAGATGCAGCCCACATCGCTGCTGACACCGATCTCTTCCCCCTCCGCTGTACCGATTGGTACAGAGAGGGGGAGGGAGGAACCGGCGTCATAACATGACGCCGGTTTGTTTACAAGTGATCACTCCATCATTTGACGGAGCGATCACGTGGTAAATGGCCGCGATGAGCGGCCGTTTACCGTGATCCGTGATGCGGCGGGTCCTGTGGACCCGGCGGTCACGGATGCTCTCGTGTGCGCGCCCCAGGGGGCACGCGAGAGCGGAATTCTGGGAGGACGTCATATGATGGCCTCCCAGAGTTAAACAACTGCCCTGTAGCTGTCGTTGGGCCGGCTATGGGCCGGTTGTTAAGTGGTTAAGAAGAAGCACATTAGGGTTCTGGAGTGGCCTAGCCAGTCTTTGGACCTTAATCCCATAGAAAATATGTGGCGGGAGCTGAAGGTTCGAGCTACCAAACATCAGCCTCAAAACCTTAATGACACATCTCAGGAATACACACACATATACACAGATAGACCAAAAGGACGTCGGTAAGGGAAATTTCATAGGCAGATTTAAAAAAAAAAAAAACACTGATTTTTACATACTGTCTCTGGTTTTACTGAGGCTGGCAACCCTGATGGGGCCCCCTAGTGGCCCGGGGCCCTGAATGGTCAGTCCGCTCCTGTATACTAGAGCATTTTTATCATTTCAACAACATCGGTTTTGTTTTTGTTTGCAGAGAATGCAATAAGGTAAAAAAAAGTTAGCCTTTAAAACCACTTTAAGTATTAAATCACAAAAAAACAAATCAGAACACTTCTGCACAGCATCATCATTTCAGGGGGTGAAAGAGTTAATGTGAGACATTCCGGGGCCAAAGTAGCAATTGTGCTGCCATTTAATAAAAACAGCAGCTTCATTAATGAGCTTCGTTGGCTCATGATTACTCATCTAGCGATATTCATGAGCTCGATAGAGCTTCCAGCCCTAATCAACATCTAATTTCTATGATTTGATGAAGGTGTCATTTAACCCTCTAACTACAGCAGAATGCATACAGGATTATAGGGATGGAATAATTTGGTAAAAATTATTGTAAGTCACTTTTAGGACCCAGTCGTCAAACAAAATTGTGGAGCAGGGAGCAGAAGCTTAAAGCAGAACTAAAGTGTAAAAACAAATTAAGAGCAGGTAGGCCATTTATCACAGAAGAGACATGTAATGTGTTTTCAGCAATAAGATAAACTTACCTTCCTGTTCACAATCTCCTTTACAATGTACATTGGGCTGCACTTCTGTAACTCAAGGTACATTCTTGGCACAGCGCATGAGTGCCAGAATGAATAAATTCCTGTGCATGCGCAGAAGGTACATTATCCCATGCCAACTGATAAAGACGGCCAAAGAAACCAGGGAGGAGATGCCTGGTTGTTCGTCGATCTAATACATCTGATTGCTGGAGAAGAAGTAAGTGTTCGTGGCTTTAGTTCTGCTTTAAAGTGGAAATAAACCCACTGATTTAACGCTTTCCCAAAAGAAAGTTAGAAATGTTCAGAAATGTGATTAAATCTTTCAAGACCAACTCCAGGGAATAGGAAAAATAATCTACTGTTGCAGTATGGCTCCTCTATATTGCAAGGGTCAAATACTTGTTACGCCTTGAAGGTACAGGAACAGGCATTAAAGTGGTTGTAAACCCTTTTGTTTGTCTTTTATCTATAGGTTATCCTAGAATAAAGGGGTTCCGTCGGAGATCCGGTGACGTCACGGACATCGAAGTCACTGGACTCCTCCCCCTTCCCCAAGTGCCTCCATCTGCTAACAAAGGGAAGGGGGGTGAGTCCAGTGACGTCGAAGATCTGATTGAATGTAACGGGTACGGGGGAGGAGTTACGCATCACGTCACCCGCTGCTGCCCTACAGAACTAACATGATTGTCGGCTTTGCATGCTGTGTTTTTATCATATTTATGTGAGTAGTTTGTGTTTGAACACAAAAAGGAAATCTTATACTTAAGCGGTGAGCACTTAGATCTTTTCTTTCTACCCATGACCTGGTGTCCATATATATATATATATATATATATATATATATATATATATATATATATATATATATGCCTTTCTTAATTTTTATTTTCTTTTAGCAGCTTAGTAGATGCCTAGATGCCCCCTTCTTATTCATATGTGCTAGTGTACTGTTAATTTTGATGTCAAATTTTAATTTAGTTTTAGTCATAGTCTTGACTAAAATGTCATTTTAGTTTTAGTTGTATTTTAGTCGACTAAAATTGTATTAATTTAGTTGCCAAAAATATTTTAGTCAACGAAATTAACTGGGATTGCAAGAGTTTTTTTTTTCTCATGGGATTTAATAAAATATACCAAAGTTGTTATCTGCCAATATTTCAAGCCCTCAAATGGTCACGGCTGATCAGATATAATTATATATATATATATATATATATATATATATATATATATATATATATATATATATATATATATATATATATATATATATATATAGATATAGATATATATATTCTATATAAATATACTATAAATATAGGTAAGATGGCACCATCTTTGCCTAGCCGATGCAGGCCCTGACCTTAACCTACCTATGTCCTCATCTGCCATCTTTATGCAGTCTCTGCCTGCCTGTTGCTGACCGTGGCTTGTATTCAGACTTTGCCATAACTCAGCTCTGCCTCTGACATGTGCCAAACCCAATTTCTGTACCCACCATTTTAAACATAATCAGACACTGACATCTCTGCACTGACAGGGCCCCAGCTGCTTCTGGTTTTTCTATTCTCCAAGCCATTTCATGCCCAGGAGTGCTTGAGCTGGAGGTCCAAGGGAGGCCCCCCTCACAAGCATATTCTCAACTGGGACTGTGACAGGCTGTCAAAATGTTACATAAGGAAGAAGATGCAAAGCTAAATACTTCTATCTTTTTTTCTGTAGCTCCCGCTTTCTTCCAACCCTCTTCTGAGAACACAAGTGGCATTCACACCTAGCTCTCCTACAAATGGTGGGTCTGTATGAACTTAGCTCTTGACGGTTGACAGTAGCCATATATCCCCCCAACCTGGCTTGGTTCCAGGAATGGTAGCAATAATGAAACTGGTAGGGTATCAGAATGCTTTTATTAGCAAGTTAAATGATAGGAAAAGTGGCAAGAGATTGATATGTTAGAGAGATAGTTTTAACTCTCTAACTTCAAAATTTGGAGTCACAGACCTGTAACAGGTGGCAGATAAGTACTCTGAGCCTTTACTGATCAGGATGTCTGCTCTAGGTCAACAACTCAGCCGCAGTGGCCTAAAATAACAGCCAGGCAGCAAGTTTAACTGCTGCAGGTAAGCAGTGGTAGTCTATGTATTTGTCCATCAACAGGTTTACTTTAAAAAGAAACAAAATCTTTGATCATGCCCAAAAACCTTTAGCTGAGAAAGGAGGAAACAAAAGGAATGCTAATCTTGTAACTGCAAGATCAGTTTGAATAAGGGACAAGTACTCTCAATGCTGGCAAAGCACTCCCAGAACAATTTTCTCTGTATATGTTGTGCAAACAAAGCCCAAATTACTGGACAGTGCTGTGGAACAACAAAGAAGTAACATCACACCAGATAACCACATCTGATAAATCTATGTTTATTTAGGTCACCGACTCCTAATAGTGACAGATGTGGAGTTTGCGCTTCCAAAACAAGTCAGCAATAGTAGCCAACAACTCTTCATGTTCCTCGTCAGCAACGCACAACATTTTAAAGTGATTCTGTGGCTAAATTTAAAGAACCTCATGCAAAGAAGACATGGAATCACATCTCCTGCTGCCCACGCCATTGACCATTGCAGAAGTAAGGAGAAACCACCGGCTGTAGACCCTGAACAAACTAAAGTGTAGAGGGGAACTAGGAACCCAACACTCTGGGAACGGTCAGATTCCTCACCCCCTGCTGCACTCCATGGTTTGATCCGCTGGCCCCTACATCACTACTGTATCCTGTAGTGATGAAATGGTCAGTGAGAGTAACCACAGAGCGCAGCAGGGGGTGAAGAGTCCAACCCCCCTGGAAATGTCAGGTTCTGCGTAATTTTTATCTGTGGTGTAGAGAAAACAGTGCAGGCAGCAAGAAACATGTCTCCTTTAGAGAGAGTCCTTAACTTAAATATCGATTCTTGTGACAGTCACTTTAACATTTCCCACTGGGTAAAGAAGATGAACATGAATCCTGTACAAGCTAGGATGTAAATACTGTTTGCAAAACTGGTTATTTTAATGTGCTGATTTTTATTATGAAATCTGTCAAAACGATAAAATGAAGGATGATAGAAGAATCCAGCTGTAGCTCTTCTCTCTGTGCCACCTGAGATGCTGGACAGCTCCCTATCTGATCTCTTAGGACAATCTTGCCTTATCTCTTGTTTCTCTTGAACCTTGAACTCTTCGCTCTTCCCAAGAACTTCATAATTTAAGTCATGTCTCTGCACGGTTTGACAGATTATTGTACCTTCCCCAGTATACCCACAGCTGTCATGATCTTCACTTCCACTTGTTACTGACCTTTGGCTTGTTCTTCGAATATGCTTCTGCTTGATCACAACCTGCAACCATTTGTTACTGACCTTTGGCTTGTTTACTCACTACTCTTCTGCTTGATCCCCACCTGCTATATCTGCTACTGGACCCTGGCTTTCTCACCTCCTTGTAGGGCAATCCTGAGGAACACGACCTGGTATTAACATGCAGCAAAACCCATCTCCAACATTAGGAGCTCTGGTGAATACCAGTTAGTGTTTAGACCCCACACCTCAGATGAGCCTGCAAGAATACCACGATACCTATCCTACTGGTCAGTGAAAAACTTTCTACTGCTATAGCTACTGATCTCCAAACCTGATCCCTGACATTAGTTGATCCAATAATGGAAAGAAAGAATAATGTTTTGACGAACAAGATTTCTACAAATGTTAAAACAAAAATCTAACCCTTTAGACGGTTATTCTTACTATGTAACCTGTGTTACAACCCCTCTCCACTGTATACAAAAGAAATGCAAAAAGTTTTGCCTGTAGTTTGGCTCCAAGTGAAAAATTTACTCTGAAATAAAACTTAAAGTGTTACTAAACCCACAACAGTAAAATCCGTCTGCATAGGCAGTAAAGCATGCTTGTTCTACTCAGTGTGGAACCTAAAGGGGTTAATCCTCTGCATTGTGTAAAAGGAAGTTTTAACCCTGCCTTCTCTGTTCCTCCCCTTCTCCCACAGCCCCCAAACCATCTCCTGATAGAGGCTAGGACAAGCTGCATGTGTTCAGTTTGGTGTATATTGCTTTTTTTTGGGGGGGGGGGGGTGCTTCTGATCAGCACAGGACCAATCAGCACTGTCCACTGAGGGTCCTGCAGGCTTATAGGTCAGTCAAAGCAGAATGAAAACTCCTCCTACAGGCTTTAAACAGAGACTGATAGAAGTCACAAGACTGCTATACACTGCTGATGATAATAGGTATTTAGCAGTTTGCATTCACTAAAAGTATTGCATTTCCATGTTATGTGTACTGTGGGAGACCAGATATAGTGGATGCAGGGTCCTGGGTTTAGTAACACAAGTTATATTAAATTCTTTTTGTTGTTCAAATTAATTTTGAGCAGGCTAGAAAAAAAATAAACTACAATGTGGAAATTATAATGATTTTAAAATACTCTATAACGTAGTATTAAACCCTCAGGGTTATCTAGCAGATCACATTGAGCACAATATAATGAACTTTTCCCAGTAAACCATTTGCTAAAATTCTTACCCCAGCACTTGCACTATACAGCCATTTCCCTAACCTTCCAGTCACAGAAAATTAGTTAACCATGGACAATGCAGCCTGGAGTCTGTCTGTTAGTCTGTAAAAAAGAGGGGGAGGAGGAAGAGGGAGGGGCAGGAGGAGTAGGGGAGGGCCTTGCGATCCCAGGCTATGGGGCTGTGTATTTCTATTGATGGACACAGAGTAGGGAGATGGAACTCTGCATGCAAAGGTGACCCCCCCATAGGATGCTGCCAGAGAAAGGAGCCACCCTGAAACAGGAAACCAACCTAAACTGAAACATAGGCAAGGATTAAAGTTAAAGAAGCTGCATACCCAGTAAGTGATTAAATCAGCGGCTGGAAGTACACACAACAACACACTTTAAGCCCCGCAATAGCAATTTATTTTTCATATAAAAGATGTAAGCAGTACAGATTTATCCTTTCATAATCACTGGACTATACGCTCAACAAACAATTTCATATAAAAAGATGCCAAAATAAAAATTCTAAAAAGAAAAAAAAAATGCCACGAACATTAGAGGAACAGTTTAGAAGGATGCCGTTGTCAAATTAATAATTCAGCTGGATACAAATGCTAGCCCTCTATTTTTATGTTTTTCACCTTTTCCATAGACCCCCATTTAAAGATCATGCTTCTAAAACCAGACTAGCCTGCCCATACCAGTTGTCATGCCAATGAAACATGGCTGGATTTTTTTTTTTATACTTCATTAACTACAGAGCACATCTACCTTTGTATCTTAGAAGCAGACCTGCATGGATTATGAACCTTCCTGATGAACCGGCATTACACTTCTTCCATTTAATTCACACAAAGCTTGTGAAATAAGTGCAGCTTTTAAATTGCTAATAAGAATTGTGTCATATTGCGTTTTCACAATCTCCAGTAATTCGCAATAAGAAATTCATGCTGTGAAATGTGATGTCGAAAGAGGACTTTGCATACTTTTCATACCCACTCAGCATAGAACACCATTTTGTTTATGAATTTAGGGTCAGTTCCCTAAAGTATATTATATGCAGTTTTTTTTTCCTGTGCGCCATTTTATACTTTTTCCCCCAAATTTTTTATTTTTTTTATTATTATTCTACAGTTTTCTTTCATAGATCTTTTGTTTTTGCTAGAAAAAAATCATTACAAAAAATACTATAACATTTTTTGCATTTTTGCTCTACATAAAGATGGCATAGGCTATTATAAGATTGACAAGAAACTGAGCTGCAGCATGGTGGCCAAGACCATACAGCTGTTAAACAGAACAGGTTCCACTCAGAAGAGGCCTCACCATGGTCGACCAAAGAAGTTGAGTGCACGTGCTCAGCACCATATCCAGAGGTTGTCTTTGGGAAATAGACGTATGAGTGCTGCCAGCATTGCTGCAGAGGTTGAAGGGGTGGGGGGTCAGCCTGTCAGTGCTCAGACCATACTCCGCATCAAATTGGTCTGCATGGCTGTCGTCCCAGAAGAAAGCCTCTTCTAAAAATGATGCACAAGAAAGCCTGCAAACAGTTGATGGACACAGAGTAGGGAAGAGAAGCAGACTAAGGACATAGATAACTGGAACCATGCCCTGTGGTCTGATGAGACCAAGATAAACTTATTTAGTTCAGATGGTGTCAAGCATGTGTGGCAGTAACCAGGTGAGGAGTACAAAGACAAGTGTATCTTGTACACAGTCAAGCATGATGGTGGTAGTGTCATGGTTTGGGGCTGCATGAGTGTTGCCGGCACTGGGGAGCTACAATTCATTGAGGGAACCATGAATGGCAACATGTACTGTGACATACTGAAGCAGAGCATGATCCTGTCCCTTCAGATACTGGGCCGCATGGCAGTATTCCAACATAACGACCCCAAACACACCTCCAAGACTACCACTGCCTTGCTAAAGAAGCGGAGGATAAAGGTGATGGACTGGCCAAGCATGTCTCCAGGTCTAAACCCTATTAAGCATCTGTGGGGCATCTTCAAACAGAAGGTGGAGGAGCGCAAGGTCTCTAACATCCACCAGTTCTGTGATGTCGTCATGGAGGAGTGGAAGAGGACTCCACTGGCAACATGTGAAGCTCTGGTGAACTCCATGCCCAAGAGGGTTAAGACAGTGCTAGAAAATAATGGTGGCCACTCAAAATATTGACACTTTGGGCCCAATTTGGACATTTTCACTTAGGAGTGTACTCACTTTTGTTGCCTCGTTTTAGACATTAATGGCTGTGTGTTGAATAATTTTGAGGGGACAGCAAATTGACACTGTTATACAAGCTGGACACTCACTACTTTACATTGTAGCAAAGTGTAATTTCTTCAGTGTTGTCACATGAAAAGATATAATAAAATATTTACAAAAAATGTGAGGGGTGTGCTCACTTTTGTGAGATACTGTATTTATTTAGATTGATGTAACATACTGTAGCAGTGAGTGGGGGATGTGTTATACAGTCCTAACCCTCTTCCTAGAGTTACATTGCTGCTCCTCCTAGACAATGTATGGTTGTCACCCTAGGACAGAAAGTCTGTTCCTGGCAGGATCATCAGGTGGAAATAAAGAAAAAAAAAAAAGACTGTGGAAAAAAAATCCAGCCACTGTATCTAAGCAAAGGCAGGCTGCAAGTCATGTCATTTTTGTTCTTAGGTTTAGATACACTTTGTCAGAAGGAAGTAGGATTTATGTCAACTTGGGCAGAAGTTTTGTGTACGGCCTTAGCCTAAGATTCAAGAGGGTCCACACATTAAAAGAAATACTCATAGACACTACAAGATCAGTATGTTAAGTAAGATACCTTTAAAACCATGATAAGTTAAAAAGGGCCCTTTGGGACTCAACAGCCTATTTATACTACAGTACATAGGAATTGGGCAGGTGCTGGGACCCTCTCCCTCTATCATACAGGTTACTCTACATCAGTCTATCTATTCATCAATACAAATAAGTGTTTGTACTTAGGTAGCAATTAAATGGGGGTTCAAAATGTGTTCTCACACAGGGGCTGTTGGGTGAGCAATTTCTGCCACTGGTGACAGGTTTTTGAAGGTACAAGTTTCAGGGGCCTAGGGAACTTACTATCAATTACCAAACCTTAAAGAATTTCTTATGTAGGAAAGGCTTATCTGCTCTGTTATATATAAAAAAAGAAAAACATTTTGGTCTTGACTGTTTAGTAAAAGAATAGAAAGCTAGTAATCTTTAAAGCCCCATACACACTATCAGTTTTTCTGCTGAGTTTTTCCTTCAGATTTACCAAAACCATATAATATGAGGTCAAACCTTAGGAGTTTCAATTTGTATGTATCAGACAGGCCCTTGCACTACATGGTTTTGGTAAACCTGAAGGAAAAAATCAGCAGAAAAACTGATAGCCCTTGTACACACGGTCGGAGATTCCGACAACCAAATCCGTCGGATTTTGTCTGTCGGATCTTGACCGAAACTGTTGCATACACACGGTCGGACAAAGTTGTGGAAAAATCCGATCTTTCAGAACGTGATGACGTAATTTCGTTACGATGGGACTACGTTCAGGCTAGTAGCCAATAGCTTTGATGTAGGAATTTGATCTGAGCATGCGTGGCACTTTGTCCGATCGGAATTCTCTACACATGATCGGAGTGTGTCTGATCGGACCAGTTTGTTGGAAAATATTTCCAGCAAGTTTGAAAATTTGGTCCGACGGATATTCAGACGGAAACAGTCCGATGCATACCACACACAGTCGGATTATCCGACAACACGGTCCGATAGGACACATTCTGACGGATTCTCTGACCGTGTGTACAAGGACATAGTGTGTATGGGGCTTAACTGTATATTTATAGCAAGCAAGAAACAGAGCCAAAGGACCAGAGCAATACAAAAGCGTTGGTCCCAAACAAACGCCCTCAAACAGAACTGAGGATAGAATTTTGTTATCTACAGTATTTGATCCTATAAATATCCATGAAAAGGAAGAGTTAGTGCTTTCTCTCTTCAGTTGGGTTCCCGAAGCATTGCTCTTTGATGACCTTTTCCCAAACTTGCCTATGGCTCTCATGGCTTTTTAGAACCATGCCTGTCAACCAATGACCCTTTAGGGGCCATTTCATGGTCATTTCACCCCACAGCATTATTTCTACTGCATGAATCAAATACAGGAACAGGCTTTTAGGTTTTAGAACAGATTCTTTATGCAACTACAGTAGTTCATGAGAATAAACAGTGACAACGCCAAGAAGCCCCGGAGTTATGGCAAACAAAAATTCCTGCAACATTAAAAGTGACAAGAGAACTGGTGGGAAGACACTGCATCTGATTACACAAGCAACATACACTCCTATGTGTTAAAGAGCAGTCAAAATGTTACTCTGGAAAAAACGTCAAAAATATAAATCTGAAAAGAAACACGTTCTAGGAAACAAATATGTAGGCTAACATTGCTGAGCTGATTTTCAAAATACTAGTCCCCTGGCTGTCTCTTGCTTCAATACCTGGAGCCACTAAAGGGGCCCTAAATAAAATGCTTCCTTATACTGATGAGCTCAAATACATGACAGAGCTGTAAAGCAGCCTGAACTAAACTGATATAATTACTGCTTACCTAGCAGCAGACTGGAAATAAATCCAGCTCTACAGACACCAGATGGGAAGCTGAAAATGCTTCTGTGTTAATCACCTGCAATAAGCAACTAACAATATTGTGTACAGCGGGAGCTGATTGATGCATGAAAGCACAAGCTTGTCAATTCTACATTGTACAGGCAATCTCTGTACAATTTTCAGTGTCAAAATTCCAGTATCCAAGAGTAAAGTGTAATATATTTAGACAGGAGCTAAATAAAATATTTCTTATATAACTGTTATACATTGTCTATCAAAATGCAATCTCACCATATATAAAATGTAAATATACAGTATATACACCCGTGCCAAATATAGGCAACAAATTATCCTTTAAACAAAAAATGAGTGTCCAAAAATATCCACACATCAACTTCCGGTATAGTGATTTATTAGGTACACTCTGAGGCAGGGGTCTCAAACTGGCGGGCCTCCAGCTGTTGCTAAACTACAAGTCCCATCATGCCTCTGCTTGTGGTAACCATGATTGTAACTGTCAGCCTTGCAATGCCTCATGGGACTTGTAGTTTTGCAACAGCTGGAGGGCCACCAGTTTGAGATCCCTGCGAGGACTCCGTTTTGCTCAGCGGGGGAATCGATCCGTTGATCCCCACTGAACAGGTGAATGACAGGTCCATCTCCGCTCACTGTACAGAGACAGACCTGTCAGAGCCCCGCTCTCTTCTAAGGAGAAATCAAATGAAAACGGAGTCTGTCCATTTTCATCTGATCCAGGAAGATGAAAAAAATCGGGTCTCCATCCGTCTGGATTTCAGTGCCAAGCTGCGGTTTCCAACGCGAGATTTATATCATTGTGTACAAATCATTAGTAAGACCTCATCTGGAATGTGCAGTTGTGAGAGTCCAGGGCTTACTACGCATGCACCAATGGTGCTTTGCCGCAAGAGGAAATCCGTGCCAACTGAGCATGCACCAAAGATGCCTCAGTGAGCCAACCCACACTTGCGCAGAAGACTTGATGGAAAAAGGCAGGAAAATGTCCAGGATGCGCACAGGAAGTGACCGCAACCTAATAAAAAAAGGCGGGAAAATCCCCAGGAGGTACACAGGAAGTGACCTCAACCTGATGGAAAAAGGCAGGAAAATGCCCAGGAAGTGACCTCAAACATCCCTATATAAACCCAGCCCAGCCCAGACACTGCCAAATTGCTGGATTATCTTCAGTCCCCCCTTGTTCCTGTGCTAGTATGTGATCTGTCTGAACTTGTGACCTGGAAACCTATTTGACTACTCTTGATTGCTGCTTACCATTGACCCCGGATTTGTACCTTGACCATTCCACTTCTTTGTACTCAGCTGCCAGATTGGAACCGACCCCGGCTTGGATCTCGACCACTCTTCTTCTGATTAACCCTTTTACACTTCCTTGCCAAACTGTACTTGACCTTGGCTAGGATCTCGGACTAATGCTGGCCATACACTATACGAAAAATCGTGCAAACCCAGTTTTGAAAAACGAACGTTCGGCCTTGAGCGCAAATGATGCTGCCATCATGTAATGACCAATAAATCGTTCAGTGGTCATAAATAAATTTTATGTTTGTTTTTTTACATATGCCTATGCCTAGTGCAGACAGGTCGGACGGGAAACACATTAACCTTTCAATTTATTTGTTCGTTCGCCAGAAAATTTCCAAACTCGTCCTTCGTATTGATTTTGTGCCCATTAACTGCCTGAAAAAACAAATGAACGGTCTAATGGCTGAAGTTCGGCCGATTTTTCGTATAGTGTATGGCCAGCATAAGGCTTGCATGGTGCTCCGCACCCCTGGCACCCATGCCACTTGGTGTCCACCAAGTCTCTGTTTCCATCTCCAGAGGCTTCAAGAACTCGAGGTGTAAGGGAAGCCTCCCCACTACATCGGTCTCACATCAGGTATGTGGCTCTTGTGACAGCAGTTCAGTTTTGGGCACCAGTTCTTAAAAAGGATATTGGGAAACAGGAGAAAATGCAAAGAAGGGCAACCAAACTGATAAGAGCCATGGAGGACCTCAACTATGAGGAAAGATTAGAGGAACTGAATCTATTTCCTCTTGAGGAGGAGATTAAGGGGGGATATGAGCAATATGTACAAATACAGAAGTAGTTCACATAGTGAACTTGGTGTTGAGCTATTCACTTTAAGGTCATCTCAGAGGTCTAGGGGGCACTCTTTACGTCTAGAGGAAAAAAAGGTTTAATCTCCAAATACAGAAAGGTTTCTCTATAGTAAGAGCTGTGAAAATGTGGAATAGACTCCCTCCGGAGATGGTTTTGGCAAGCTCAGTAGATTGTTTTTAAAAAAAAAGATTTTTTACTAAATGTACATAATATAACTGGGTACTAACATTTATAGGTAAAGTTGATCCAGGGAAAATCCGATTGCTTCTCGGGGCAACAGGCAGGAATTTCTTCCCCTGCTGTAGAAAATTGGATCATGCTTTGCCTCTGGATCAACTGTGGGTGAAGGATTGTGCATATGGGATTGTATTTTTTATTTTTTGGTTGAACTAGATTGACTTGTGTCTTTTTTCAACCTGACTAACTATGCAATATTAATAATCACAGTGTCAACTCTTGATTCCTTTCCATGGTAAATCACTATACCAGAAAACCAAGTGCTAATATTTCTGGACACGATATGGACACTTTTATTTAGTACTAAACAAACAGAGATAAGCAAAATGTGCGTTTTGTTTCTTACAGGTTAACATTTTTTGTTATAGTACTGGCAGCTTAAAACACTGTTTTGGGTGGGTGGGAGTTTAATTAGGAGGGTGTGAAAAAAATGGGGTGTCACAGGATACATTTAGACAGGCGAACCCTGGATATTCTCAGCATAAAGGGCTTACATACAAGAGACGCAGAGTACATACTTCCTTCAGCTAAGGATATGGTACAGCCTAAATAGACCAAAATGTCAAAAGATTAGTACTGGGCTGAGTTTGGTGTTCCATAGTGTCTGCTGTGCCTGCAGTGACAAACAGCCAGCTTTGGCGCACCATATCACAGCTGGCTTTTTGTGACTGCAGGCACAGCAGACACTCCAAAAACACCATTATCATATTAGGACACAGACTGCAGTACCCTAGACTAAGAAATCTAACACTATTAGAGCTTGAAGAAGGGGGAGCCCCAATCCCCTGAAATGAGCTAGCTAGGGTGTACACAACCAGTAGAGAGAACAGAACACATTCCTAAATACATAGAATAGTAGTACAATCAAGCCAAGCAGGTGTGTATAATATACTCTCCGTTTCTTCGTTTTTTCCAACCAGAAAAATGGAAAAGAAACAGAAAAAAAATAAAAAATATGGATGTATGCAAAAAGCATACCATAAAAAGGGAGTATCCCAATAGCACCCAAGACACAGAACAACAACAAAAAATAAAATAAAAATAAAGGAGCAGAAAAGGATAGTGAAGTGAAGGGTGAAAGAGGAGAGAGGGAAATAGAAGTTTAAGGAGTTTAATGGCGCCTATCCCCATCCGGTGACAACGGCATCTCTGAATGCTCCAGGATGGATCCATATTCATCAGAATAAGTAAATTTGTGCCAATAGAACATTTTTTTCAAAAATTTGTCTCGGGTAGCCAAATCTTCACATTCTTAAAAAGGGACCAACTCCAAGGACCCTCCCTGACTCAAGTTGCCACAGACCTAATCACCACCGGGAAGGTCTTGTGCTACCACCGCATGTGTACTACAAAGTTAAACTTGTGGGAAGAGACAGGAATGGAGCAATTGTTCAAAGCTGCAGTACATATGTGGTGAGGGAAAAGGAAACCAGTGTGTTGCTGAGCGCATGATGGAGAGATGAACTATTGGAGCCAAATAATACCCAGAAGAAAAAAACTCCAGAGGTCACTCATATGACCACAGGAAACCCCCAAACAGCTGCTTGGAAGAGCGTTCTTCTGCTGTCGCCCATCACTCGGTTGAGTGATAGTGGGGAGAGGATCACATGCGCCTCACCCTTACTGTGGACTTCTGGCATAATGATGGTGAAATAAGATACATGCAGTGGTGCTTTTGGCCAATTTCTTCTACTTACTAAGCCAAACAAGTTAAATACAGTTTTTTTCTACTGAAGGGTTGTGGGTGAACTGTGATATGACAGATAGCTTTGGTGTACTTCAGAGCCATCCATGGCTTTGCAATAGGTTGCTGCAAGGCACATCTCAAAAGGCCAAGAGTAGCACCAACCAGGACATGAGGTTGGGTGGGACCCTGACAGAGGTGCTTCCCATCTTAAAAACCATGAGAATATGTACAATGAAAAACCTTTGTCATCCTAGGACAGGAAGTGTGTTGCCATCAAGATGACCAATGGAAAATAATGGAAACAAAACTGAAAAAAGAAAACGAATGCAGCCACAACATCTCATAAATGGTAAGTTGCATTACATTACGTTTTTTTTTTTCCGGGGGGCGGGGGGTTTAGATACACTTTAAGTAGTTTTCCCTCCAACCACTTTGCATATTATTTAATAAATACTGTGATTTTGTACTCGCCAAATATGCTGCAGAGATCTCCTTTCACTGAGTCTGGCTGCAACCACTTTAATTGTGGGCAGCTGAAGCTGATGCCTGTTCACTTCCTGGATTTTCACAGACACCTCCAGCTCTGCAGCTCTCATTAGCCCTCTCATGACTCATCCACCCCTCCCTTCCTGGCAAACTCTCAGGAGAGTGAGAGAGAGAGCAGACAAGAAACTGGAAGTGGGATGTATAAGGTATTTACTGACAGGAAAAAAAATTAAAGTTAAAACAACAAGGGCAGACGATTTAATAGTTGGAAAGTTGAAAAAAAAATTACTGAAGTTCTGCTTTAAGTTCCTGCACTTGTGTGATCCACCATCTCCTCCATCACAGCTTTGCTGAGGTCAGAGCCACTACGACAGAAGTAACACCCTAGCAACATGCAGGATAGGATAATGCCATTTCTGTGAATTTTTCAGTTAGGCTTCAGGAGGTAAAAGGCCTACACCAATAGCAAGGGCAATAAAAAGGTGGTTCTATAGCAGGTTTTTTTTGTTTGTTTTTTAATTTACATCAAATGCATTCTGTGCATTAGAGTATAAAATATCTTCTGGGTGCAGCTCCTCCTTATACTCACCTGAGCCCACCTCGATCCAGCGATGTGCATGAGAGCAGCATCTTGCCTGGGTCTCTCACTCCTCATTGGCTCACACAGCAGCAGGAGCCTTTGGCTCTTGCTGCTGTCAATCACAGCTAGTGAGCCAATGAGGAGAGAGCTGGGGGCAGGGCCGAGCTACGCTGTGTGTGATTTGACAATGTCGGGAGCGAGCCTGCTCGAGTGCCCCCATAGCAATAGGCTTGCTATTTGGGGCACTCAGTGGAGACATGATCGCCGCTGAGGGACCCAAAAAGAAGAGGATCAAGGCTGCTCTGTGCAAAACTATTGCAAAGAGCAGGTAAGTATAACATGTTTGTTTTTTTTTTGTTTTTTTTTTTTTATTGCAACCTTTAGAATCACTTTAAGGCTGGCCATACATTATACAATTTTCTTCTATAGATTTCCTTTAGATTTACCAAAACCATATAATATGAGGTCAAATCTGAACACTTTCACACTGTGTGCAATCAGGCAGGCCCTTGTACTACACAGTTAAAGGTAAATCTAAAGGAAATTGAATAAGAAAATTGTATGGTGCATGGCCAGCTTAACTTTGGTCAAAGCTGCACGATTTGTTTTTATCTAGAGGGGCCTCTTACTGATATAGGCCGTTTTTTGGTTAAGGTGAACTTACCTTTCAAAGCTCCACTCTGAGGTGGGTTTCACCTATCACCCCCCTCTATCTGATTGCTGTAAAGAAAAAAAAATGTAATTTCTCTAGCTAAAGGCCCTTTATATACCTTAAGTGGTAGTCACGTGGCGCTGCAGCACTGAGCCTTCTCCTCTTCTATTTACTTCCTGGAAGGGTCCTTTTTTAGGTATCCAAATCAGTGCCTGCATGATATGGACAGTTGACATGACATGGCTGTCCAGCAGTGAGGTTCTCTCAGTATCCAAAAGAGGACAACATCATCATGCAGGATCGACAGTTTTGGGGGGTTGGCGGCAAACGCAGAACTGGATCAGCGGTCCCCCTACCCAGGGCTGGTGATGACAAGGGACCTAAAGAGGGGACTTGAGTGAGTATATCTACCTTTAGGAAGGAAGGAAGGGCATTCATAAAAGTGAAAGGCCACTCAGTGCTGAGGTGTCGTGTGATCCATCTGCCAGGGCTGTGCATTTACAGGCCGCATATAGTTCACCAATCACTGCAGCTGTAAGAATAAGCGTTATAGCACCTTACAATAACAAGCATAGACCTCATGTGGCAATTTCCTCCGAGGTTACACACACATAAGAAACAAGGAAAGAGGAGAGACAAGTGCCTGTGTGGCATCACAATAAAGATAGATGAATATATGAGTGTACCTGATTATTAAAGTGCATCTATGGTCAAAATGTAAAATCTTACATTCATTTCCACATTGTATTTAGATTATGTCTTGCCTACTCATTCTGAAGGATCTTGAGGTTTGTAAACATACATTGTGAAGCTCCCCACACATTTACTTCCTTTACTTCCACGTAGTCGCTATGTCCTGTTTGTAGGCGCTGCTGTGTCATACATTGCACAGAACCTGCCTTGTGAACTACAGAGGTGCTGAGAGGAGGAGCTACAGGAGGCGGAGTCACTACAGGATTCACTGCTTGCAGACAGTAAAGTACCATGGGATATGTAGTTCTTAGACCAAGCTTACACTAGCTTTAAAAGCAGGTGTTCCGTAAGATGCGACGACCCTTCAGATTTGATACTGAAGATGCGACGACCCTTCAGATTTGATAACGAAAGTGATGTTAACACAAAATATGCATACTGCGCTATGCGTTCCAATAGGTTTCCTAATCTGACAGAACACAAAGGTGGAAGCGGACATCTTGTTACACCCAAGCAAGTCTTGAATGCCACATTTATTTTAGCATTAAAACTGAGTTTACATATACTGGAATACACTATATCAACACAACTGACTGAGGGTGTACCAAGATGGCCATCACCACTTTCTGACTGCAGCCTTGCCCCGGATTTTCAAATTTAACGCGAAAACAGCATCACAGATTTACAATACTGTATTCCCCTATATAAGCTGACTTTACTGCTAAAACAAGAGTGAAATTCCAGACTTGACTGGGTGTAACAAGATGTCCGCTGCCACTTTCGTGTGTCAGAATAGGAACCCTATTGGAACACATATTGGCCATGGTGGAACACATTGCACATGCGCAATAAGCATTTTTGCTGGTAACATCACTTCCGTTACCAAATCTGATGGGTCACCTAATCTGAGGGAACACAGGCATTCCATGAGCATTTTTGGCAGCTCCATGAACGCCTACCAAAGTTGAGAGAATAGTAATGCCCAGTGTTGCTCACATGGTCCCATTAGCATTGTGTTGCTGTTAAGGGTGCGCATGAGAAACTTAGAGGTCAATTAGTAAAAGCAGCACACTTTATACATAGTTAGGCACATATTTAATCTTTGATTGCCCTAGATCTTAGCCCCTTCCCAGCCAGTGTCATTAGTACAGTGACAGTTTATAGTATTAGCACTGATCACTGTATTAATGTCACTGGTGATGTAAGTTCCCCCCAGCGTCAGATTGCCCACTGCACTATCACAGTCCCATTATAAATCGTTGATTGCCACCATTAGTAGTATAAGAAAAAAAAAAATGTAAAATAAAAAAAAGATAGATAAATATACACACACACACACACATACACCATAGTATTAGGTGCTATAACTTTCACACAAACCAATCAATATACACTTATTGGGATTTATTTTTTTATTATAAAAAAAATTTTTTATAGCGTAATGTAAAAAATATTGTTGTTTTTTTTTCCAATTTTTTTTTTTTTTCACAAAAAAGTCAAAAACCCAGTGGTGATCAAATACTACCAAAATAAATCTCTATTTGTGTAAAAAAAATATATAAATTCTGTTTGGGACCACATTGCATGACCGTGCAATCGCCAATTAAATTAGCGCAGTGGCAAGTAATTAAAAAATGGCCTGGCCATGAAGGGGAAAAATGTGACGGAACTGAAGTGGATATATTTAGTAGTGAACCTGTCAGTAGATAAAACAATATGAACCAGCTTTTTAAATGGAATAGGAGGGACGGTATGGGGCTTGTGTAAATAGGCTTTTAATGGCATTAAAACTGCTTCTCACCTCATACAAGTCAACGAGGAATGCATAAGCAGCTTGAAGCCGGCTCATGCAGCTTAGGTGGTGGTCAAATGTTTAAACTAAGAAAATATACAATTTTAAGGAAAAAAAATAAGATGATTTTGAAATTGATGACAGCAACATGTCTCAGAGAATTTGGTACAGGGCAACAAAAAGCTGGCAAAATAAGTGGTGCTAACAAGAAAAAGCTGGAAGAATATTTTGCAGTAACATGATTAGGTATACAAAGAGCATCTTAGAGAATCAGAGGGAAATTTACTAAAAACTGGAGCAGCTGTGCACAGTAACCAATTAGCTTCTATCTTTCATTTTCAAAGCCTAACTGAACAAGCTGAAGATAGAAGCTGGCTGGTTGCTTTGAACACCTGCTCCAGATTCTGGCTGCTCCAGTTTTAGTAAATTCCCCTAGAGCAGTGATGCCATAGCTGGCACGCCAAACCTTCTCTGTGGGCACGCAGCATGCCGCCAGCATAAGGGGGGAAATCCCCCACCCAGGCAGTCACTTTTGCAACATTTAGGGGGGTGTAGAATTTTCCTCTGCCATCGCGAGGGTCTGTGCTACTTGCCTCCCCCGGACCCCTACATCTCTGGTGATTCCAGCTCCCCCTGCCCCAGGACTACTTTTGTACAACCTGTCCCTCTGGCAAATGCACTGCGATCTGTAAAACAGCGGAGGGGGAGGGGCAGTGCCCGGAGCAGCCATGGCCATGGGAGAGGAGCAGTGGATGCTAGCTGACCTCCCGGTGTCTGGGACACCAAGGAGCAGCTGGATGGTGGGGACTCCTGCAATACTGCCTGACCGGTGCTGGGGAGAGCACTGATGTGATGGATGATGAGGCCATGGAGAGGTAAGGAGGAGGATGGATCCTCTGATCTACATTGCACTGTGTGTGTGTGTGTGTGTGTGTGTGTGTGTGTGTGTGTGTGTGTGTGTGTGTGTGCGTGTGCGTGCGTGCGCGTGCACGCGCGTGTGTGTGTGTGTGTAGTGCAGGAAGTATGTGTCAGGTAGGTCAGTCTATGTTGCACAGTGCAACATACATTCTGCACAAAACGCAGTCCTGAACCCTGTATTTTGAGCAAAACACATTCCTAAACCCTGTATTCTGAGTAAAACACATTCCTGAACCCTGTATTCTGAGCAAAACACATTCCTGAACCCTGTATTCTGGCAGAATTGTACTTTTTTTGGTCCCTTAGGGCTCATTCAGAGGGATGATCAGTCCCATCCTCTGTACAGAGCCGCTGGTAGGTTTAATTTTGTGTTGGCAATTTGAAATAAATAAGTTGGTTTTGTGTCGCTGTTTTGGGCACTTGGGCTCAAAAAGGTTTGCCATCACTGCCCTAGAGTGTCTCAGAGGTAAAGATGGATAGAGGTTCACCAATCTGTGAAAAGCTGTGTCTAAAAATTGTCAACAATTTCAGAATAAATCTTCAAACGTAAAATACAAAGACCTTATATATAACATCATCTACATTACATGATATCATCTGAAGAATCCGAGAATGTGGAGAAACCTCTGTGCATAAAGCTGAAATGCAATATTAGACACCTGTGATCTTCGGGCCCCTCAGACAGCACTGCATTAAAAACCAGGCATGATTCTGTAATGGATATCACTGCATGGGCTCAGAAATACTTCCAATTGTCTGTGAGTTCACAGTGCCATCCAAAAATGCAAGGTAAAGCTTGGCCATGCAAAGAAGAAGCCATATCTGAGCACCATCCAGAAATGCCGCTGTCTTCTTTGGGCCAAAGTTCATTTGAAATGGTATATTGCAAAGTGGAAAACTGTTCTGTGGCCAAAAGAATCAAAATTTGACAGTTTTGACAACCATGAATGCTGCATCCTCCGGACTAAAGTAGTAAGGAACCTTCTTGCTTTTTATCAGTGTTCAGTTCCAAAGCCTGCATCTCTGATGGCATAGAAGTGCAATAGTGCGTATGGATTTGAAGCTTGCACATCTGGAAATTCACCATCAATGCTGAAAGATATATCCAGGTTTTAAAGCAGCATATGCTCTCATCCTGTTTACACCTTTTTTAGGGAAGGCCTTGGATATTGTTCAGCAGGACAATGCTAAACAGCATACTGAATCTATTACAACAGCATGATTTCATCGGGTGCTTAACTGGCCTGCCTACAGTCCAGACCTTTCAACAACAGAAAATACTTGACACATCTTGAAATGAAAAATACAACAAAGACCCAGGACTGTTGAGCAGTTAGAATTATATATCAGGCAAGTATGGGATAGCATTCTTCTCCCAAATTTCCAGAAAGTGGTCTCCTCAGTTCCCAGATGTTTATAGAGTGTTAAAAGAGGAGATGCTACACCGTGCTAAACATGGCCTTGTCCCAACTTTTTTCAGATGTGTTGCTCTCATCAATTTCAAAATTACAATTTTTCCCTTAAAAAAATGGTACATTTTGTCAGTTTAAACGTTTGATATGTTTTCTAATTTCTATTGTGAATAAAATATGGGTTTATGAGGTTTGCAAATCATTGTATTCTGTTATGTAGATTTTACACAGCGTCCCAACCTTTTTGAAATGGTGGTTGTAAATGCGGGCTTTGATGCAGACGGTAAGTGGTTTCCAGCACCAGTGCACTTCTTTGTGTTCAGTCTGCACTGTGTGCTGAACAGGGCCCATGAAACTTGTGTTTACTAAGGATCATAATACAAACTGAAGAAGCATCTGATGCACTGGAACTATGTATCTACACTGGAGATCAAAATTAGAGAACAATTTATAAACACTATTTTCTTCTGAAATAATAGAATCTTCATTGTTCACCATTTGATGGAATTTTTGTTGTGGCTACATCATGCTAATAGAACAGGGTTTTTCAAAATAACCAATATACTTAGAGAAAAAAAAACGAAAAAAAAAAAAACCTTCATTCTGTAGAAAACACAATGATGAAAATTAGAGAACAGCAATGATTGTAGCACGGAGAAGGATTACAATTAACATTTCTAAAGGTTACAACACTCAATTAGTAGGAAGTCTACAGGCCCTTGCTTTTTTGTTTACAAACTATTACTGTAAAAGAATAAAAAGAATACAAATAATATATATATATATATATATATATATATTATATATATATATATATATATATATATATATATATATATATATATATGCATTTCAAATTTAGGCATGCGTACATATAGAGCAACAATAGAACAGCGGAACAATGGGAATGAAATATATTGTGCGTCATCTATAAGGTTGTATATTATTATAGCGTTCTCTTTATGACATTTGGAATAAGAATATATCAAGAAATATTAAAGTGGTTGTAAACCCATGTTGAAAAAACAAAAAACCTAACACCTGAAAGACAAAGGCATAATGAGCTAGTATGCATAGCATACTAGCTCATTATGTAATACTCACCTGAGATCAATACTCACCTGAGGTAATACTCACCTGAGATCAAAGGCTGCGGTGGCCGTACACAGCACCGGCCGGCGACTTCACTCCCGAGGGTTACTTCCGGGTATCGGGGCTCGCAATGATGTCACTCCCGCACATGTGCGTGGTAACGGCACACTCACTTTTGGCCATTGCTTCAGTTTGTGTCAGTGCGCATGTCCCAATAACGTTGGCACATACGATTACAGGGGACATCTTCTAAACCATGCAGGCTTAGGAGGTATCCTGGGTAGCTACAGGTAAGCCTGGCTATAGGCTTACTTGTAGCACAAAGTAGTCTGTAAGGGTTTACAACCACTTTAAGGTAATGTTATGTCCCAGGGGATCCATTTAAAAAAAAAAAAATGTGCGTGGTGTCAAAAAGTGTATGGTGGATGTGTTCCGAGAGCTTTATTTGTTCCATTCTGTTTATCATCTGAGGCCATGGAACGGTTGTTGAACGCCAATTAAAAGCTATTGTCCAATGAATGGAATTGAACAAGGTGGGTATCAATCGATTGTGTGTGGGTAAATCTGGTAGAGATGCAAACAATAAACACATCTGAGGGGTGAGGGCAATTGTTTTGCCCATTATCTGTTCAATTTTGGTAGCTGCTTGTTGCTATATGGGTTTCAGAACTTTGCAGTTCCAAAAAAGTGTGTAAAAGTACTTTGATCTGGACATCCCCTGAAGCATGTGGGTGAAGCAGATGGGTAAAATTAGTTTCTTTTATATGGGGTTAGATACTATCTGGTATTATGCAGCTTGATGGCTGTTTCTTTGACTGATATTGACCGGGTATATTTTAATAGGTTCTGTATCATGGTGTTCCAATCTGATATTGAAGTCGATTTCCCATTGAAGCATTGGTTTTGATTTTTCTGAGAGGGAGAATTGATTTAAACAATGATATAAATGCGAGAGATCAATCCTCTATCTCTTGGTGAGGAAATACATATTTGCTCAAATTGAGAGTTAAGGAGTTTGTAGAGTTAGGGAATAGAATTTGTGCTACAATTTTTTGATTTGAACATATTTCGGTAATTCTGATAGTGGGAGATTATGTACTGCACATAGTTCAGTGAAAGAGCGAAATTTATTATTATCTGAGATTTGAAAGTAGTGAGGTTATATAATTTCCATAGAGGGAAAGGGTTACAATTTCTAAAAGCAGGAGGAAAATTAGGATTACCTAGGAAGAATGCTAGGGGTGGGGTGGTAGATACTACAGGCATGGGCATCCGCAGAACTTTTCAGGGGGGGGGCAGCATCATTTTAGGGTCACCCATGTGCTGCCCCTTTTCGACAATGTCATTATCACATTATCATGGTCAGAGACTGCAGATGTAGTACAGTCCCTAGGATAAGTTATAGATAATGGCCGATATGGCCCTTTTACCAGTCCCAGCGAAACAAGAGCAGTGATCCCTCCGGATGGACGATCGCTTACTCTGGGCTCCCCGGGGGAGACTCTGGTCAGTAGTGTAGCATGTCTGTACCCAGGCAGTGGCTCAGTCTCTCTCTCTCTCTCTCTGGTGGCGCTGGGCGGTGTGTGGCTCTCTCTGGTGGTGCTCGGCTCTCTCTCTGGTGGCACTCGGCAGTGTGGCTCCTCCCTGTGAAAAATGGAACCGCCAATCTTCGAGACTACATACCCCATGATGCTCTCCTAGTCTCCTTTGATTGGCCCTCAGTTATGGCCAAAGGGGAAGGAACAGAGTGGGCAGGAAGCTGGGTGGCGAACCTAGCGAGAGCCACCGTTTCTTTTCCCTGACAGGAGAAGGGGGGAGAACCTCTGACAGCCCGCAGCTCGCCTTTCTCCTGTCACAGCTACGCCAAGTTCTGCTGGACTGAGCAGAGAAAAGAGACTGCAGTCACACTACACTGATGGGGGGGGGGGGGGCTTGACAGCACCTCAATGGTGTCACCTGATTGGCGGGTGGCACCTGGGTGTGGGCTGCCCGCACCCCCATAGCGATGCCAATGTGCTAAATTTAACAGTGCCGATTCAATGCCTGATTGAAGGGGGGAGGGACTTGACCTCCATTGCCCCTACCTGCAGACACCCATGACTACAGGTCCTTGCTTTGAATGACTGGACATCATGAGTCTCTCAGGCTCGATTCAGATCTATGCATGTTGCTTTTGAAAGTTTCTGTAGTGCTTTTTGCGGCACTTGCCGTGTTTTTGGACAGGCAATTTTCGGGAAAAAATTGCATGTCCAAAAAGACGGCCAGTGCCGCAAAAAGCACTGCAGAAACACTGACATTTTTTTTTACACTGTATTTAGCTGGTTGCCAAGGAGGGGGCTGGAAAGTCGGCCGCCACGTCCTGAACAACCAATGAGTCATTAGCTGTCAGCGAGTTTCCCAGCTGATTGTAAAACCAAAAAAATGGTGTGGGGTTCCCCCCAAAATCCATACCAGACTCTTATCTGAGCATGCAGCCCAGCAGGTCAGGAAAGGGAGGGGACGAGCAAGCCCCCCCCTCCTGAACCTTACCAGGCTGCATGCCCTCAAAATGGGGGGGTGGGGCTCTGTATTTGTATTCACTCTGCTATGTAGCTGTATAAGAGGCCCAACTCTTGCTGCAGAAAACATTCCCCAAACCATGACTCACCCCCTCCATCCTTCCGTGGATTCTTTACACACTTTGAGTTCAGCCTTTCCCCAGTTTAACGACGAACATAATGTTTCCCCATCAGAACCAAATAAATTAAACTTGCTTTCATCACTAAAGTAAACTTTGGACCAGTTTGTCTCTGTCCACACAACATGCAAAGGTTAGTCTAGCCTTTTGATTCTGTCTGCTAATGAGAGGTTTGATCACTGCATAGCGGGCTTTCAATCCAAAGTCTCTTAAACGGGGAGACGCTGTATGACGAGACAGATCCTTACTCTGTTGGGCACTGAACTGGCGAGCAATCACAGCTGCAGTGTTGAACTGATTGCCTATTGAGATTCTCCGCATTATCCTGTCTTCTCTTGCATTTGTCTTTCGTGGACGACCAGCCTTCTTGGGGGACTTGAATGAGTGACGTTGGAAAAAAGCAATATTGTAGAAATCACAGATTTGGAATGACAAACATCTCTATGGTGGAAAGGGTCACCCCTTTGGCCTTCATCTGGACAACCTGCTGCTGGAGGGTTTCAGTCACTTTAGAACGACTCACCAGCTTTTAAAGTCAGAGAAAAGTGGATAGTTAGGCTGCTAGGTAAAGGTGTTTTTTTTTTAAAATAACAAACCTGGTATACTTACCTCCTCTGTGCAAGGGTTTTGCACAGACTGGCCGTGATCCTTCTCTTCTGGGTTCCCCCAGCTGCGCTCCTGGTTCCTCCCCGCATTGAGTGGCCCATTGAGGGACCCGCATTCCAAGGAGGCGCCCGTGCGGGGCGCACTCCCGAGTCCTGCTGCTGCGTCCATTGACACAGACAGCAGGACTCGGCCCCCGCCCCCTGTGTTATTGGATTTGATTGACAGCAGCGGGAGCCAATGGCTGCTGCCATCAATCTATCCAATGAGGACCCGAGACAGTGGCTGGAGCTGCTGTGCTCGTTCTCGTCGCTGGAAAGATCAGGTCCATGTTTGTTCTTTAAAAAAAATATTTGCCTTTAGTGATCCTTTAACAAAACTGATCTTTTACTCCTGTTTAGATCATTTCAAACAGGACGAGGCAGTGACCTTGAAATTTAGGAAATTGTAGATTGCTCTCTAATGTTGATCTTCAGTGTATAGTGCCAATATCCCGGAGACCTACACAAGATTGCCTTTTTCTGCATTTACAAATCAAAGTCTAAAAAATAATATATAAACAAGTTAGAAAACAAGCTGACTTCACTGTACACGAGGCACAGAGGGATTCATAATTACTTTTAATGCCAGTATGCCTGAAATGTATTATGAAATCTGCAAACTTCCAGGTCACTTCCAGCACACGCACTTCACTTTAAAGCCTTTGATTAGCGGTATTTAGACATAATAAATAATGAGACCGATTCATTCAAGAAATGTTACTTTCAGAAACGTTGGTGAGTGTAATTTCTACAGAGTATTTAATTATTGCAGTATAGGGAAAGCATCACCTGTTTATTACTTTGAAGTATTGGTAAATACAACCTTTAAATCCCCCATGCTGTTTACTCATTAACTGATGTCAGCCATCACCAACACGCTCACCTTGTAGACTTCTTAGTTAACCATTTTAGCCCCACATTCAATGAATGTAGGAATATACATTACAGCACCCTACAGTAACAAGCGTCATCCTCATGTGGCAATTTCCCCCGAGATTACACATATAAGAAACAAGGAAGGAGGAGGAGAGACAAGTGCCAGTGTGGCATCAGGACAGAGTTAGATGAATGCAACAAGTGTACCTGATTAACCACTTCAGCTCCAGAAGATTTACCCCCCCACTTCATGACCAGGCCACTTTTTTGCAATAGGGCACTGCGCTACTATAACTGACAATTGCGTTGTCATGCAACTCTGTACAATTCATGTCTTTCTTTTCCCACAAAATAGAGCTTTTTTTTTTTATGGTATTTGATCACCTCTGCGTTTATTTTTTGAGCTATTAACAAAAAAAGACTGAGAATTAAAAAAAATATTATATATATATATATATATATATATATATATATATATATATATGTCTTCATCAATTCAGGCCAATATGTATCCAGCTACATATTTTTGGTACAAAAAAAATCCCAATAAGCGTATATTGGTTTGCACAAAGGTTATATCGTCTACAAACTATGCAATATATTTATGATATTTTTTTTTTTGTTTTACTAGTAATGGTAGCAATCAGCAACTTATAGTGGGACTGCCATATTGTAGCAAAAAAGCGGACACTAACTGACACTTTTTTGGGAACCAGTGACACTAATACAGTCATCATTGCTAAAAAATAAATAAATAAATTGCACTGTCACTTTACTAATGACACTGGCTGCAAAGGGGTTAACATCAGGGGCAAATAAAGGGTTAACTGTGTGCTTAGCCTGTGTTTTATTACAGTGGGGGGGAGTGCTTCTACTGGGGCAAGACATGGATCCATGTCCCTGTTTTGCAGGAATATGGGATCCATGCCTTTTTTCCTGTCAGAACGGCAATTTTTCTTGTTTACATAGGCAGGCTGACATTCTACCTCTCTACAGGATGATAGGCAGGTGCCAGCACACAGAGTTTGCAGTACCCACTGATTGGCTAGGATGGTGTGAATATATACACACACACACATACCTGCATACATACACACATACACACATACACACATACACACATACACACATACATACATATATATCTATATATACATACATATATAGCACGCACACACACACGATCCTGCACATAGCATCCGCCCTGTAGCAGTAAAACTGCTAAAGGGCAGTCGGCAAGTGGTTAATAAAGCATTTCATTTATTTCCACATTGTACTTTGATTATTTCTTGCTTAATCACATTATTCTGAAGGATCTTGAAGTTTGTAAACGTACATTATCACACCTCCCAACTTTTTGAGATGGGAATGAGAGACAC
The DNA here is from genome assembly GCF_037356315.1 of Lithobates pipiens. Lineage (NCBI taxonomy): Eukaryota > Metazoa > Chordata > Amphibia > Anura > Ranidae > Lithobates > Lithobates pipiens. The sequence goes on along the minus strand of NW_027507785.1, from coordinate 280,721,607 downwards.
CCATCAGCAAAAGTATGCAGGCATAGGACACGCCCTTAAAGGAGAATTGTACAAAAAGTAAAAGATTGGTTAAACCCACAAGTGCTTTTTTACCGTTACTATTCCTTTATATTGGCTTTTTGGAATTTACAAATGCAGCAATTTAGAAATCGGATGAAAGGTTTAGCACTGGGAAACACTTTTTGATAGATAAAAAGTGCATTTTATATACATCTATATAGATCAGATCAAAATGAGGGACAAGTGAGGGGGGAAGAGGGACACTGCGCCAAATCAGGGACAGTCCCTCGAAATCAGGGACAGTTGGGAGCAATGCATTGTGAAGATCTCCAAACATTTACTTCCTTGAATTCTGTGACTCAGTCAGTGTGAGAAGGCACTGCTGTGTCACACACTTCTTAAATACAGAGGTGCTGAGAGGAGGAGATTCAGGAGGCGGAGTCAATATAGGAATCACTGATTTTGGACAGCATGGTACCATGGGATATGTAGTTCTTCAACTAAGTTTACACTAGCTTCAAAAGCAGGTATTTCATTAAGCATTTTTGAAGCTTCATGAACGCCTGTCAAAATTGTATGAATTGCAATGCCTAGTGTTGTTCACATGGTCGCATTACCATCACGTGCTTCCCAAACACTTCTATTGATGTAAATGTAAATGTGCCTCAACCATGCTGCAAATGTGCAACAAATGCCTCTATGACATTTACAACATATTTGAGATGTTTTTAGAAAGCGTTACAGGCATACCCCACTATTAAGTACACAATGGGGTTTATTTACTAAAGCTGGAAAGTGCAAAATCAGGCTCACTTCTGCATAGAAACCAATGAGCTTCCAGGTTTTAGTACAAAAGCGTAATTAAACAAGCTGGGGTTAGAAGCTCATTGGTTTCTTTATGCAGAAGTGAGCCTGATTTTGCACTTTCCAGCTTTAGTAAATAAACCCCATTGTGTACTTAAAAGTGGGGTATGCCTGTACTAACTCTAGATTAAGAAACTGGGATTAGGTTACGTTTGTTCAAGAGTTCATGACTGAGAAGGTTAACATACCCAGATTAATATGTTGATTTCGATGATATGGAAGAATATATTGTTGAATAATATTGTTTATCTTGTAGGATAGGAATGAATTACTATTATTACTAAGATATGTATGTTATAATGTTTGGAGACTTTTTTCTTTCCCTTTAATAAAGAATAATAATAAAGAAAGCGTTACTAGCCGAGATGATAATGCAAAAGTCCATACAATAGAAAACTAACACGGGGGGTTGTCTGGCAAAGTTTTTTTAACGTGGTGCAAAAATGTCAAATATACACAAGAAACATGCCGTTAACGCATCTTGATGCATTGGGTGCGTTAATGGGCACTCATATTTCCTACACGTCTTAATGAACCCTTAGGAGTTGAAAGTAAACAGCAGAGGAAAAGCTGCATGTAGGGAATCCAGGAAGCTGTGAAGACGGCCAGCAGACAAGGCACAATTTACAACATGAAAGGAGATTTTTCAAGTACGTTTATACTGGGATTATCAAAATAACTATTGTTTGTATTTTTATTACAATGTATAAAATTAAAGTATATGCTGTGACTATAGAATTCTGTTAAAGGAGATGTATGGCCAAAGTATTGGATATGCATCACAGGAGTGCAGTTCGTTCTGCACTCCTGTGACCGGTTTTCAGCCGACAGCTGGCTAAAGCCCGCTGTTGGCTGATGTCACTCAGCCAGTTCAGGCTCAGGAAAGATTCCAATCATATGGTCAAGGATCCACTCAGAAGCCTGGACCAGCCAACTAATCCTCTCTCAGTGATCCACTGAGAGACTGAGCCAGCCCCTCCCGCCCCCTCTATAGCCCAACGCTCCAGTGAGCAATGGAGAGGAGAGCAGAGAGCCACAACTCTCTACTCAGAGCGGAGGGGGGAACTGAGTGATCAGCATTGTTTGATCGCTCAGTTCTCACTGCAGAACCCGTGGGGGACAGATGCAGAATCAGATCAATGCTGCATCCACCTAGGTGAGTATAAATGTTTTTCAATTTTTTTTAATCCTGAATTTCCCTTTTAAATATATTTAGTAGTGAACCTGTCATTAGACAACAAAATAATATGAACCAGCGTTTTAGGCTAGGTTCACACCATCCAATTCACAATAGAAGGAGATTTTGACCAGCTCTCTATGGAGTTGGTTCGCATATCTCCGCTGCGGCTCAGGTGTAAATTTCTACATTTGCGTCTTTTGGTCCTTTTCAGGTCTTAATTCAGCCAAACATTCTGGCTGAAATTGAACCTGAAATGGTGAAACGGTGAACCAGGATGCACCAGAACCCTACTGGGGGCCACATGGTGTGAACCCAACTTTAATGGAATAGGAGGTATAGGGACTGTGTCAATGGCCTTTTGATGTCATCAGAACTGCCTCTCTATTTATACAAGTCCATAAGGAATGGAAAAGCAGCTTGAAGCAGACTTATGCAGCTTAGGAAATGGATAAAAGGCTAACAAATGCAGATGAAATAAACCTGTTAATGAACCCCTGAATGATCTGAGAAGTGTCGCAATCTGATCTCAAATATATCTGAAAGCAAGCTGCATTTGCACATTGACCTTGAGGTACTGTCACACAACATCCACTGAGCTAAACGGAGTTCCAGCACACAGCAAGAGGAGTTTACTAGAACATCAGCATTTACATAGGATTTACATATCCCCTATGTATATGCTGACATTTCTCAAAGTCATCACCATCAGGACCTGTCGGAAGAGAAATAAGGTAACTGCCATTGCTGTCTACTTCATGAAGCACTTACTTTAAAAAAAAAAAAAGTATGCAGCCAGTAAAGTCAGGACAGGACTCACTAAAAGCAGGATGACAAGATCAAAACGTGGACCTTTTGATCTTTGATTTGGACCTTGGACCTTTGATTGAACTTTTGATCTTTGCTTGGGTCCATAGACTTTTGATCAAAACTTGGACCATTTCCAATGGCAGCTCCCATATCGCTATCATGAAAGCTTCACTTTATAGTAACCCTGTAAATATAATCAGACAACAACATATGACATCAGGTGCCTGCATATAATCCTTTGATGTTTAATCTGAAAACCAGAGAGTTTAATTCAATGTAATCTTGAAGCTCAAACAACTTAGTTCTGGCAACCCCAGTGCCACTCCTGTGTAAATTACACTGGCAGTGAAGGGTTTAACCACTAGGTGGCAGTGTATGGGTTAAGTGTGTCCTGGGGAGTGTTTCTAACTGTGGGGGCGTGGCTGTGTGTGACACGTCATTGATCTCTGCTCCCAATGACAGGGAGCAGAGATCAGTGACATTGTCAATAGGCAGAACGGGGAGATGCTTGTTTAAATTAGCATCATCCCGTTCTTCCTCCCGGTGAGACAATCCCGGGTATGCCATTCTTCCAACGTACATCGGCGTACGCAGGTCAGGAAGTGGTTAAAAAAAGGTTTACATGCCTCTTGCCTCTATACCTGGTGTTAAGCCCAAATCTCATACTTACCCAGCCAATCCAGTGATGTCCTGCTATGATCCACCATGCCTCTGTCACAAGCCATGTCTTGTTCTGCCCTCTTCATTGCTGATGTCACCAGGTACTGGCTGCCTCTTCCTGGATCAGGCAGCCCGGTCCTCCCCGAAGACATACAGCCGGGTCCGTCCTTCTACGGCCCACTGTATGGAACCTGAAGTATCCTGGGATACATGATGTGCATATCCCAAGAGGCTTCAGAACAGACGAGACACCATTCTCACCTAGACAAGATTGGCGGATGGGGGAGAAAGGGCAGACTAAAAGAAGAAAAAATATTTTGTTACATTGTTTAGGAGGGGGGGGGGGGCTGCAATAATGTCTAATTCATCCACTGAGTTACAGATCAACCAGTGATCTGTAGTTAACCAGGAAGTGCTGCACATGTGCTAAAAACTTAGTAAGCTTGTTCGGTTCTCCATAATCTCAATGCATTGCAGTCATAATTCACAGAGCTCCACACATGTTCATTGGACGGTCAGGTTCCTGATGCCTGTACTGGGGAGAGGGGTGACTGCTGCACCACAGATATAGACGATTGACGATTGATTATCTAAAGCTCCAATCATGTTGGCTTAATTTGACAGAAATATCCCTGTAAGTGCATAACACCAGTTTCAAAAGAAATACATAAAATTCACTATATACAAAGCAGGAAGAAAAAAAAAGACAAAATATATTTAGGCTAAGTGGTGGATGCTGGGTACTATAATGTGCTGTATCCTACCTTGAACAAGATAGTGGATGACCACACTAAAGTAAAAGAAGACTTCTTTATTGGTACACATCCATTAAAACCATTACAATAGAAGTCTCAATTTTCCTGTTGTATTGGCTTTAATGGATTTGTACCAATAAAGAAGTCTTTTGTTACTGGATTTCGGTCTTCCACATATCGTGTTTATTACTATCTCAGCAATGAGCTGGATGCGCACCCGTTGCCGTGCGGACATGATGGACCAGCCTGGAGCAGTAGTGTATTGATCTTGTCTGAATTGTATTTTGCTTATCACAACCAGCCTGCGGGCAGAGATACTGGTGTAAATAGAGGAGTCTCAACTTGAACTTCCCTATTCCACAATGTGATTTACTTACAAGTCCAGGTGCTATTACATAGGGTACATTGAGGACACACCTTAGTCTATGCAAATACTGACTTTCAGAAAGTCACAGCCTGCAGAAAACCTTCAGAGGCTCCAACAGTGCCTCCAGAAAGCAGACCAGAAATGCTCAACCTCCTCATCTTAGATAATTACTTCTTTGTGCAGTACAGGAACACTTTTAATTGATCGTATGTTTGTTCTACAGCTGTAAGACTGTAGTACACATTCATCTCATTACTTCCAATAATGGCCAGGGCAACCACTTTTTTATTTTTATTTTTTTGTCACAGAGGAGCCCTTAAAATCATGTTCAGGTCCCAGGGAACCCCTGCTAAAATAAGTTCATTGGGGATTGTTGGGAAAATGCCCCTTATGTTGGTGGCCAGTGAAAATTACCCCTGTGACATACATTAACATGAGCAGCCGCTGGCAATAATCAGTAGATTGTTGGCATGGTTCTAAAGGCTGCATGCATACAGTGTGTGTGTGTGTGAACAGCAACAGCTGTCAGATTTGTATTCTGTACAAACCAATGGCTGGTGGCGCGTGTAGCCACTCATCTGAGGGGTTATATGCAAATAGAGGCTCTGACTGACCCTAGACACGTTTCTGCGGAGCTTCTTGCTGCACATAAATTGGTTTTAGCTAATCAGCCAGTTTGTATGCGGCCATAGAACAAAGTGCATCAGCGTCCATAGGCTGCAGCGTCCTTACTATCTCTGAACGCAGAATACTATTTGACCCCCATTGCCTGTGTGAATGTAACCTTACAATGGTAGTCAGAATGGGCGTCATGCTCATCAGGGATGAGCTCATGTTCAGAGTCTGAATATGCCTGAGCTATCCTGCCAGGAAGCGATCACTGTGGACAGCCAATCAAATGTAGTGGAACCATTCCCCGCCCTTTATGTATGTGGGGCTGTGGGGAGAGGAATGCCCCGGCCACTTATATTTGGCTGTCTGCAGTGACAGCTTCCTGGTAGGATAGCTCATGCGAGTTTGGACTTGTGTCTTAACCCATCCGTAATGCTCATGGCTTTGCCAAGTGGTATTGGCCCTGAGACTGTGCAGGCATCATCAGATGAGAAGCCAATCAGCCACAGCTCAAAGAACCTTTAAGCCCCCTTTCACATGGGCGCTCCATCATGTCCACCTGTCAGTTTTTCAGGTGGACCTGATCAGACGCTCCATGTCTCTTTATGTTCGCTGACATCCGCCGATCGATATCAGATCCGATCCTGTCTGTGAAATCCAGACGGATGGAAACCCTATTGGATGAAAATTGACAGGTGGTCTGTTTTCATCCGATCTCCATAGAGGACAGCGAGGCTTTGACAGGTCTGTCTCTGCACAGTGAGCGGAGACGGACCTGCCATCTGCCTGCTCAGTGGGGATCAGGGGAATCAATCAATGGACAAGCCATTGTAAAAGGGCCCCAACACCAGCAGCAGCCATTCTCAACCAGGATTCAGTGGAACCATAGGGTTCCTCCAGAGGTTTCTAGTGGTTCCTTGAGCTGTGGCTCATTGCCCTCCCATTTGATGGTGCCTGCATAGTTCTGGGGCCAATGCCAGTTGGCAGAGCCAGCAACATGGCACCAATAATCTTTTTACCTGCCTGTAAGAGTGGAAAATTGGACCACCACTATAAAGGGGGGTATTCTCATTGGCCACCAAATGTAAGCACAATTATCCCACTGTTCCACGGTAATTTTTGTTTTAGAAGGGGATCCCCCAAGAACTAAAAGCTTTACATTTTTAAGGTTCCCCTGGGGCAAAAAGATTGAGAAAGGCTGCTCTGGAGGTATTCTGGTCGAGAAAGTCTGGACTACAGTAATTAATAGCAGGGTTACCAACCGTCATGAAATTGAACCGCTCGCCAACCGCCGCACACAGATCTACGTCGGCAGAATGGCACAGGCAGGCAAATAGGCGTACAGGTACGTCCCTTTAAATTTTTTCCACCTTTCGGGTGTGCGCCCACTGCACGCTGCGAGTGCCTGCCCACGGGTCCCGGGAACTTGATTGTTCTCTGGCGGCCCACGATTGCGGTGTGCAGAGGCAGAACGGGGAGACGCCTTTGTAAACAATGCATTTCCCCATTCTGCCTAGTGTAATGACAGATCTACTGCTCCCTGTGATCGGGAGCAGTGATCGCTGTCATATCCTAGGTAGCCCCTCCCCCCCACAGTTAGAATCACTGCCTGGGACACACTTAACCCCTTCATCGCCCCCTAGTGGTTAACCCCTTGCCCACTGCCAGTGTCATTTACACAGTAATCAGTGCATTTTTACAGCACTGATTGCTGTATAAATGACAATGGTCCCAAAACAGTGCCATGATAAAAAAAAACGAATATATATTATAATAATAATAATAATAAAAATGCCATAAAACTATACTATCCCCTTTTGTAGACGCTATAACTTTTGCGTAAACCAATCAATATACGCTTATTGTGAAAATCACATATTTTACAGACTGTCCGTGAATTTAATGGCGGTTGGCAACCCAGATTAATGACTTATATACATACATGAACTGTGTTAGATTAGCAAAACACAGCAAAGCAACATAAGTAGCATGAACGCAGAGCCACATTCCAAACATTTACAATAATTAGTGTAGAAATATAAATTTAAAATCATTATGTCAGGGATACCAAACATGTTACAATCTGACCATACAATTTCTGTGCAATCAACCTTAAATTTACCGAAACAATGTAATACGAGGCAGATCCCTACAGGTCTAAAAGAAATGTTACAATCAGATTGTAATGTGTGTGATGAGCTTCATAGAACACCTTTGTGATGTATTAGGATAGACTAAAGCCCCATACACACGATCAGATTTTCTGCCGATTTTTGTCTTCAGATTTACCATAACCATGTAGTGCAAGGGCCTGCCTGATTGCATACAAATTGAAACTCCTAAGGTTTTAGTAAATTTGAAGGAAAAAATCAGTAGAAAATCTGATGGGGCTTAAGCAAACTCCTTCTTACATAGTTACATAGTTGGTGAGGTTGAAATAATACACAAGTCCATCTAGTCCAACCTGTATTATTTGCTTATATGTTAATAGTACATTGTATACCCCTGTAAGTTGTGGTCCCTAAGGTGCCCATCTAATAGTTTTTGGAAATGATCGATGCTGATAACAATGCTTGTGGAAGAGAATTCCATATCTTATGCACTGTGCAGGTAAATGATCAGTTAATAGAAAAAGCTAAGTTTTTAACAAGAATAAAGCAGGACTCAGGGACCTGCAGAACAGTATGTGCATGCTGGGGGTTGTAGTTCCCCAGCAGCTATTACAGATTGTCCGGAAAGTTTCTTACCTTGGTCTCCTGGGAGCCTTCTTGTGGATTCTATTTTTCCTGAGAGGCACGTCTGTCTTGCTCTGAGCCCACCTTGGTGTGAAATGAATCCCCCCTCTAGTCTTGTCTATCTGACCCTACTGTAATGCTGCCAGCTCCAGCTCTCCCTGCAAGCAGTCAGATCCCAGCCTCCTAGTGATCAGCCCTGGCCATATCTCGTACGCAACTTTCCATTCTCTCTCTTCTGGTTTAAATCCCCTTTCATATAATCAGCTCAGGTTTACAAGGAGCAAACCCTTCCAGGCGTGGCCAGCTGTCATGACGTCAGAAGGGTGTATCTAAGCCACCCAGTTCTGCATCCCAGGGGGAGAGCTGCCACAATTAACCCTGTCTGTGCAAGGTGCATGCTACAGTGGCTTACAAAGGAGCTGCGGCCACTGCCAGAATTATTGCTCCTTGTGCTAAATGTAATAAAGAAAAAGAATCTGTTTTACATTTCTTGTGGCCACAGCAACTGATGTTACACTTCATGTATGGAACTAGTTTTTTTAAGGGTCACCATAGTCGTTACAATCTGACCATACAATCTTTGTACAATGACTGTCCATTTACCAAAACTACATAAGGATCTACCTTATCTATCCAATCACATTGTATCCAATCAGGCAGACACTTGTACTACATAGCTGATGGTAGGTATCAAGGAGATTGTAAAATCAGATTGTAATGTAGTAGGCTTAAAGTGGAGTTGCACCCAAAAAAAAAAAAAAAAAATTTGGAATTTTTTTTAACTCGCCTATCAATGGCTGTTGCTACGGCGTCCCTCGTAGTCTGCCTCCTTCAGTGCCTGGGCTCGTGGCATCATTTCCCCTTGGCGCAGGAAGGGCTCAACTCTACCCCCTCCCTCTTGTCAATCATCTGGGACACGTGACAGGTCCCAGACGATTGCGCAGCCAATCATGGCGCGGCGCCGCTCGCGCATGTGCAGTGGGTGCCTGGCTGTGAAGACACAGCCGGGCGCCCACAGTTACAATTCTGGCGCTGCCTAACGGAGGGGGAGACGAACGGAGCTTCAATCCCCCACATCGCTGGACCCTGGGATAGGTAAGTGTCTGATTATTAAAAGTCAGAAGCTGTTATTTTTTTTTTTTAAATGGCAACACCTCTTAAAGGACACATTTACATTTGCAGTTGGGAGGGGCAGTAAAACCCTGCTGTTGAGCCACATCTTTAATGCCCCTCAACCACTCCCCCCTTTAACCGCAGAAGCAGTGATCGGGGTGTACATATGTTGCAGCCACAATATCTTGCTTGGCGGCCATGGCAAGAACGATACCCCCTCATAAGAGGCGCATTGCAAGTGGCACGCATGCAGTTGCGGCGCGGTAGTCTAGCCATTGGGGGGGGTAACACAGGTGGGGAGGAGGCGATGCGACACCTCCACACCGCCAATCAAATGCTCTCTGAAGAGTGATGCGAACGTGGATCGTTCTTCAGGAAGTAAAGCAAGTGTAAACAAGCCCTAAATGTATGCATACACTATTCAGCCCCCGCTCACATTGGAGCGATTTGTCATGCAATTTGACAGGTCAAAACGCATGACAAGTCACATCCTATTTCCAGCAATGACAGTGTTTGAGGTGCTGCATCGATTTCAAAGAGTAGTACATGCACTACTTTTGGTGATTTGGGGTTGGGTACAACTTCAATAGACATCTCTGCATGAAGCACAGATGTCTCCAAAGTCGCACCAGAAGTGCGGCTTTAAATAAGTGCGATTTCAGATGAAGTCCCACAATTTCAATGCTGCAGCCAATGAAAATGGGGGCTCAATCTGATTGTACAATCTCGTTTAGATCTACCAGCAACTATAGAGTCTGCCTGATTTATTACAAATGCAATTAATTGTTTAGGGTTGTGTTCATATTACATCATCTTTGTATGTCTAATGCCCTGTACACACGGTTGGACATTGCGATACCAAAATCCGTCTGATTTTTTCCAACGGATTTTGGCCCAAACTTGTCTAGCATACACACGGTCGCACAAAGTTGTCAGAAAATCCGATCGTTCAGAATGAGGTGATATAGAACACGTATGACGGGACTATATACGGGCCAGTAGCCAATAGCTTTCGTCTCGTAATTTATTCGGCGCATGCGTGGCACTTTGTGTGTCGGAATTGTCTACACATGATTGGAATTTAAATTATCGGATTTTGTTGTCGGAAAATTTTAGATCCAAATCTCAAACTTTGTGTGTTGGAAATTCGCACATTTTCCATCAGAAAGTCTGACCGTGTGTACAGGGCATTAAGTTTACCACACTGGTCACAATCTGGTTGTACAATCTCCATTAGACCTACCAACAACTATGTAGTGCAAGGGCTTGTCTGATTGGATATAAATTGATTTGGATGAGTACATACAGTGGGGATCGAAAGTTTGGGCACCCCAAGTAAAAATGTGTATTAATGTGCATAACGAAGCCAAGGAAAAATGGAAAAATCTCCAAATGGCATCAAAATACAGATTAGACATTCTTATAATATGTCAAAAAAAGTTAGATTTTATTTCCATCATTTACACTTTCAAAATTACAGAAAACAAATAAATGGTGTCTGCAAAAGTTTGGGCACCCTGCAGAATTTATAGCATGCACTGCCCCCTTTGCAAAGCTGAGACCTGCCAGTGTCATGGATTGTTCTCAATCATCGTCTGGGAAGACCAGGTGATGTCAATCTCAAAGGTTTTAAATGGCCAGACTCATCTGACCTTGCCCCAACAATCAGCACCATGGGTTCTTCTAAGCAGTTGCCTAGAAAACTGAAACTGAAAATAGTTGACGCTCACAAAGCTGGAGAAGGCTATAAGAAGATAGCAAAGCGTTTTCAGATGTCAATATCCTCTGTTCGGAATGTAATTAAGAAATGACAGTCATCAGGAACAGTGGAAGTTAAAGTAAGATCTGGAAGACCAAGAAAAATATCAAACAGAACAGCTCACAGGATTGTGAGAAAAGCAATTCAAAACCCACGTTTGACTGCACAATCCCTCCAGAAAGATCTGGCAGACACTGGAGTTGTGGTACACTATTCCACTATAAAGAGATACTTGTACAAATAAGGTCTTCATGGAAGAGTCATCAGAAGAAAACCTCTTCTACATCCTCACCACAAAAATCAGCGTTTGAACTTTGCAAATGAACATATAGACAAGCCTGAGGCATTTTGGAAACAAGTTCTGTGGACCGATGAGGTTAAAATAGAACTTTTTGGCCGGAATGAGCAAAGGTATGTTTGGAGAAGAAAGGGCACAGAATTTAATGAAAAGAACCTCTGTCCAACTGTTAAGCATGGGGGTGGATCAATCATGCTTTGGGGTTGTATTGCAGCCAGTGGCACAGGGAAAATTTCACGAGTAGAAGGAAAAATGGATTCAATAAAATTTCAGCAAATTTTGGATGGTAACTTGATGCCATCTGTGAAAAAGCTGAAGTTAAAGAGAGGATGGCTTCTACAAATGGATAATGATCCTAAACACACCTCAAAATCCACGGGGGATTACATCAGGAGGTGTAAACTGAAGGTTTTGCCATGGCCTTCACAATCTCCTGACCTCAACATTATTGAAAATCTATGGATAGACCTTAAAAGAGCAGTGCGTGACAGACAGCCCAGAAATCTCAAAGAACTGGAACACTTTTGTAAGGAAGAATGGGAAAAGATACCTCAAACAAGAATTGAAGGACTCTTGGCTGGCTACAAAAAGCGTTTACAAGCTGTGATACTTGCCAAAGGGGGCAGTACAAGATATTAATTCTGCAGGGTGCCCAAACTTTTGGAGGCGCCATTTTTTTGTTTTCTGTAATTTTGAAAGTGTAAATGATGGAAATAAAATCTAACTTTTTTTTTTACATATTATAAGAATGTCTAATCTGTAATTTGATGCCATTTGGAGATTTTTCCATCTTTCCTTGGCTTCGTTATGCACATTAATACACATATTTACCTGGGGTGCCCAAACTTTCGATCCCCACTGTAGGTCTTCTTATTATTTGGATTTGGTAAATCTAAAAGTTGTACAAAAATTGGACGGTCAGGTTGTATTGTGTAAAGTGACCCCAACGCTCCCATAGCTTTGTTCTAACAAAATGTAAAGCTGAACTATACACATTCAATTGCTGATAGTAGTTTCTGCAGATTGCATTTACAAATCCAGTCTGTTAAAGGCAAAGATGTTTTTTGTGACCACTGACAGTGATGTTGCATAGATATCATACAGGGAAATCGTTTCTAAGACTAATAGATTTGAACCAATGAAATGCTAATCTTATAGTGATATTAAAGTGGAATTGTACAGGTAAGTGGCTGTTTATTAAAAGTCAGCAGCTACAAAAACTGTAGCTGCTGACTTTTAATAAATAGCCACTTACCTGTCCCAGGATCAGTATGGATAAAAATGGATGAAATGAAATAAAAAAATTGTAGATTTTTTTGTTTAAATCTGTTATTTATTTATTTTTTATCAAATTTATTTCAATAAAATGCTTTTGGAGTAAAAGTCAATTTAAAGATAGTTTTCCATTTATGATAAATACATAATTTAGTTTATTCAGTATGGAATAGAGCTTAGTTATGTAGCATGAGGCTGCATATTCTGCAATATTTAAATTTTTGGTAAACTCATTCAATAAATCCAAGCTCTGCAAGCTGAGATAGCATTGATGCATTCACACAATGGCACATTAATCCAGTAATCGTGAGATAAAAAAAAGTTCAAGAATATTCCTTTATTCCATTGTTTTGCAAATCTACGGATACAGTATTTTACAAACTGTATGATCTAATTGGTTCTGATATCGCTGTTTTACTAAGTCGACAGCTTATTATTCTAAATAGGAAACCTTAGGTTTGTTTGCAAAATATTAAAGATTCTATCTACCAGCAAGAATGAGTCTTTACATTTAAAGAGCACCTGTCATTTCAGATCTATCATGGCAGCATCTGTTAGCGGGCATCCCATTCACCGCTGCCACCACGTCCCTCAACTTGTTGTGTCACTGCTGCATCACCAGCCGTCCCATTAAAGTGAATGGGACTGTTAGTGAGTCAACAGCGATTCAGAGGAGGAGCAGCTGTGGGACAGAGATGACAGTTGCTCTTGTAATTGTGATTTAAATTTACTTGATTAAAATTAAATCCAACCTGCCCACGTGTCACCCAGTGCAGTAAAACATGGTGTCATCCCCCATCCACCAGATATAGTTGCCCCTCAGTACAGACCCCCCTCCCTCAGTACAGACCCCCCCACTATACCCCCTGCATCAGTATAGACCCCCCTTCCTCAGTATAGACCCCCCTCAGTACAGACCCTACCTCTCTCAGCATAGACCCCCCCTCAGTACAGAACCCCTCAGTACAGACCCCCCCCCTCCATCAGTATAGACTCCCCTCAGTACAGACCCCCCTCCATCAGTATAGACCCCCCTCAGTACAGACCCCCCTACATCAGTATGGACCCCCCTCCCTTAGTATGGACCCCCCTTAGTACAGACCCCCCCTCCATCAGTATAGACCCCCTCCCTCAGTATAATCCCCCTGCATCAGTATAGACCCCCTTCCTCAGTATAGACACCCCTCAGTACAGACCCTACCTCCCTCAGTATAAACCCCCCTCAGTACAGACCCCCCTCAGTACAGACCCCCCTACATCAGTATAGACCCCCCTCCCTTAGTATGGACCCCCCTTAGTACAGACCCCCCCTCCATCAGTATAGACCCCCCTCCCTCCGTATAGACCCCCTTCCTCAGTATAGACACCCCTCAGTACAGACCCTACCTCCCTCAGTATAGACCCCCCTCAGTACAGACCCCCCTCAGTACAGACCCCCCTCAGTACAGACCCCCTCAGTGCAGACCCCCTGCATCAGTATAGACCCCCTCAGTACAGACTCCCCTCCATCAGTATATACCTCCCTCCATCAGTATAGACCCCCCTCCATCAGTATAGACCAGCCTCAGTACAGACTCTCCTCCATCAGTATAGACCCCCTCCCCCAGTATGGACCCCCCTTAGTACAGACTTCCCTCCATTAGTATAGACCCCCCTCCCTCAGTATAGACCCCGCTCAGTACATACTCCCCCTCCATCAGTATCAGGGCCGTCTTTAAAATTGATTGGACCCTGGGCAAAACTTTTCTTGGGCCCCCCCCCCCCCATGCAGTTTTGCTCTCTACCTGCTCTGAGACATACAATAAATAGCAGCTAGACTCAAAATAGGTTTACTGAATCAGATAAGGCAGCTATTGCGATTGGTTGCCAGAGGTTACAGTATATCATTACCGCTCACTGACTGGTTGCTAGAGGTTACAGCACACATTATGGCTCACTGATTAGTTGCTAAAGGTTACAGCACATGATTTCTGCTTGTTGATTGGTTGCTAGAGATTACTGTGGATATGACCTCAGGGGGGTATGATATGCATATCAATGCCGCTGGCTGCCCCTATTTACATATGAATGCCGGTAATTTACATGTAAACACAGGGTCTGAAGGTGAGTCATCTTTACACAACAATAAGGCAGAGCTGGGCAGCATTAGTAGCAGCACTTCACACAGAGATATCGGGACACAGCACAGGACTAAAACCTCAAGAGACGAGGGAATTTAAACCAGGATAGTTGGCAAGTATGAAGCAGCTGCTTTGGGCCCCACAACAATGACAGGGCCCAGGGCAGCTGCCCCTTTTGCCCTGCCTTAAAAACGGCCCTGATCAGTATAGACCCCCCAGGATAAACCACCCCCCTACATTAGTACAGACCCCCCTAAGGAAAAAAAAAACCTCCATTAGTACAGACCACCCTCAGGACAAACCCCCCTCCAATAGTACAGACCCCCCCAGGACAAACCCTCGTCCATTAGTACAGACCCCCCTCAGGACTACCCCCCTCAGGACAAACCACCCCCTCCCTCCATTAGTACAGACTCCCCCTCAGGACAAACCACCCCTTCCCTCAATTAGTATAGACCCTTCTCAGGACAAACACCCCCATCCATTAGTACATACCCCCCTCCTCAGGACAAACCCTCCCCTCCTTTAATACAGACCCTTCCCCAGGACAGACCCCCCTCAGGACAACCTCCCCTCCAGACAAACTACCCCCCTTCATTAGTACAGACTCCCCTCAGGACAAACCACAAACCCTCCATTAGTACAGACCCCCCTCAGGACAACCCCCCCTCCATTAGTACAGACGCCCCCCCTTCAGGACAAACCACCCCCCTCCCTCCATTAGTACAGACACCCCCTCAGGACAAACCACCCCCCATCCCTCCATTTTAGTTCAGACCCCCCAGAACAAACCCCCCTCCTACATATAATATAGCTGTGTCCAGCAGCAAAAACCGACCGAATCAGCAAGCCCCCCCCACGACACCTCCCCTCATGACATTAGCGATATCATGAAATAACATTTCCTTTCAACTGGGACCCTAACAAGATATACATGGTATAGGCCTGGTCCACCATTGTCTCTATCAGAAAGCAGGTTTAGGCTCCATTCACGCTTGTAGGACTCCAAAGTTGTGCAGACTTTGGAGTGCAATGTTGGTGCAACTTTGGATGGGTGCAACTTGGATATGACTTTCGCTTTGACCAGTGATAATGAACACCTGTTGCATAACTGTTGCATTGTATAACATTTAGGTACGACTTTCATGCAGCGTTTGAGGGTTAACTTTGAAGGCTATAGCCCTCAAGTTGCATGAAAATCGGACCAAAGTAGTACAGGAATTGTTAAGGCATTGTTATGGTGTGACAACTATCTCCTACTTGTGCTTCTATGTTGTCATTCTTTCAAATAGGACCCTAACAAGCTATACACGGTGTAGATCTGATCCACCATTGTCTCTATCAGAAAGCAGGTTTAGGCTCCATTCACAGTTGTAGGACTCCAAAGTTGCGTAGACTTTGGAAGGCAACTTTAATGCAACTTTGACGCAACTTTGGATAGGTGCAACTTGGATACAATTTTGGCTTTGATCAGTGATAATGGACAACTGTTGCACAACTGTTGCATTGTATAACATTCAGGTATGACTTTTATGCAATGTCGGACCAAAATAGCGCATGAACTACTTTGAAGTTGCTGCAACTTTAAGTCCCACTTATATGAATGGTTATCATTGAAAAACATGGGGAACGACTTGTCATGCGACTTTGATGTCCAAAGTTGCATGGCAAGTCGCACAAGTGTGAATGGAGATCTAGAGCAATGACGTGCAGCTAATGCTGTAGAGAGAGCACGTAGGTAGAAAGGTCCTGAAAGAGATTGAAGATGATCAGCAACACTAAATTCTAGAAGGGTGGGAAACAGCAGAAAACTGTATTTTAAAGTGAACCTCTCAGTACAAGGTCATTTATACACAAAGCAGAAGGTTACAAAAGAACAGGTTCCATAGTTACTTTTTTGTACTACTACTTTTGTTTTTGCGTTATGGCGAGCTAACTGCACTGTTACACGCATTGTGGAGCTTGCTGTCTTTTCTTTTGTTTAACTGTATTTAAATTACATTATAAAATGTAAAGCATGGGGAGAGGTAACCAACCTCAAGGGACTTTTAACGGTATCAGAAATTACATATAATAAAGAAAATCACATAGTAATCACTCAAAAAGAACTTTGAATAAAAAATTCTTAGAAATTTATTATACACAAAAGTTACACATTTTGCTAAAACAAAACTATCGACACAAATACAGATCCATACAATACATGGAGATTTTGAAGAATCATTTTCAAACTCAGTCAATGTGATATGGTGCTCAACATGTTTCACTCATAGACAAGTTTCTTCAGGAGCTTTAAATATCATTGACAAGTGTAATACTGTATGGATAAACACATAAAGAGAATTAGTTGAATATAGAGTGCATGTTCCAATGTTCAAAATCAAGGTTTCAAAAAGAAGCCAAAAGATAGATATGATTACTACAAAAAAATCATAAATATAAGTTTATATATATACACAAAAAACAGGGCATCTAGGTCGTTCAGGGTCAAAGGGGCTGGAAGATCACATACTCACCCACTGTATATTCACAAGATAATTCAATCAAAAAAACCTTGTATAGAATAATAGCAAAAATGCAGAGCCTCAGTGGTGGATGGGGAACATGCGGGCTATAGGTGCTTGCAGGGAAACGCTTCAGAATATCAGTCTAGGTACAAAATCAGAAAAAGGGAACAAAACCCCCTATAGTTTATAAAGAATTATATTCCTCTTTGAAATCGCAAATTTAGCGATTTCAACAGAATATATGCAAAATACATAAATGATTAAAGATACACACACGCCAAACCCTTTACCAGGTGTATCACCACAGCGCTTAAATGACACGAATTCTACACCTTAGCTGCCACTTCTTACAAACTATCAAAATATATAAAGGTGCATACAAACTAGTGCTAAAGATACAATTAACTAATTGGTTGCACGTGGCGCTGTTACCTGTGTGCCTTTCAGTCAACACTCCCTAATCTTCTAAAAAATCCTATCCCACATCATACAAAATGTGATAATTAATAAACACTTAAATAGATACCCAAATTTTCATTTAGATTAAGTGTACAGTGACAAAAATGAACAAACGTGAATATAGTCCATCCACCGAATATAAGAAAATCTAGAGTATATATAAAAAAATTTATATATAAAAATAAAGCAAAATAGATAAAGCAAAAAAAAACATATAATATCAAATAAAGAGTCTTTTTAAAGAAGCGTGAACAAATCTCCAGTGTTTAAATTTCTTTATACACGTGACTCCTTCACCACACCATCCGTGCTCAATAGCCCCCCTTCGTGAAAAAACTCACCAAATGCTAAGCCTTACACTCTCGTGTGAGGCAAAAGGGCTTGCAACAGATCTCTCAAGATGTATTTCAGATATCAGCACATCCGATTTAATCTTCTCCAATTGCGTACTTCAATGTGTATATATAAATACCTCAAAGAAAAATCACAGAGGGAGACCCCAATAGTGTAATACTGCAATCACTCTTTAATATAAAAATCGCACTCTTTATGCACTCACATGAACTAAAAAGGGTAAAATCACTTCAAAAGGATAAAGAAACTTGCTTCACAAATCCACTCCACAACAACATTCTGAGTACGTCGGGGCATTGGTGGTCACAGCGGACTTATTAGATACTGGATCGCTAGATCTCACCCCTCCTCGTGCGTCCCGCCTGGTCCCACACAGCAGGTCCGTTCGAAAAAGGCGCCTTCAGATCAGATGATTCAGTCCACTTAGTCCTGTACCTCCTTCCCAGCTCCGTGTATGTCAGCTCAATATTCACCAGATAGCCACGCCCCCGACATGTTTCGTCATATCAGACTTATTCATGGGATTCATAAATGCATAAATAATCTGAAGTAATTACCTGATAGGATCAATTGGATAAATGAACCCAAAAGAAGGGGACAGGGGCTGCCGTAGCCGATCTGCGGCTTCATAAAGAGAGAGGAGAGGTATCCCCCGGCCGCTCAGATCAAGAATCAAATTAACTTTGCAGTGCAAAGAGGTATATCAGATCTAGTAAAAGTAAAAAGCAAAAAACAGACCACAAGCAAGGACCGCAGGTTAGCTCTGTTGAATACCTTGATAAAAAATCAAATAGAATCAATAGCCAAGCTGGTTACAGCGGAGACAGTCAGCTGCCTACCTTATTGTACAGACATATGGACTTTCCAAGCACCAAGTCCTCCACAGAGAGGGTGAAAGGCAGTGAAGCGCTGCCTTATAAAGCATCTCCCTTTAAAGCATCTATTTAAATTACACTTCATTCATGTCTATCAGCAGCAGTGTGTTGCAAAATGTTGCCACTCATTGTAACTTGCTGGGTTGCAAGAAAATGTAACATGTGCGGTAGAGACTTTAATGGTAAACTCCTTGAGAGCAGGGAATTTACATGTAGCAAAGTCTACGGCCTTGTCCAGTCTGAAGACCTCCAAGGCCAAACATAGCAGATATCCTTCAATATATAGTGGTTTGTGAGGCATAGTGGGTGCAAAGATGGTGAAAGTCATTGGGCGCCAGACACTTCTTGGATGTAAAAGAGGTTTTATTTCTTTTGACAGTGCTTTTTGTATTTTTGGTAGAAAGAGAGTTAGAGCCAGGACACCCTTAAGTAGTTATAGATTCAATTGGCAGACTGTGAGACCTCAATAGGAAGACAGACATGCAGGGAAAGGCCCCAGCAAGATGCCACATCTGCACATGAAGGAATGCTTTCTCCTGTGGTAATAGTCTTTAACAGTTCTTTAACTCAAACGTAACAGTCCTTTCAGTTCCAATACAACTGCCTCTTGTAGCTCTTTAACACTGAGCTCTCGGTCTCTCACTAGACCCTCCGATTCACTGACTCTCAATCCCTTGAGCTCCTCCAAGGTTTGTGGTGGTATGCCCTCAAGCGTCACCCACGCTTCTCTGCTGGGTCCCTAGCTTGGCACTTCAAATACTTTTCAAGCTTCACCCCTGCTAACCGTCAAGGTCCCTGATTTGACACACAAGGCTACTCTGCAAGCGTCTCTTCCACAGGTTGGGTCCCTGACTTGATCACCACCTGAAGTTTCCAGATTCTCCACCGTGCCCTCTCATGGAGAATGTGTTTCCGGTACTTTCTTCAGTTACTCACTGTGGTCCCTGGTGAAGGTGGTTGGTCCCTTTGTGGCAACAGCTTCCCCTCTACCTCTGACCACGACAGGTTCTCCCATCGGCAGAATCGTCACTTCTGGTTGGACTACAAGCCGCAATCCCAACTCTGTGCTGCTCTTTTTACTTCTGGATAGGCCCTCACACAGCCTAGAAGCCAGGTATCCCCGGAATAGGCCCAATCTCCGGCCTAGCAGCTCGGGGTGTACAACACACGTCCACCCAGACAGCCGTCCAGGTGGCACAGAACATAAATCACCTGACCTCAGCCAAATATATAGGTTCTCTCAGCAGGCCAAGGGATTCAAGAAAACCCCTGTCCATTGACTGAGATACCTTATATACTCATAACCTGACCTTGGGTTGTCCTTCTCATATCTAGTACCACCAAGTACCCCGCCACCTAATGGTAGAAGAGAAAAGTGCAAGGCCAAACTTAGGGAGAAATCAATAGATCTCTATCAATCGACCAAGATAACTACTCCTGGCAAGTAAATTTGTGAGGAGCTACCTGACTAAACCCCAGGGTGCTACATACACTATATATGTAAAGCGCTGAGTAAATTGTTGACGCTATATAAATACTTGTAATAAATACCTGCATCATATTACTGCAACACACACCAATGCAGCACATTGATGCGAACAGGCCCTATACAAAGCAAGGCTTTTTGTCTTTTCTTTGCATTGGGATCACGTCGGGCAACACTGTTTAACACAGTCAGGGGTGGACTGACAACCCCGGGCAATAGTAGATCATGGGGCCCCCTGTGTTCTCACTCACACGCAAGCCACACCCACACAAAGCCCCACCTATATAAATCATTGGGGCACACAGTAAGTACACAGGAGGGCACAAGCACATCACAGGGCATGAGGCGCACAGCAGGGCACATCATGGGGCACAGGGCACATCAAGGGGAACACAGTAGGGAACAACACAGGGCATGGGGCACACACTAGGGCACATCAAAGGGCACATCAAAGGGCACATCATGGGGCAAAGGGCACACCAGGGGGTACATAGCAGGGCACTGAGGACATCACAGGGCATGAGGCACATCACAGGACACACAGTAGGACACATCAGGGGGTACACAGCAGGGCACAGGGCATGATCACACAGCAGGGCATGTCACGGGGCACAACAGGGCACATTATTGAGCAAAGCATGGTGCATCACAGGGGCACAGGAAACATCAGGGGGTACACAGCAGGGCATATCACGGGGCACACAGCAAGGTTTATTATGCTGTACACAGCAGGGCACATTATTGAGCATGGCATGGTGCATCACAGGGGGCACAGGGAACATCAGGGAGTACACAGCAGGGCATGGGGCACACAGTAGGCACATCATGGGGTATAAATCGGGGCACATCACAGGGCACATCAGGAGGTACACCGCAGGGCATGCGGCACATCACAGGGCATGTGGCACATAGTAAGGTACACAGCAGAGCACAGGGCATGCAGTAGGGCACATCCCAGGCCACATCATTGGAAACATTTGGCGGTACACAGCAGGGCACATCACAGGGCATGGGTCACACAGTAGGGTACATCAGGGGGTACACAGCAAAGCACAGGGCACACCACAGGGCACATCAGGGAGTACACAGAAGGGCACAGAGCACATCACAGGGCATGATGCACGCAGTAGGTAACATCACAGGGCACACAGTAGCGGACATCATGGGTCACAGAGCACATTAGGTGGTACACAGCAGGGCATATCACAGGGCATGGGGCACACAGTAGGGCACATCAGGGAGTACACAGCACATCACAGGGCATGGGATACACAGTAGAGCACATCACAGGGCACACAGTAGGTCACATGGGGCATTACACAGCAGGGCATGGGGCACATAGCAGGGCAAAGGACACATCACAGAGCATGTGGCACACAGTATGGCACTTCCGGGGGGTACACAGCAGGGTACATCACAGGGCATGGGGCACATCACAGGCCACAGGGCATGCAGCAGGCCAAATAGCAGGGCATAAACCAAAACACAGGGCACACAGCAGAGCACTGGGATCCTCCAGACTCAGCACAGTGTCTCTCAGGGCAGCCATCGGGGGAGGGACACCGGGGGGGAGGGGGGAAGGCACAGGGGGACACCATGGGGGTGTGGAAGACACAGGAGGACACTGTGGGTTGGTGGAAGACACATGGGTGGGTGGTCGGAGGACACTGTGGAGGGACACTGTGGTTGGAGGTCTGGAGGACACTGTAGGGGGAGAGGACACAGGAGGACTGGGAGTATTTCACGGGCCTCCTGCGGTCCTGTTGAGGCCCGGGCCCCCTACACCACCTGTACTGTCTGCCAACCACCCCCATGATGGCGGCCATGGTACCTCCAGACTCTAGCGAAGAAAAACAGCGCCTCACGGTCACCCGATGCCTAAATACCTCTCACAGCGTGCTGCTCCCTGCCGGCACCTCCTCTCTTCTCATCCGTCCCACATGATGTCATGTACAAGCACCTGGGGTGGACGGGAGGGAAGGAAGTGCCGGCAAGGAGCAGCGCGCTGTGAGAGGTATTATCACAGATGCGTCATGATCCCTGCTAGATGCTGCATGTATTGCAGATGCAGAGGCTATCACGGGCCCCCTAGTGGCACGGGCCCTCGGCCCATGCTCGAGTGCCCAATGAGTCAGTCTGCTCCTAAACACAGCCTAACATAGCTGGTGTGAATGAGCATTTAAAGCCCAACTCCAAAAGAAGTAAAAGTCCTTCCTAGCAATGGGGATGCGCCTACACTGTAACCCCCAAACTGCAAATGTAATTGAGCCCTTTCTGTCCTGAGCAGCCTATAAGGCTGCTTTCACACTGATGTACTGCAGTTTACCTGCACCAGGGGTACAGCGCAGTGCACCTGCAGCTTTCCTGTGGGTAAGATATTCTTTGCCATAGATCTCTATTACATCTTCAGCGTGTGGCGCACTTTCGGAAAGCGCACCAAACCCGCCGGATATAATAGACATCTATAACAAACCAGCAGGAAATCCAGAGGTGCACTGTGCTGCACCCGCGGATCAGTGTGAAAGCAGTCTAAAAGTTGTTAACCCTTTTATATGTGCTAATATTCCCATTGCAAAAGCACAGTGCATGTGATGCTTAATATACTGACCTTCTTTTCGTCTTCCAGCTTCTGTGGGCATCGCTCCCCATATCCAGGCTGCTAGAAGTATCCCAGGCGAAGTGCATTTGGTATCACTCCACCTGGGACAGTAGACGGCACTATAGAGGAAGCATCGGCATTCGGGGGTTTATTGTTCCATCTACATCCACCTGATTCCTCCACTGCTGGCACTAGCTTAACACTCTGATGCTCTGAGATAGCGGGTCGACAAGCCCAGATCACAATCAACAGGTTGCCAACCTCGAGCATGTGCTTTCCCTGTTTTGGAGGTCTGCAGGCCACAGGCTGAGCACCTCCGATCTACGTTAATACATAATATAATTTCCAAAATCCTACTGATACAGATAATTGTAATAAACTGGATACATATGAAATATTTGATCTTTCTGGGCAGTCTAATTTTGTCATGAAGATGTGTCTGTAAAAAGTTTGATATGCTTCTTTTTTTGAGCTGTGGGGCTCTTTCACACAGGTGGCTGGGGGGTGGTAAAAACAGGTAGCTAAGCCATCGTTTTACAACCCCCTGGCACCCACCCCAATTCTAACATTACAGCCTGACAGGGCTGTACACAGCCACTGCATTTTTAGCTTGGGTTGCAGAGATTGACAGGCAGCACCACCCATTGAGGTCACCGAGGTCACACTGCAAGTGCCAAACGCTTGGCTTGCATTTGAGGCGCAGTCCCAAAATGTAAAATTGCTGTTCGAAAAAAAAAAAAAAAAAACAAGTAAACTCCTAATTGTTGGAGATGTGGGGATTCCAAAAAATATTTTGGTTATGGGATTATCCCTTTCAGATGACCCTACTGCATGCCTTTTACATCTTAGTTTTCTGCCAAAACAGAAATATTGTCACTACCTTGTAATCCATCATCTAAATGCGGCTAGGACTTTTATTCAAACCAATTGGAAACCCAATTTAACCCCCATGGTAGGTCAGGGGGTCAGGCCAGTAAATGAATAGAAAACCATCCTGTGCTTAGTCCAGTGAAATCCTAAAAGAAGACTATGGTGGGCAATCATTTCAAGGATGCAGACTGGGCGATCTTCCAAATACTGTAAAAACATACACAAGAGAGCGCAAACGCCTAGTGCGTTACCACAAAAAACATTCATTAAATAGCTTTGAGGAAGGGGGTCTGTCCCCTGAAACACGTAAGACATCAGATGAGATACCTGACTCACCTGCTGGAGCTATATACTTGGCAGGCTTGATTTTATTCCAGTTTTGTGCGTATAACACTGTTGTGTGTTTTTAATAAATGGTTTGTGTAATGCACTAGGCGTTTGCTTCCTCTTATGTATGTTTTTACAGTATTGGGCAGGAAATGGCATCAGGATCCCTTGAGGTCCTTGAGAAAGCAGGGAGCACGGTTTTACTGGACCCAATTCCAGTTTTCTGATAGGAGACTCTGGACACATGTCCCTCCCCATCAGGCATCGGTCTAGGGAGACACATCTCTGCCTTCCTTGCACCCCCTTTTTTTTTCTTTCTTCCTCTCTATTCTTTTTCTGTGATTCTGGTTTCCTATTTTTTTTCATACACTTATATAACTTTTGTGCGATTTTCATACTCACCCACCCCCCACCCGCTGGCAAGGCTGATAATATTTTTCATATGCAGACCTCCCATCTCAGAGACTGTCTTTGGGTAATTCTCTACTTATTGAGTGAAAGTATTGATGTATTGGTTGTCACTTTGCAGATTGTAACGTGTTTGCAATTGTTATGATGCCTCTGATATGGTGAAATTCTGTGCATATACTTGTGGATGTACAGTATTTTCACCTTCCATAAATAAGGAATTAAAAACAAAAAATAAACAAAAAAACAGGCATCGGGATGTGGGACAGTAGCGCCTCCTGAACTCCTGTCAGACAATGCTATACTGCACTCTGAAAAGCAATCCACATGTCTGACTCTGAAAGAACCTGTAGTTAATAATAAAAAATTAAAACAAAATATGGGCATACAACCTGCATTACTGCGTTGTTGTCCTACCACTTAACATGCTCCCAAAACTTTGAAGGGATGTGGTGGGAGTAAGTGGCACAAATGAAAATCAGAAAGGCTGAAGAATTCATATAATGGACAGACATAAATGAAGTTTTTGGCCACTTATCTCACATTTGTAGGAGGACCATGCCAAACACACTCTGTCTTCAGGAAGAGTATATCAGGAACCTTCCTGATCACTGTTATCTCCTTATAAGATAAGCAGTGTAGGCAGCATCTGTTAGTGCTGCTTGTCTCCTCCCCAGTACTCTCTTTATTGATTGTGAGATCATTCATAGGTCTAGGTGGCCTCACAATACACAGTATGTTGAAAATCATTTTATTCTGTGGTACGTGAAATATACTACAGCTGTGGAGGCCCCTGTAGATGTCCTGTGTGGTCACCCAATTCACAAAATTACAGCTAGCAATAACTGGTACAGGCAAAGCAATTTTTAACGTATACTTCAATGCAGTCATTAAAATCTCTTATATTCTTTAACATTTTAGTGTAATTTACAAAGAGTTTTTCAATATTTTTAAATCCATAACTTTCATAAAAGTAAAAACTGGTGATCTTGCTATAAACATCCTTGTTTAGTCACTTCCTATCATAGGGTGACAACGCTCTATCCACTAACCCATTACACCAGCTTTGAATGAGGACAATAACTGGCGGTTTCAGCACACATTACACAGCTAAAGTCCTTTGTTGCCAATGTAGTGATGGTAGACTATAAGTGTAATATTATGTGCTCTCTCATCCCTCATCTATAGCTGTGTCCCTTTAATGCTGGGCGCCAGTGACTGTCATCATAGCTGTGAGCCCAACGCAATGGATTGTGGGATTAATAGTCTTTCTGGCCGGGGACTCCATTGCATAACCATAGACCGGGACTGCACATCCCAGGGTCCTTGCTACCATTCGAGGAGACTTCTGGGAGAGACTGTAAAGGAGTCAGGAGATCTGCCTTGCGTTCTCTTCTTCCTGGGCTTGTGTGATGCACATCTCTCCATGACAGGGAGGGAGAGGCTGCGGCCTACCACGCTGTGTTAAATTGATTCCAGCCCGGACTCGGAGGGCCTACAACCTGCTTGCTGTTCATCAGACATCTACACGGCACCCACTCAGCAGCTTGACATCACGTTTGTCCACCTTTTACACCTGTGAGTCATAGCTGGTGGTTTCATGAACAGATGTCTCTTTCCGGGTCGATGATCGCAAGGCATCTAGTTTGGTCCAGTTGTTGGTGAGAGGATTGCCCATCTTCTGCAATCTTGTCCTGGGTACTTTATTGGAACACTGTGTATAGACACCTTTACCTTGGGAACACTTTACTGCACTTCTTTTTGAACACTGTACATAGACACCTTTACCTAAAACTATTTCAAGGAGTACCATAACCCTGTGCCTTATTGAATATAATCTAATGAGCTCCATCTGCCGGTGAAGACTATCAGGCCTGCACCTCGGACATTGCTGTTGTTGCTATTTAAAGGGCCCTACACTATCCTATTTCTGTTTGATCTCTCATTAGGATTTAAAGGTTGAATATGCCACCCTGGGGTTCCCCTTTAGAGTGTGACTACCTGCAACCTTTCATTGTCCTATAGGTCATGCTTCAGGTGATATTCAGGTGATATTCCATTGCACATACAATATATAGTATGTATATTGTATTGTTATACTGTTAACCCTTTGAGGACCATAAGATTACCGTCATCAATATAAAATAATTATATTTTTTTCCCTTTGAGAATGTATTTAAACAATAAATAAAACCATTTCCACACTTGTGTCATTTTTGGAGGAGGAATTATGACAACCATTTGTTGAAAAGAACCAATATGTGAAACATAAATGTGTAGCGCTTATAAAAGTAAGGCCATGCATATATACATGACAATGAAGTGAAAATCATACATATAAATGTAAAACAATATCCAACAAATGTGTGAAAAACAAAGTCACCCACCCACGTGGGTGCTATAACTATATACTGTATAACAATAGTTAAAAATAGTGAAAAAGTTCATAGGAGTCTCCCTTCCTGAACCCTGGTGCAGACAGAAGTGTATCACTTGAATCCCAAGACACTATAGGCACACGATAGGATACACTTACCAGCGGTGATGGACACACGTACCATAGGGCAGTGGGTCAAATGCACTTGTGGTTCTCCTGTTGGTAACACCTGGAGCATATGGAAAGGTGGATCTTAATCCCCGATGAGGAAGGCACACCAACATAATGTACACAATACATACAGTGCACCCATAGTTGTTATTACACTTCTGTTGGTGTACACAGTACTGTGCACCCCTAATACAGTTGATACTACTTTTCTGTTGGTGTACACAGTACACAATACATACAGTTCCCCCATAGTTGCTATAAGAGTTCTGGTGGTGTACACAATACTGTGCACCCATAGTGCAGTTGCTACTACTTTTCTGGTGGTGTACACAGTACAGTGCACCCATAGTTGTTATTACACTTCTGTTGGTGTACACAATACCGTGCACCCCTAGTGCAGTTGTTACTAATTTTCTGGTGGTGTACACAGTACACAATACAGTGTAGTGTGGTTTTGCTTAACAAAATTTACAGCATGTCCGGAAGGCCACAAAGGAGAGGCAGACACTCACTGCAATGTGTTTCCAGAGCCTGGGAGGTTACAACTTACTGGTGCTGGACAATGTGTTGCTGAGGCTTCGTTCAGTCACAAAAAGAGCAGTGGAGAAGGTGGCCAGCTAACCAATGCCTTCAGACAATTCTTCAGTCCTCAGCGCCAAGGTCTGATTGGTTCCAGCAACCATCGCCAGCGTCTGAATTACATGGTGCAGGAATATCTAGGGGCAAGATCAGGCTTGGAGACCTTTCCAACAGAACATACACTGGGTTACTTGGTCTTGAGGATGGACCACTGGTCAAAGCTTGCTCAATATGCAATTGAGCTACTGGCCTTTCCTGCATCCAGCGTTCTTTCTGAGCACACATTCAGTGCTGTTGGAGGCTTTGTAACCGATCACAGAGTGCGCCTGTCCACAGACTCTGTTGATCATCTCACATTCATAAAAATGAATCAGTCTTGGATCACCAGCTACCAAGCACCTGATGCTGATGTAACCGATTGATTTTTCTATGGATGTGGGATCCCATTTGCTGAGTGACTATCCTATTATGCTGAGTGACTATCCTATTCCTCCTTCATGATGATAGATTTTAAGAATATTTTTGGTTCTGGGCACCACCACTGCCTAAGGCCCAAATTGTCTGCCCCTGTTTAACAGGGGCATGTGAATAACATTTTTGATCAAATATTTAACAGCAGGGCTCGTTCCTGTGCTCAACAAGAGTATTTGTGAGGGGTTGCAGTGTTGTGGCACCACCACCACTGCCTAAGGCCCAATTTTTCTACCCTTGTTTATCAGGGGCACGTAATTACAATTTTTGATCTAATATTTCACAGCAAGACCTGTTCCTGTGCTCAAAAAAAGTATCTGTGAGGCTTTACAGTGTTGTGCCACCACCACTGCCTAAGGCCCAATTTGTACACCCCTGTTTAATGGGGGCACGTAATTAAAATTTTTGATCTAATATTTCACAGCAGGGCCTGTTCCTGCTCTCAACAAAAGTATCTGTGAGGCTTTAAAGTGTTGTGCCACCACCACCACTGCCTAAGACCCAATTTTTATGCCCCTGTTTAACAGGGGCACCTAATTACAATTTTTGATCTAATATTTCACAGCAGGGCCTGTTCCTGCGCTCAACAAAAGTCTCTGAGAGGCTTTACAGTTTTGTGCCACCATCACCGCCTAAGGTCCAATTGTTCTGCCCCTGTTTAACAGGGGCGCATAATTAAAATTTTTGATCAAATATTTAACAGCAGCGCTCGTTCCTGCGCTCAACAAGAGTATCTGTGAGGGGTTGCACTGTTGTGACACCACCACCACTGCCTAAGGCCCAATTTTTCCGCCCGTTTAACAGGGGCACATAATTACAATTTTTGATCTAATATTTCACAGCAGGGCCTGTTGCTGCACTCAACAAAAGTATCTGTGAGGCTTTACAGTATTATGCCACCACCACCACCGCATCAGGCCCAATTTTTATGTTCCTGTTTTAACAGGGGCATGTAATTACAATTCTTGATATAATATTTCACAGCAGGGCCTGTTCCAGCGCCCACCTAGAGTAACTGTGAGGGCTTACAGTGTTCCAGAACCACCCCAACCTAAGGCCCAATTTTCCACAGAGTGTATAGGGCAGGCCGTATAGTATATACAGGCGGTCCTCTATTTTCAAACATCCGACTTACAAACGACTCCCACTTACAAATGGCGGGAGATAACAGAACGTGAGAGAAAATCTACCCGTAGGAAGGGAAATTCTCTCCTGTAAGAGTTAATATGGGAAAAAGGTGTCTCCACTGATGCTTTATCACCAATTCTTGCTTCACTAATAACACAAATGTTTCAAAAGCCAATTGTCATTGGGACAGAAAGTGAAGGAAAATATTCTGAACAGTGGCACATACAGCTAAACAAATGTTACAGGGGTGATAACCCTTCCCTATGTTATCCAAAAAGCTTAAAAATAGATTTTTTGGCTGGAGCTACACTTAAAAAATGTACCTGTTCCAAATTACAAATAGATTAGACTTAAGAACAAATCTACAGTCCCTATCTTGTTTGTAACCCGGGGACCGCCTGTATACTGCTGTTCAGAGTATATAGGGCCTGGGGGCCCCGCGCCTTTTTTTTAAATGCGGGTGCGGGGTTCCCAAAGGGCCTGGTAATGGGCTGGTGGGGGGGCCATGCCATTTTTCTCAATGATTTTCATCTATATTGCCGGGACCCGCAAGCAGGTAAGCAGTTTTAAATTACTTTTATTCCTTTAGAAATGTCATTTTGTGCAAGGACTGTTCTAAACACGGGAAAGATGCACCACTTTACAGGCATACTATAGTCACCCCCCAGGCACGATATTTAAAGGAATATTTCACTTTTATTGTTTCACTTTAAGCATTATTAAAATCACTGCTCCTGAAAAAACGGCTGTTTTTAAAACTTTTTCCCCCCTGGGGCAGCGCCCCAAACACTTTTTTATGAAAATAACTTGCATATTAGCCTTTAAACTTAGCATTTTTCACATTCGTGTCCCATAGACTTTAACAGTGTTTGCATGTTCGCACAAATTTTTGCTTGTTCGCATGTTCCGGGAGGTGTTCGGCTCATCCCTATACAGAAACATACCCAAAAGTACTCTACCCTCCTTTGTTGCTCACATAGGTCTCTCTTGTTGCTAAGTTAACTTTCAAAGAGCTACAGAACCAGGGATGTATTCTGCCCACTTGTGAGCACTGCCCAACCACCTCAGCTGACCACAAATGTTCTCCTGCAACTCTGGGGTTTCTGTTCTCTTTGGAACTTCACACCAACAGCTTGGTACCAGGCTCTGCCCATGAGAACTTCTACCAACAATCATACCATATATTTTCATAAGATTTCCTAGACCCACTTCTATGACACATGCAAAGTTGATCTGTACTCTGCAGCTCTGCAGATACCTTATGAGTTGGAGATAACTTACTTTCTCCAGATTTTGCAAAGAAACTGCAGATAAGTGGAGTTCCACCATGGCATCTGTCACATATGTGGTGGAGACAAAACTGAAAGGGGGGCTTATTTACACCTCTTTCACAACAACCCTTAGATGTGGCAGGTAGTACTGGCTTTCAGATATGTGGGTCAGGTGACTACAAGGCTGTCTTAATGCATGGGCGGCTCCAAGTGCATGTGAGCCCCCTGATAATCTTGCATTACGTAATACTTGCCAACTGTCCCGGATTTTGCTGGGACAGTCACGTTTTTTACAAAGTTGTCCTAGGAACCTGTACTGTACCATCCTGATCTCAGCATTGTACTCTCCTGACCCCCCCCCCCCCCCACTGAGCCCTTCTGTCTCCCCCTCTGTACTGTGCCCTTTGTGTTGATTAGTCTTTGATTTATGCCATGTTTTCTTATTGTATAAAATCTATTTGATTTAAAGTACTAATAATTATATGTTTAATTTTATCAGCTTTTTATACTTTCTTTTTTGAGAGTAGGTGTATACATTGGGGCAGGCTGGTAAGGGTCCCAGTGCATTACATTGCCCAGGGGCCCATAGTGCTATTCAGATGTTCCTGGACAACTGCAGTCCACTGGGTAGGAACCAGATGCAGGTACACAACAGCACCTGAGCAGGATGCAGAAGCATAGCCAGGACATGTGGCAAAGGTTGGTAACAGCTGGGCAGCGAGGTACCAAATTAGAAAACAAAGACAGTGTCAGGATACAAGCTGAGATCATTAGAAGCTGGGCAGCAAGGTACAGAATCATAAGGCAGAGATGATGTCAGTATACAGGCCAAGGTCAAAAATAGCTAGGCAGCAAAGTAACAAACCAGAATGCCGAAAGCAAAGTCCAAAACACAGGCCATGGTCACAACAGGAGGACAAGAACTAGAGATCAGTGAGAGTACAAGCCAGGTCATACACAGGAGGGCAGATGCAGCAAGTTTGGTCACCCCCACAAGTGAGCAGGGTAGTGACATCACAGTCTACACCTCATCCAGTCAGAGAAAGTGCAAAGCATTCTCTAAATGGTGCCCGTGACGAGCAGGGGACCTCTTTTGTTCACAATGCAAGAGAGGAGTGGAGATCACTAGCAGTGTCTACTATGGAATTTCCAGCTTCCACAGGCATTAGGCAACACTGGTCCAAGCTTGACCAATGTAGCTATGTAACATACAATTGTATAACATACCGATGTCTGGAATTATTCTTTAAATTAGAACTAATTGAAAAACTTTTTTAAGGTTAAAACCCCTGGCAGGTTTTTTTGTCATCTGTGTCCCATTGGGGAGATTTCTCTTCATGTCCTGTTCCATAGCTAAAACAGTGAGAGGAAAGCCCTTCAAATAGAGGAAATTTCTGGTTATTACCAGGGTCACAATATCTATTGCCCCCGAAGATTTCCCCCTATTCCCGTTCTGGTAACAACACAAAATTTGGCATTTTCTTTTACTTTCCATGATAATGGAAAACATGACAAATAAAGAGGGTGAATCTCCCTAATGGGAACACAAACAGCAATGAAAACCTAACATTTGTTCTAACCCCTCTACACGAAACTAAAAAAAAGGTTGCTCTTTATTTACAGTATACTTTGTCAATAGAGATAATTTTTATACAGTTATTTTAAACACAATCAACTGATTAACTACTATATTTTTATGGTATATATTAACCACATGGCGACCAGCGCATGACGATGTACGTTGGCACAATGGCACGGCTGGGCAAATGGGTGTACAGGTACGTATCATTTAAATCGCGGCATTGTGGGAGCGAGCCCGCCGTGAACTCCGTGACCGCGCCCACGTGTCCTGCAGACTCGATGTCTGCCGGGGGGCCCGCGATCATGTCACGGAGCGGCAGAACGAGGATAAACAAGGCATCTCCCTGTTCTGCCTAGTGACATGACTAGTGAATATGCTGCTCCCTGTCATTGGGAGCAGTGATCGCTGTCATGTCAGTGGTAGCCCATCCCCCCCACAGTTAGAATCACTCCCTAGGACACACTTAACCCCTTGATTGCCCTCTAGTGTTTATCCCCTTCCCTGCCAGTGTCATTTACACAGTAATCAGTGCATTTTTATAGCACTGATCACTGTATAAATGACAATGGTCCCAAAATAGTTTTAAAAGTGTCTGATGTGTCCACCATAATGTCGCAGTCACGATAAAGATCGCAGATCGCCGTCATTACTAATAAAAAAAAAAATTAAAATGACACAATAACTTTTGCGCAAACTAATCAATAAACGCTTATTGCGTTTTTTTTACCAAAATATGTAGAAGAATACATATCGGCCTAATCTGAGAAAGAAATTAGTTTTTTTTATATATTTATATATTTTTTGGGCATTATTATTATTGCAAAAAGTAAAAAGATTTTTTTTTCAAAATTGTCGCTTTTTTTTGTTTATAGCGCAAAAAATCTAAATCAAATACGACCTAAAGAAAGCTCTATTTGTGGGAGAAAAAGACATCAAGTTTGTTTGGGTGCAACATCACACGACCGTGCAATTGTCAGTTAAAGCGACACAAAGTGCTCTGGTCAGGAAGGGGATGAAGTGGTTGATTTTTTCCCAAAATAGCTTGGGTATTTATGAAGTGCGGGCACCAAATAAAATTTATTCCAAAGCAGCAAGGCAGGGCTGTTTTCGTTAAAAGTGTAAAAAAAAAAAATGGCAACTCAGAGCTGCAAGAAAAAGTGCAAATGATGAAGTTAGTGATTACGGATTGGAAAGGAGGGTTTTTTCAGGACATGGGATAAGTCTGTTATGAAAACAAAACTCTGTGTATGGAGTGGAAAGAAACGAGAGTGTGCGGATCACCGAGGTGGCTTATATAGATTTCCATGTTTATGAAGATACAAATCTGATCAGAGAGTTAAATTCCAACATGTCGGTTTATGACAAAGCCTGTTACATGTGCTTTCAAAGCTTGGAAAGAATTTCTCTTTTAAACTGTGAGACCTTTAATGTCAGCCTGGAAGTGTTTTCAAGTTTCATGCCTGATGCCAGAGGCTTCAAAAAGACCATATCCCAATATGAATAATGACTTATTCATGGGATCCCTAGTTAAAGTAGATGTAAACCCTAATACCCTATGTGTGTGCCAATTATTGCATTAGGGTGAGCACCCCAAAGCTCAAACCCATATGCATGTTTGCATGTGTATATATACTGACGGTGTCAATAGAGCAGTGGATGGTGTCATAAGGGCAGACATTGGTGTCATTAGTGCAGTGGGTGGTGTCAGTAGTTTGTATTATTTTATTTTATATACATTTTTACAATTGTATTTTTTTTAGTAATATTTTTAAAAAAAATTTAGGAGAAAAAAGCAGAACATTTTTTTATTTGGTGAAATATCAGGGTTCTAAACAGGGGGAATATGCGCCGCACAGGATGATAAGGGTGTGCTCTAAAATATTTCCTATTTAAATGTAATGGCAAAGACAGTTTGACACCCCCAGATGATGTCTGTTTAAGACGAAACTCGTTTGATCCAAGTCTTCTTTATGCCATTACCTCCTGTCTTGATGTCTACAAGGAATATTCCGATGTGCGCTTTTATATCTATTGAAAAGTGAATGTTCTACATTATTTCAATTAAACTCCTGCCATATGGTATTACACTATGTTGAGTCTTCAGTTTTCCTCCTTGGATTCATGTGTTAATAGAGAGATGGTGAAAGGATTTTATCTACTTCTGAAATCGACTTTGATGGTCCTGCATAGCTGTGTGTCTGACTTGCTGCAATTTTTTACAGTGGAAGTCGCTTATCCCCCAAAGCGGTTAATGTTTGTCCAGAATGGCGAGTCTATACCAGGTGTTCAACACCACTGCCTGTTTAGACCCATTAGGTAGAAGCCCATTAGGTCCACATGTTCCGGTAAGCCCCCTCATGTCTTATTGGTGGTAGACCCTTCCACGGTGGTGACCCTCTATGGTGTCTTTTGGAACCTCTTCATCATTTCTTGGATTACCGTCTAGAGTCTAGACCATCTGCTCTATATGCTTAATTGGACCTTTTCACTACAAATATAATTTTTTGCATTTTGGACTGCACTTTTTTCCAGCCCACACACCTTGTGGGCATGTGTGATAGTCACGTGTTCATGATCATAGTTATTTACATTATTTGTGTCTTTTCAATTTACATAATGACATTATTTTCATAGTTCTATGTGTGTTACTACACTGGTTCTCAATATTTGTTAGCACTTTATAGTCACAATTTTTATTGTACTTATTGCTTTATATGATTTTTTTTTTATTCATGTGATTAGCGCTGCACTGTTTTTTATTTCATGCACAGCACTAGATTGATTGAGGACTCAGGTATGTATTTCGGCAGGTGGGGGGAGGACAGTAAAATGGAAAATGTTTTTTACTTTTACGTAAAAAAAATGTTTTGCCTTAAGAACCACTTTAACCACTTCCAGCCTGCCATATTGTCAAATGACGGGTGGGTGATGGCTCTCTCGTTCTGGGACGTCACCCTAGGATTTTGTCCCACTCAGCGCGCACTGAAGCTATTGTGGTGTGCTCTGTCCCTGGGAGTGGACATGGCACATCACCAATCGCAGTAAGTAACTGATGGCGAGGCTTTTTACCCATGTGATCAGCTGTGTCTAATCACAGCTGATCACAGGTAAACAAGAAAATTATGGTTATCAGCATTCCCTTCCTCACACTGACAGCATGTGAGGAAAGAAAAGCCGATCAGGTGCATTTCCTCACACGGGGGATCTACACAGATAATCAGAGCACTGATTATTAGTGACCTGGTTATCAGTGCAGCCTCAACAGTGCCCAGCAGTGATGCCAATCAGTGCCCATAAGTGATGCCAATCAGTGTGCTGCCTTTCAGTGCCTGCTCATCAGTGCCATATATCAGTGCCCATCAGCGCAGCATATTAGTGCCACCACATCAGTGCCCTTCAGTGACCCTCCATCAGCACACATCAGTGAAGGAGAAAAATTACTTAGTTACAAACTGTTATAAGAGAAAAAAAAATTTCCCCAAATTTTCGGTCTTATTTCATTTTTATAGCAAAAAATAAAAGCCCAGTGGTGATTAAATATCACCAAAAGAAGATTCCCACACATTTACTGTCTAGAATTCTGTGACACGTAGTCACTATTCCCTGTGAGTAGCACAACTGTGTCACACATTTCACAGAGTCTGCCTTCTGAACCACGGAAGTGCTGAGAGAAGGCGTTTCAGGAGGCGAAGTTAGTACAGGAATCACTGCTTGCAGGCAGCAATGTACCATGCATAGCTCCCAATTGTCCCTGATTTGGAACAAAGTCCCTCTGTCTCTCTTTCCTCCTCACTTGTCCCTCATTTTGGTCTGATCTCTATACTTGTATATAAAATACACTTTTTATCTTTCAAAAAGTGTTTCCTAGCGCTAAACCTTTCATCCAATTTCTAAATTGCTGCATTTGTAAATTTCAAAAGCCAATATAAATTAATAGTAGTGGTAAAAAAAAAAGAAAAGCACTTGTGGGTTTAACTAATCGTTTTTTTTTTTGTATAGTTCTCCTTTAACTAGTTGCCACCCACCCGCTGTCAAATGATGGCGGGGTGGTGCGGCTCTCGTTCTGGGACGCCGTCATATGACGGTGTTCCAGAATGGCCGCTCTCGCACGCCCGCGGGGTCACGCAGAACGGCGATCGCGGCCAGGCTGCGTTGCTAGGTAAAAAGCCACGTCCGTGGCTCATTAACCATGTGATCGGCTGTATCCAATCACAGCTGGTCACATGTAAACACGGAGATGCTGGTAATCGGCGCTCCTCGCCTCACACTGATAGAGTGTGTGGCGAGGAGAGCCGATCAGCGGCATCTCCTCACAGGAGACATCTACACATGTAATGGGCACTGATCATCAGTGCCCTGATTAAAATAGCGACACTGGTGCCACAAATCAGTGCCAGCAATGAGTGCACACCAGTGCCAGCAATCGGTGCCCACCGCTTCCAGCAATTAGTACCCACTACTGCCCACAAGGGCCACCAGTCAGTACCTATTAGTGATGCCAGTCCGTGCTGGCTATCAGTCCCGCCTATCAGTGCTGCCCATCAATGCCCATCACTGCTGTCCATCAATGCCCATCAGTGTCGCCCATCAGTGCCACCCATCAATGTCCATCAGTGCCAATCAGTACTGCCTATCCGTGCTGCCTATCAGTGCCCACCAGTGCCGCCTATCAGTGCCACCTATTAGTGCCCATCAGTGCGGCATATTAGTGCCTCCTCATCAGTGCCACCTAATCAGTGCCCATAAGTACTGCCACATCAGTACCCATAAGTGCCACCTCATCAATGCCTACCATTTCAGCCTATCAGTGCCCATCAGTGCGCATCATCAGCGCACATCAATGAAGGAGAAAAATTACTTAATTACAAAAGTTACTGACAGAAGCTAAGAAAAAAAATATTTATTTTCAAATTTTTTGGTCTTTTTTTTTGGAAACAATAAAAAAATCCAGCAGTGATTAAGTCCCTACAAAAGAAAGCTCTATTTGTGTGAAGAAAATTATAAAAATGTCATCTGGGTACAGTGTAGCATGACTGCGCAATTGTCATTCAAAGTGCGAAGGCGCTGAAAGCTGAAAAATGGCCTGGGCAGGAAGGGGGTATAGGTGCCCTGTAGGCAAGTCGTTAAGGGGGCATGGCAGAAGGTGTGCCCTATGCCTACATATTTTTGTTAATAGGTGTCCCTCATTTCCATCTCAAAATGTTGGGAGGTTTGTACCATGGGATATGTAGTCCTTAGCAATGGAAAGTAAACAGCAGAGGAGAAGCTGCAAAGCATACAGGGAATCCAGGAAGTTGTGGAAAGGGGCAACCAGCAGACAGGCAGCACTCACAACATTGAAGGGGATTTTTCAAGTAAGGTTACTGTATATTAAATTGTCAGATGCTGAAAAAAAACACCAGAAGAAACTGACACTCAGGTGTGAATGGAGTTTCGGGCCTTGTGTGCATTGGATGCACAAGGCATAAAGAAGCAGGATAATGTCATAAAAGCCTTGTTAGTTCTGGCTAAATGCATAAGATTCTAATAGAAATTAAATTTTTCCAGCAAACTCACATTAACCACTGACAAAGCCTGTTTGTTCTGAAATATCTAATAGAGTTTTGTTTTTTAATATAGAATTAATCATGGTGTCTCCTTAAAGTGACATAAATTGTAGGCAAACAATAGGACTTACTGCTATACATATGATAGTACTGGTTATTTGTACATTCATTTTATAGGAGAGAGTACCATCAGCTTGCAGCTTCTTTAGTGAATGCTGGGCCCTCTAGGGGTAAGAAATAGCACTACACCACTTTAAAATTTTGTCTATAACTGCTATTTCATCTATCTGCTAAGTAACATTAGTATTAGTATTAGTAACCCTGAATGTGACCCCGAAAAGCCCAGAGTCTCAGGCATGCAGCTCTCCATTGTTAGCCCCCAGCAGCGAGCGCCGGGACCTATATGATCCCATGCGCTGCCGAGTGTGGCTGAGTGCCATAGCAGGCCCCCGCTTCTGGAGCCTGCAATGCCTATGATGGACGTCCCACTGGTCCAATGCCGAGACCGCGGGATGTGTTATGTTCATCATAGGCGCTGCAGGCTCCAGAAGGGGGGAATTACAATGCGGTCGCCGCGCCACATTCCTGCTCAGCGTTTGGGTGGGTGGCTCTCCTCTCCTTCTCGGCTCCTCCTCTGATGACTGACTGCCTGCTGTGACATCGCACACCATGGCTGAGCTGAGGTAGGTCAAACAGTGTATGTAAATGTTAGTGTAGGTAGGTCAGTGTCGGTAGGTCACTACCGTCAGTGTATGTAGGTCAGTTTAGGTAGGTCAGTGTAGGTAGGTTACTACCGTCAGTGTAGGTAGCTCACTACGGTCAGTGTATGTAGGTCAGTGTAGGTAGGTCACTACCGTCAGTGTAGGTAGGTCACTACAGTCAGTGTATGTAGGTCAGTGTAGGTAGGTCACTACCGTCAGTGTATGTAGGTCAGTGTAGGTAGGTCACTACCGTCAGTGTAGGTAGGTCACTACAGTCAGTGTATGTAGGTCAGTGTAGGTAGGTCACTACCGTCAGTGTATGTAGGTCAGTGTAGGTAGGTCACTATGGTCAGTGTATGTAGGTCAGTGTAGGTAGGTCACTACCATCAGTGTAGGTAGGTCACTACCGTCAGTGTATGTAGGCCAGCGTAGGTGGTCAGTGTAGGTAGGTCACTACCATCAGTGTATGTAGGTAGGTCCCTACCGTCATTGTATGTAGATCAGTGTAGGTAGGTCAGTGTAGGTAGGTCACTACCGTCAGTGTATGTAGGTCAGTGTAGGTAGGTCACTACCATCAGTGTAGGTAGATCAGTGTAGGTAGGTCACTACCATCAGTGTAGGTAGGTCAGTGTATGTAGGTCACTGTAGGAAGGTCAGTGTATGTAGGTCACTACCGTTAGTGTAGGTATGTCAGTGTAGGTAGGTCACTACAGTCAGTGTATGTAGATCAATGTTGGTAGGTCAGTGTAGGTAGGTCACTACCGTCAATGTACGTAGGTCAATGTATGTAGGTCACTACCGTCAGTGTATGTAGGTCAGGTAGGTCAGTGTAAGTAGGTCAGGTAGGTCACAGCTCAGCAAAAAAAAAAAAAAAAACCTGCGTCACATACACCACCACATAACCCCTCCCCCCTCCATTTCCCAGCTTGGACTGAAGCCCCTGGTCTTTTGCCACCTAGCAACGCCCCTACTGCCTGGATTCTGTTACCATAAAAAGCAATCATTAAGAGGTTGAGATTGCAATGCCTTTGTTGTGACCTTTGAACATATGTTTCTCCACAATGCCTATAGCGACAGAGGTGAATGAGCCCATCCCTAGTTTAGAACCCTTGTCAGGTTTTTACAGCTGTCTGGGTCCTGCCTGGGTGAATTCAGCCCCTCCATTTATCTTGGTGGTCACTGTGATAAAAGTGATGGGAAATCCAACATTTTGCAGGTGTCACCAGAACAAGAAATACGTGTAAAAATTCCAATATGGACATCTTTTGTGGTGTGAGTTGTCTGAGAGGAGATTATACCTCACTTTGTAGAGATTTCTTCTTATTTCATGCTGCCCAATGGTACACACAAACATCAAAAAAGAAATAAACTGTAGGAGTTTAAATTCCTTACCTAATCTATCCAAAAAAAAAAAAAAGTTTTGGCTATACAGTACATATTAGACATGTGCGCTGTCAATAAATTTGTTTTGTTTTGTTTCGTAATAGCCAATAATTCATATTTCGTAATTCGTGTCTGAAATTCAATTTGGATTCATACAAAATACGAATTTTCATTAGGTTCATTAACTTTTCACAACAATTATGAACTTTCGTTATGATGAATTTAAAAAGCAAAAAATACCTTTCTCAATATGGCAGTCATCGACTCATTATGCTCATTATGAGGGGCTCCCAACATCCCTGTGCTGTGCCGACTTCCTCCTGGGGCTGTACCCCTGCTGTGCTCATTATGAGGGGCTCCCATCATCCCTGTGCTGTGCCGACTTCCTCCTGGGGCTGTACCCCTGCTGTGCTCATTATGAGGGGCTTCCACTATCCCTGTGCTGTGCCGACTTCCTCCTGGGGTTGTATCCCTGCTGTGCTCATTATGAGGGGCTCCCACCATCCCTGTGCTCTGCCGACTTCCTCCTGGGGCTATACCCCTGCTGTGCTCATTATGAGGGGCTCCCACCATCCCTGTGCTGTGCCGACTTCCTCCTGGGGCTGTACCCCTGCTGTGCTCATTATGAGGGGCTTCCACTATCCCTGTGCTGTGCTGACTTCCTCCTGGGGTTGTATCCCTGCTGTGCTCATTATGAGGGGCTCCCACCATCGCTGTGCTGTGCCGACTTCCTCCTGGGGCTGTACCCCTGCTGTGCTCATTATGAGGGGCTTCCACTATCCCTGTGCTGTGCTGACTTCCTCCTGGGGTTGTATCCCTGCTGTGCTCATTATGAGGGGCTCCC
Organism: Lithobates pipiens; assembly: GCF_037356315.1. Classification (NCBI taxonomy): domain Eukaryota; kingdom Metazoa; phylum Chordata; class Amphibia; order Anura; family Ranidae; genus Lithobates; species Lithobates pipiens. The sequence continues at coordinate 280,681,124 of NW_027507785.1, read as the reverse complement.
ACCATCCCTGTGCTCTGCCGACTTCCTCCTGGGGCTGTACCCCTGCTGTGCTCATTATGAGGGGCTCCCACCATCCCTGTGCTGTGCTGACTTCCTCCTGGGGCTGTACCCCTGCTGTGCTCATTATGAGGGGCTTCCACCATCCCTGTGCTGTGCTGACTTCCTCCTGGGGTTGTATCCCTGCTGTGCTCATTATGAGGGGCTCCCACCATCGCTGTGCTGTGCCGACTTCCTCCTGGGGCTGTACCCCTGCTGTGCTCATTATGAGGGGCTCCCACCATCCCTGTGCTGTGCCGACTTCCTCCTGGTGCTGTACCCCCTGCTGTGCTCATTATGAGGGGCTCCCACCATCCCTGTGCTGTGCCGACTTCCTCCTGGGGCTGTACCTCTGCTGTGCTCATTATGAGGGGCTCCCACCATCCCTGTGCTGTGCCGACTTCCTCCTGGGGCTGTACCCACTGCTGTGCTCATTATGAGGGGCTCCCACCATCCCTGTGATGTGCCGACTTCCTCCTGGGACTTTACCCCCTGCTGTGCTCATTATGAGGGGCTCCCACCATCCCTGTGCTGTGCTCACTTCTTAGATTTTTAGCTTTATCATAACGAATAACCATAATTATTATGACAATAATAAAAGGATATTAACGAACATTCTTATTTTGTCTGATTCTGAATCTCCCATCGATTACCAGTACCAGTCTCCCACTCCCATATTAAAAAAGGTAATTTTCCCAACCCTCACTCAGCAGCAGAAGAAAACCTCTGATTGGTCAACAAAACACCAGTCACGTTTCCGCTGTAACGGAATTTGGAACCCGAAATTCCCCAACCAAATTTCGTATTTCGTATACAATTCGGAAGCATAGAAATTCGTATTTCGGATGCTTCCGAATGTACGAATTTTTGGAAATTTGCACGAATTTTAGATTCGTACGAAACGAACCACACATGTCTAGTACATATATTTGAAATGATTGAAAGATGTTTGACGAACTGCAAACCTTTCATATTTCAGTGCGCTGAAGAAATGAAGTTCTTTGTACTAAACTGTCCACTGCCATCAGCTCCCAGGTTTTTTTTTTTTGTAACAAGTTGAAGTTAGAAGCTGATTGGCAACCATGCGCAGCAGCACCAGATTTTGCACTCTCCAATTTTAGTAAATCAACTCCACTGCAACGAGACCTCACAAACCAGCAAACACTAGAAAATGACTACCAATTATCCAGGTTCCCGAAAACACCTGTTTTTTTTTTTCTTCCTGCATTGTTGTAACAAAGAACTGCTGAAGACTCAGTGTGCTCATGCTTTTATGTCACAACTGCACAAAGGAAAGTGCTTATTAGTCATCGATTCCACCTGCAAAGGTAGCGGTACCTACCACCTCCGTTGCCAGGGCGAGCAATTTAGCCAATTTAAACAGGTTAAAGTTCATGTCAGAGACTTCCAAAACAGATCAGGTAAGTTTTAGTTAATTCCACTATGTACACTATTTATTTCCTTCATGTACAGTGGCAACAACGACCACTTTTAGGGTGGCATTAAGTTTGATCCAAGAATGCCAAATAAAGATGTTTCTACCCAATTTCTGTCCCTACACTATTTATTTTCCCATGTTTTGAATGGACAAAATGTCTAACTGCATAAAAGAAAAGAAAGCCGTGCCTGTCTACCAAAATAAATAACAAAAATTTTAAAAAATTATAAATTATAATAGACTCTATGAGATATTTGTCATAGTATTAGAACATATATAAACAAAGTGTTGTGCTAAACAAGTTCATAACACGCCATATGCTAAATTGGAAACACACCAAATACACGTGTAAAAAGAAGAAAAAAACAAATAGCACAATCCATGTGTCGATACATAAATTATCCACACGAAGAACAGTTCACTTGCAGAATCCCATCAAAGTCCCATATGAACATAAGTGACCAGTATTCCACCACCACTACCTCTTGTTAGAACCACCACCTTGAAGTTAAGGATGTAAGCTTACCAGCATTAGAGGACACTTTAATTAAGCACTTGGCAATATACGTCGGCAGAATGGCATGGCTGCGCAAAACAACGATTGGGTACGTTGTTCCCTTTAAGAGCCGCCGGAGGCGGCACGGCAGGGGATCCGATGTGCGTGGTCGGCGGGCACGGGTGCCAGCACAGGGATTTGTGTGTGTGAGCACACAAATCACCTGTTCTTTCAGGGGAGAGGAGGCATATCGTCTGTTCCTAGCAAGTAGGAACAACGATATGCTTCCTACCCCAGTCAGTCCTATCCCCATACAGTTAGAAACACTAACTAGGAAACACATTTAACCCCTTGATCGCCCCCTGGTGTTAACCCCTCCCCTGCCAGTGACATTCACACAGTAATCAGTGCATTTTTATAGCACTGATGGCTGTATAAATGTCAGTGGTCCCAAAAATGTGTCAAAAGTGTCCGATCTGTCTGCCGCAATGTCGCAGTACCTCAAAACCACCATTACTAGTAAAAAAGAAAAATAAATAAAAATGCCATAAATCTTTCCCATAGTTTGCAGACGCTATAACTTTTGTGCAAACTAATCAATATACGTTTATTACGAATATTTTTACCAAAAATATGTAGAAGAATATATATTGGCCTAAACTGATAAAGAAATTTGTTTTTTAAAAACATTTTTGGGGGTATTTATTATAGCAAAAAGTAAAAAATATTCCCCTTGTCTTGAATTGTATTGCATTGTACTGTCTACCCCAATGTTGTAAAGCGCTGCGTAAACTGTCGGCACTATATAAATCCTGTATAATAATAATATATATATATATATATATATATATATATATATATATATATATATATTTTTTTTTTTTTTAAATGGTTGCTCTTTTTTTGTTTATAGCGCAAGAAATAAAAACCGCAGAGGTGATCAAATACCACCAAAAGAAAGCTCTATTTGTGTAAAAAAAGGTGGCAAATTTTCGTTGGGTACAGAGTCGCATGATCACGCAACTGTCAGTTAAAGCAACGCAGTGCCAAATTTTAAAAAGTGCTCTGGTCACGGAGGGGGGTAAAATCTTTTGGGGCTGAAGCGCTTAAAGAGAATTCAATTCAATATAGTATGAGTTGCCAATTGTCCACTGTTTTATGTTTTTAATTACCATTACACTCAGATGCCCTCTGCTGTTCAAATATGTTGCCATAGAAAATCTTCAGTTTCTCAAGAAGTTCTGTGCCAAAGTGTCTTGGAATTATGCCTGAGCCATTCCATAACCTTCCAAGAAGACAAGACACAGTGGTATAAGGATGAGACACAAAGTCAAGAAGATGAAACACAAAACCATAAAGTGTCACTGTCATCTGTCTCAATACTGACATGCTTTCACAAACTGGGTATTCCCCAGTACTTTCCTCCATCTGCCTGCTAATTCATTTTCTACACAATAAAATATAGTTAATCCTCCTAGCTGGCTATAGCTGACCAGGATAGCTTTTTCCCAACTCTTTTTAAATTAGTATTTTCATATGATGGGGGGCAGATTTATTAATAGATGCAGGTAGGATTCTAGAAACCTCACATTAAAGACCATGGGAAATTGTCCACTCACCCCCACTCCTAATCTGGCCATGGTGGTAATCCTTAATGATTGTGACCCATGGCACCCTACAAACTATAAAAACAATTACAAGACTAAAAGATGAAAGCTTTGTAACCACATTCAATTTTTACACACATATATATATATATATATATATATATACACACACACATATGTGTATATACAGTATATATATATATATATATATATATATATATATATATATATATATATATACGGCACCATAACTGCCAGGTCAACTTAAACGGTAACATCACCACCCAACATGCAGCAATAGTGTGTGTATATATATATATATATATATATATATATATATATATATATATATATATATATATACAGTACACTACTGTGAAAAAGGTTTTGCCAGGTGTGGAAAATGCTGTAAAGTAAGAATGCTTTCAGAATTAGAAGTGTTAACCATTTATTTTTTTATCAGTTATCAAAATGGAAAGTAAATGAACAGAAGATAAATCCAAATCAAATCAATATTTGGTGTGACCACCCTTTAAAACAGCATTAATTCTTCTAGGCACAATTGCACACAGTTTTTGAAAGGAACTCGGCAGGAAGTTTGTTCAAAACATCTTGAAGAACTAACCACAGATCTTCTCTGGATGTAGGCTGCCTCAAATTCTTCTATCTCTTCATGCAATCCCAGACAGACTTGATGATGATAACAGCGCTCTGTGGAGGCCAAACCATCACTTGTCATTATTCTGCTACAGAATACATTTAGAGCTAATCACATGTGTATTTCTCAGCATTGAGGATACCATTGATCCTGACCAAATTTTCAACTTCATTTTGCAGAAATGCAGCCCAAAACTTTCAAGGAAGCTCCACCATGCTTAACTGCTGCTTGCAGACACTCATTATTGTACTACTCCCCAGCCCTTTGATGAATAAACTGCCTCTTGCTACAGTCAGATATTTCAAATTTTGTCTCATCAGTCCAGAGCACGTGCTGCCATTTTTCTGCACCCAAGTTCAGATGATTTTTGTGCATAGTTAAGTGGCTTAGCCTTTTTTCCAAGTCAAAGGTATGGCTTTTTTGCCCCAATTCTTCCATGAAGACCACTTCTGGCCAGACTTCTCTGGACAGTAGTTGGGTGTACCTGGGTCCAGAACTGGGACAAGGGGTGGGCACAAGGAACGTGCGCCCTGGGCACAAGGAACCCTGGGCACAGTATTATGTGAAGAGGAAGGGGCGCACTGCAGCCACCTCACTAACGGGAGCGACAGCAGTATCATTCCAGTGAGACAGAGCAGGGAACTTGACAGCTGCTGGAGGAAGGAGTCTGTTCTTTCCTCCCTCCGATAGAAACCTGTGGGTGTAAGACAGGAGATTACCCACTAAAAACACATCCTCCTGTGTACAGGAGTCCGCTGGAGACTTAGAGCAGACTGCCTTCCTTCCTGTTTCTTTGGCCTGTAGAATTTATAGAAGCAATAATGTGAGTGCAAACATTGCCTATGCATATACCTCCATACAGCTGCTGTTGCATTAGACACCCCAGGAAGATGTTCCACTGAACGAAACGTATGCTGGACGGAGAATAGCGGTGACGTCAACATGCCCGCCCTGAGTACTGGTGGTGCAGTCTTTTAATGTACATATGCTCTTATATTTGTGAGTACCTTTTTGGTTTTGTTTTTAATAAAATAACATACAGCACTTCACTATAAAATGTTTTTGTCTTTCCTTGGTATGTACCTGTGGTGGTGAGATGGGATTGAGTCATCCTGTGGTATAGTATCTTCATGAGAGAGATTTGAGGCATTGACAGCTTTATGATCAAGCAGTCTGGAGCCATCCATCCATCCAGATGTAATCCTGTTTAATCTAAATGCTGTTTTAGACCTCTTATAATGTGAGGTCTAAACTTTTGCTCAGTAGCTTTCCTTTTCACATGGTGGCTGCTGCATTTTGAATTCATAAAGAAAGATTTTCCCGGTGGATTTCTTATAACCAACACTTTTGGACTTTTATTAATTTATGTGTTTGTTGTGATTTAATATCATTTATATATGTGCCAGTGCAGCGAACTTAACACCAAGTTGGTTGGGGGGATGACATAGATACGCTCACTGCGGAGGGAGGGGTTTGAAGAGGCTGGCCGGAGAGGACGTGCGGAGGAAGAGATAGGAGACGGTCGGAGAGTGAGAGGCTCCGGGAAGCTCCGACGTACTACAGCATGAGCCTACAGATGTACGAGCCTACTCCGGCACCTGCCCGCCTGCCGGCCAGGACACGATAAACTTCCGCCCCCCCCCGCTACCCCCCCCACGGGTCCCCCGGAGGAACGCCGAGAAGCCAGGAGCTTAGGAGGGAGAGAAACACCGGAAAACGAGCTGGGCAACTCTGGAACAAACAGATAAGTTTGATGGCTGTAGTCCGGTGGGATACATTCTATATGTACAGGAAACATATGTCTGAATGCAATTGATAAAATAAGCAGCAAATGGCAGGAAATTTAATTTCCTTCTCTCCTTCCTTCTTTTCCATCAGTTGCATAAAACTCAATAAATTGAGGGAGGGCCATCCCAGCAGCAAGAAGTAAGAACAGCAAGTATAATAAAATTGTATGTAAAACTTCCTATATTTAAAGCTGTTGGTGAAGGTCAAAGTGGACGGTTTATATGCGCTATATGTGTTTACTCAGGAGGACAGCTCCAGGATATACTGGGGAATAACTGGGGAATAACACTTAGAACAGATAAGCTGGGCAGTAGCCTGGCATTTTTCTCATTTCTCTGTATATGACCTATATTGAAATAACTGTTGAGTGAACGGAAATAAGCAAGAAATCCCATAAGGGATAAAAGTGTTGGAAATAGTTGAGTTGAACACATGTAGACTATTAACCGGTGGATGCCCATTAAGGTCACCAGGAGGGATAAGGGCAGGAAACGCAGAGGAGGAACGCACCGGACGGATACGTTTAGTTGCTCAGTACTCTCCGCGTTTACTTTCTCTTAAATGGTTCTCTGAATGGTTCGATAGAATCTGACTGGGGTGCCACATAATTTAATGTTGACTCTCTCCTCTTGTCTCTAAAAAAAAAAGAGAAAAGGTCTGGGTCAGAAATTATTTGCCCCTGACTGACCACAAATTAGGAGGAGAAATATTGACAGAAGTATTAGGCCGACAGATTCAGGGGAGGAAACCGTTCAACTACATCCAAGGGGTACTACCCTGGTAAATCAACTTAAGGGGCAGATTGGAGGAAAATCTCTGCTGTAAAACTATTAGCTGTGAAAGAGAACGTCAGGAGATCAACAAACTGGGGAGACGACCACGGGAAACAAAAAAAAGTAAAATGAGCAGAGCCTCAAAGCAATCCGCTAAGGGGGGCCCCAAGATACCAAAAAATGCCGCCATGGAAAGCACTATAAAACAGTATATGACTCAAGGAGCCAGCCCGAGAGGAGGAGGGAAGGAAAAGGTTCCTCCAAACCACGGAAAAAATAGGGGGGCGGAAAAAACAGCAGGGGAGACCCCAGATCAATCTAGAGATGAATTGACAACTGAGAGCGAGTTGGAACTAAGTAAAAGTGAAGATCACAGGATGGATGATCTGGGAATAACAAAAGGGGCCATGAGGGAGATGCTCCAAAAATTGGAGAACTCTATAAGATCAGATATTAGCATGTTAAGAAGCGACCTGGGCCATTTACTAACGAGAGTTGAAGCCGTGGAAGAAAGAACTGAGAATCAAGAACAGAAATTAAACAAAGTACAGATGCAAGTCAAATTAATTTCTCAGAACCAGAGAAGAATTCTCTATCGACTCGAAGACCAGGAAAACAGAAATAGAAGACTAAATCTGAGAATAAGAAATGTCCCAGAGAACAAGAAAGAAGATTTAAGGGAGGTTTTGAAAGCTATACTTCGCCCCACACTAGACAATGTAGAGGGGGCACTCCCTTCGTTAGAGAGGGTACATCGGGTCGGGAGGATGGGATCTGAAGAAACAGGAAGGGGAAGATCCCGCGATATTATCGTAAGGTTTGAACATTATGAAGATAAAGCGGAGATCTGGAGGAAATTAAGGGGAAAATCCCCATTAAAATACGTGGAAACAGAAATACAAATCTTCCCGGACCTAGCATTTGAGACCCTTTCCAGAAGACGTCTTCTGAAACCTCTCTTGGAACAGATGAGAGTACGGAACATTAGATATAGATGGGGCTTTCCGGCTTGCCTGTTGGCATTTAAAGATGGAATAACAGCTAAACTAAGCTTCCCTGAAGAATTAAGAGAATTCTGTGAAAAACTGGAGATTCAAACTCCAAGTCTTCCCGGCTGGACAGACGAGCTTGAGGAAATACCCTAATCGTCACCAATCTTAAATGATAAATTAGAAGAGGAAGAGATGGGGACCTTGGGGGAGACCGGGGGGGGAGGGAGGGGAAGAGAGGTGGGGGGAGACGTGAGGTCGGACCGGCCGGGGGGGCAGCCCCATTCCCACCCCTACAAGGAGATACGTCAAAGTAGGGAGGGAAAGGAGGCATTAGGCGAACCCCACCTTAGAGCGCAAAGACTTAGAAATGGCCAGAGATTGGAGGCCAACTGATAAGTCGAGGGCCGTAGGATGGCCAACACAGGGGGGGGAGGGGGTGGGGGAGGGAAAGTGGGTTAGGGGGGGTGGATGGGGAAGTGGGAGGTAAAGTGGGTAAGGGGAGGGAAGGGAAAGGAGGGAGATGTCAGTAGTGAAACCCTGCGGGGGAAAAAGAGGAAAAAAAAAATAAAAAAGAGAATATGGTCAGAATTGAGAATATAGATAAAAAGAAAATGGAACTAAACTTTCTGTCTTATAATGTCAGGGGGCTTAACACAGCAAAAAAGAGGCATAAAATCCTAGTAGAAGTAAAACAGCTAAAGGCAGAGGTGATTTTTCTTCAGGAGACACATATAACACATACGTCAAGGAGTAGGCTTTACTCTAAAGACCATCCGAAATGGTACTACGGGGATACGATCTCAAAGAGGGCAAGAGGAGTAGCGATAGGATTTGGGAAAGATATTCGATTTACCGTAGAAGGAAGAGAAGCAGACCCAGAAGGAAGATACTTATTCCTGAAAGGAAAACTAGGAAATATTGGATATACATTGGCTAATATTTACTCCCCAAACAAAAATCCTATAAATTTTATGAGGGGAATATTGACCAAAATACAAGAATTCAAAAGCGGCCATGTAGTCATTATGGGAGATCTGAATTTTTGCCTAGATCCCGTACTTGATAGCTCGTCCCGAGTGCAGGGAAGGAGTAGTACTCAATTAAAAAGGTTAACTCAAAACCTAAAGAAAAACCAGTTAGTAGATGTATGGAGGGCACAGCACCCTAAGATAATGGATTATACATTCTTCTCCCCAGCACACGGGACGTATTCAAGGATTGATTACATTCTAGTAGAACACAGAGCCCTAGAGATGGTACTGGAAACAAGCATAGAAATAACAACACAGTCAGATCACGCGCCTATAAAAATGAAAATGCAGATTCCCGGACAAAGTAAGTGTGCCTCTAGGTGGCGACTAAATGACACGCTGATCCTAGATAAGGAGGGGGGGGAAGCAGTGAGTAAGGAATTAGAGAAGTACTTTCTGATTAATGAGACCGAAGGAATCTCCGGGCGAGCTCTGTGGGATGCTCACAAAGCGTACATTCGAGAGATCTTGATCGCACGAGGCTCGCAGAAAAAAAAAGAACGCATAGAAAGGAGTAATAAACTCAGAGAGGAAATATTCAGAATAGAACAACAACATAAAAAGGGGTTTGCAGATAAAAAGTTATACCAAAAATTAATGACCAGGAGAGAAGAACTACGGGGGCTAATGGAACAAGAAACCCAAAAATATTACAACCAGCTTAATAAAATAAGGTATCAAGATGAAAATAAACCCACTAAATATTTAGCTAGGATGCTTCAAAAGAAAAAAGCCATGAACTACATAGAGAAAATCCAAACAGAAACCGGGGACATAGTATACTCCTCAAAAGAAATAGCCGAATCATTTAAAACATATTACGGGAATTTATATGCGGTAAAAAATAATTTAATAAATAAAAAAGATAAGTTAAAAGAAATTGATAAATATCTAAACAAGGCGAGACTCCCCAGGATTAGTGAAATTGATAAAGAATATCTAGAAAATCCCATAACGGAAATAGAAATAAATGAGGCACTAGCGGAATCAGCCCCTGGGAAAAGCCCTGGACCAGATGGTCTGACAATTACCGTATATACTCGAGTATAGGCCGACCCGAATATAAGCCGAGGCCCCCAATTTACCCCCAAAAAACTGGAAAACTTATTGACTCGTGTATAAGCCGAGGGTGAGACATGGCTGTCCATCCCTGTGTGTCCGTCCATCCCTGTGTGTGTGTCCGTCCATCCATCCCTGTGTGTGTGTCCATCCATCCATCCATCCATCCCTGTGTGTGTGTCCGTCCATCCATCCCTGTGTGTGTATCCATCCATCCATCCATCCCTGTGTGTGTGTGTGTGTGTGTGTGTGTGTATTCATCCATCCATCCATCCCTGTGTGTGTGTGTGTGTGTGTGTGTGTGTGTATCCATCCATCCATCCATCCATCCATCCCTGTGTGTGTGTGTGTGTGTGTGTGTGTATCCATCCATCCATCCATCCATCCCTGTGTGTGTGTGTGTGTGTGTGTGTGTGTGTGTGTGTGTGTGTGTGTGTGTGTGTGTGTGTGTGTGTGTGTGTCCGTGCAGCCTTGTGTGTGTGTCCAGCCTACCTGTGTCCCAAGCCTCCGTCCCGAGCCGCCGTCGTCCCGAGCCTCCTCCGTCCCGAGCCTCCTCCGTCCCGTGCCTCCTCCGTCCCGTGTCGTGCCGATGGATCGCCGCTCCAGGATCGCCGCTCTTCTCGGCGGCCATTCTACAATTCAAAAGCCGCGCCTCCGCCTCCGCCTGTGATAGGCGGAACACTCAATTTCCCAGCAGCCTGTGTTCCGCCTATCACGGACATCCTCTCATACTCGTCCGTAGTATGAGAATGAACGGATGTCCGTGATAGGCGGAACACTGACTGCTGGGAAATTCAGTGTTCCGCCTATCACAGGCGGAGGCGGAGAAGGAGGCGCGGCTTTTGAATTTTAATGTCCGCCGTCTGTCTGCTCGATACGCTGATCGAGCAGTCAGACAGCGGTGACTCGAGTATAAGCCGAGGGGGCACTTTCAGCCTCAAAAAAGAGGCTGAAAATCTCGGCTTATACTCGAGTATATACGGTAGCTATTACAAAAGGTTCAAGAATATTTTGATACCGAAACTCTGTAAGTATATGAACGGGATTGGGACAGAGTACGCTATGAGTAAAGAGGCGTTATCTGCATCAATAACGATCATACGAAAAGAGGGAAAAGATGAGACCAAGTGTGCCAGTTATAGACCAATATCACTCCTAAATGAGGACATTAAACTGTTTGCTAAGGTGCTAGCAAAAAGAATGAAAAAAGTAATGAATATATTGGTACACCCGGATCAGACTGGGTTCATACCTGGAAGAGAGGGAAAGGATAATGGGGTAAGAACCTTACTGATTCTATCTCAAAGGAAGAAGACGGAACCCCCGGCTCTGCTATTGTCAACGGACGCCCAAAAGGCTTTTGATAGAGTCGATTGGGAATTCATGTTCCAGACAATGGATAAAATGGGCATCGGTCCTAGGATGGTCAGATGGATTAAAATGATGTATGATCACCCTACAGCGACTGTAAACATCAATGGGTTGCCCTCCTCTTCCTTTGAGATGGAAAATGGGACCAGACAGGGATGCCCACTCTCACCCCTTCTTTTTGTGCTCTCGTTAGAGCCCCTACTCGCGACAATCAGAAACAACCCGGAAATAATTGGAATTAAGGCAGGGCAGGAGGAACACAAACTTGCAGCATACGCAGACGACGTATTGTTCTATGTAAGTAACCCTGAAGTCTCTCTGCCTAAGATAACAAAGGCCCTGGAGGAATATGGGAAACTATCAAATTTTAAAGTTAACCAAACAAAATCTGAAATCCTTAATATAAATGTAGGCCCGCTGGAAATACAATCAATCCAAGAACAGTGTAAATTTAAATGGACTAAAGACCTGAAATATCTTGGAATAAAATTGGCAAATACCCTGGATAAGATATATCGCTTAAATTTTATCCCTCTATTAAATGAAATAAAAACTGAACTTAGAAGAGCAAGTAATAGACCGATCTCATGGATAGGTCGAATAAATGTGTTTAAAATGTTTATTCTCCCAAAAATTGTATATAAACTCCAGATGTTGCCGATTGACATCCCTTCTAGTTATTTCAAAAAACTAAAATCAATAATGAGTAAATATATATGGAACAATAAAAAACCCAGGATCTCCCACGGGGTATTAAAACAAGAAAAAGGGAGGGGAGGATTAGCGGTCCCTGATTTACAATACTATTATCATGCGGTAGTTCTATCAAGAATTGTCGAATGGGTGAAAAGGGAAAAAAAAGAGGAAAAAAGATGGGTAAACTTAGAATATATATATAGTAAAGCACAATTAAATAAGATAATATGGAATCCACCAAATAAGAGGGCACTAGACATAGACACAAATAAGTTAACACAGATTGCATTGAAGATATGGGATAAGGAGTACAAAAGATTAAATGGACACTATAATTCACCGTTGATAACTTTAAAAGATAACGAATACTTCCCCCCTGGTAGAAGGGTGATAGGAGGGAACTGGATAAGATTCGAGGGGTCACAAATAAAAGATATAATTAAAAAGGGGAAACTTCTCCCACATGAAGATTTAGTGCACATGGGATTTATGAGAAGGGATAGGTGGCGATACCTCCAGCTGACCCGTTTCATTGAAAAATTACCCCAGCCGATTAGATCTGAAGAAGATCTGACAGGCGTGGAACAACTATGTATGGCCGACAGAGCAAAGGGTATAATCTCAAAGCTATACGGGCTATTGATGCGGACTAGCTGGAAAGAAACGCCGCCATATATAAATAAATGGGAAAGGGAACTGGGGTCACAAAAGGGTAAAGAAACAATAAATAAAATACTGAAAATGACACACTGTTCGGCAAGGGATAATAAAACAGCTGAGATGAACTACAAACTTATCTCCCGTTGGTATAATACTCCGGATAAGTTATCTAAATATCAACAAGGCAGGACCGCCGAGTGTTGGCGGGGCTGCGGGAAAACAGGTACCATGACACATATTTGGTGGGAGTGTGCCAAAATTAAGGTATACTGGGAAAAGATTCTCCAAATGATAAAAGAAATAACTCAAACAACATTGAAATCAGACCCCTGGATTGTACTTTTTCATGGTACGGAGGGCGGGGTTAAACAATATCAGGATACAATTATCCCGCACTTATTAAACGCCGCGAAAAAATTGATCCCTAGAAAATGGCGAGAGGTGGAGTGCCCAACAACATGGGAGTGGGTAGATGCGGTCGAGGAAATATATAATATGGAAAGCCTGAGTTTGAGAGAAGAAGAGGAAAGGGTAACATTTGTAAAAAAATGGAGAGGTTGGAAACAATTTAAGCGAGACTGGAGTTACTCCGCGCAATTAAGACCATAAAGACTAGGTTACTAGAAGAAGGGACACTACTGACATGGGGATAAAGGGAGGAGGGGGGGGGGGAAGTAGTATAACCTTAGTGAAAAATTGGGAGTAGGATGTAAGAATAGTTTTAAGAATATGAAATAAAAGTCTTATAAACATTTTTTTTATTAAACTTTATAAACAAGTAATAAGAAAATAGCCACAATGATGTGAAGATTAATTTTAAGAGACAATAATGAACGTCAAGTTGATTTACAGTCTCAGATGAAGTTTCGCTGATGTGGCATTAAAAAAAAAAAAAAAAAAATGTGCCAGTGCAGCCATTTTTTTCAGGAGACGTTACTAAGCCAAGCAATAACTGAAAAAAAGAGACTGTGAATACTTATTTTCCAGCAGCTGTTCCAACTTCCAGGAGTGTTGAATGTCTGGCTTCTATGTCCTGCAAAGGGCAAAATTGGGTGAAATTTCAGGAGACTTGACAAGCATTATGACTACATACGGTGTCATTCCTGTTACTAGAGACGATTTCATCTTGCCACTACCCACAAAGTCTCAAATTAGACTTTCCTAAAATCACTATTACCATAGAAAAGAAATGCAATCTCAGTTGAATGGATGGGGAGAAACTTCTGGAGGCTTCGGGCAGAGCTGACGTGGCAGTTTCTGCAGTATCAATACGTATTGATATGCTATCAGCTGCATGCTGCTGTAAATTTTTCCTAAACTTTGTTTACCCACAAAGTTTGAAGTGATGTAGAAATTAGGAACCTTTCATCTGCTTACATGTTGCTTCACAAACCAGTAAGGACCTATTTACACCTCTGCATTCTCATCTAATGTAATAGCATCTGTTACATTAAGGCAGCCAATTCAAATGAGTAGGCTATGAACACTGTACAATGCCCAAACAGACAAACATGCAAAAAGTTAAAGAAAATCCTAAATTTTGGGTTGTCACCAGAATAGGAATAAAGAGAAATCTCCCAATGGTGACACTAGTTCTGTTGACTAATGCCGCGTATACACGATCGGAATTCCAGCCTGAAAAAAACCGATGAGAGCTTTTCACTGGAAAATGTGACTGTGTGTATGCTCCATCGGAATTTAGCTGTTCGAATTTCCACCAGCCAAACATTGATAGCATGTTCTCAATTTTCCCGACGGAAAAACGTTCTATCGGTAATTCTGATCGTGTGTATGCAATTCTGACACGCCACAAATCACGCATGCTCAGATTCAACTACGAGACAGAAGCTATTGGCTACTGGCTATTGAATTTCCTTTTTCAAGTCCCATCGTACGTGTTGTACGTTACCGCGTTATAAACGATCGGAATTTGATGTGACCGTGTGTAGGCAAGACAGCTTGAGCCGAATTCCGTCGGAATTCCGTCGGGAAAACCATCAGAGCTTTTTCCGATGAGAATCTCAATAGTGTGTACGCGGCATAAGAGGGATTTCCTCTTAGTTTTTGCTTTGGCCATGGGACACAAATTGAAGGGAAATCTCCCTAATTGGACACAGATAGCAAAGAATCTGACAGGACTTATAATTATCCCTTTTTTTTTTAACCAAAATTTGAAAAAGAAAAAGCTTCTAGTTCTATACACGAGTGCCTAAAGGCTGCTGTTGGCATGCACTTTTGAGCAGTGCCAAGTGCTTCTTGTTGCTTGGCATATGACATTTCTATTGAGTTAAACAATAAACACGAGCTGTAATGTCTGTCCCCTGTGGGTTCCTGAAGGTCTAATTTTCGTTATAAGGCAATGCAGGTAGGCAGAGGCAATTCTTTCCTACATTTTGTGAAAATTAACTTGAATAAAAATAGCATTTTGCTGCATAAGCAGCATGTGGCAGAGACAGTCCCAGCTTCAGTGGCTGTCAACATTATTTTTTTTTCCATCAAAGTGATTCTTGCATTCACTTCCTCTCATAGTTGGATATTGACATGGAAGGCAGTCCTGCTAAAGTGGGTCTGAGATAGTGACTGTCAAATCACATTTGTCAAAGCACGTATGAGTGGGTTGTGTGAGACAAAACAATACACGCACCAGACAGCTTGCTGTTCCTTCTGCATCTTGTGGTGCTCACTGGTCTCTTTTTTGTTTCTTTAATTTTTTTAGTTCCTCTGCCCAGGGATGGACTTACCTTAAAACACTTTGGCAGCTTCTAGGTTTAGAGAGGAATGCACCACGCCTCAAAATGTACAACTTGTACAAGTCACGTTTTTCTTTGTTTTCTTCTCTTATTGCCTTTTGTGGATAAATATAGCAAGGTAAGGGAAAAGGGTATGCAGGAGTCACTAAGCCGAATCAGAAGGTTCTGTACAGTTCAAGAAAAATTCAATAATATTTTTTTTCTGGTTTGGAGGTCTATACAGCTGATAAGTAGTTCTACACATAAAACAGTCCCTATGCTGCCTCCACGAGTGCATTCTAGCAGTAGTTAAAGCAGAGCTTCACCCAAAAGGGGAAGTTCCACTCTTCCTCGACCTCTGTCCTCTTCAACTTTCAGCATTATATTTTTTTGGGGAGAACAGGTACTTCCCCCTTCCTGCCCACAACCTCTGGAACACATTACAGGTCCCAGGAGGCTGCGGGACTAATCACAGGGCTGGCTTCCCACAGTTAACATGTAGGCACCAGGGACCTGAAGCCCAGGGAAGAACTAGTCTTAGTGAGGATGGTGGTGGATACCTAGACACGTGAGTGTCTGTTTATTGAAAGTCAGCAGCTACAGTTTTTGAAGGTGTTGATTTTTAATTTTTGAAAACCTGGATGAAGAACCTCTTTAAAAAATATTAATCATCGCCTGGTGTATGGTAAATAAAATGTACAAAAGGACGTCACCATTCAGAAATCAAAATATATTCTTGCCTTTATCTGTTTACATTCCTAGCCTTCCCTTACATTTCTAGTGGTAAAATAAAGCGTGCTACCATAAATGATGGCAATTCCCATAAGTTTGATTGGGCTTATCTGGTGTCCACTAAGGTGAATTCCATTTTTTTAGTGACATGACCCCTGTGACCAGGTAGTCTTTGCACCACCATGACCATTTTGTAACTACCGTATATACTCGAGTATAGGCCGACCCGAATATAAGCCGAGGCCCCCAATTTACCCCCAAAAAAACTGGCAAACTTATTGACTCGTGTATAAGCCGAGGGTAAGACATGCCTGTCCATCCCTGTGTGTGTGTCCGTCCATCCCTGTGTGTCCGTCCATCCCTGTGTGTCCGTCCATCCCTGTGTGTCCGTCCATCCATCCCTGTGTGTGTGTGTGTCCATCCATCCATCCATCCCTGTGTGTGTGTGTCTCCATCCATCCATCCATCCATCCCTGTGTGTGTGTGTCTCCATCCATCCATCCATCCCTGTGTGTGTGTGTATCCATCCGTGTGTGTGTGTGTGTGTGTGTGTGTGTGTGTGTGTGTGTGTGTGTGTGTGTGTGTGTGTCCAGCCTACCTGTGTCCCGAGCCTTTGTCCCGAGCCTCCGTCCCGTGCCTAGCCTCCTTGCCTCCGTGCCTCGCCGCCGTGCCTTGCCTCCGTCCCGTCCCGTCCCGTCCCGTGCCGTGCCTTGCCTTGCCTCCGTCCCGTGCCCTCCCGGCGCCTCGGCGGCCATTGTAAAATTCAAAAGCTGCGCCGCCGCCTTCGCCTGTGATAGGCGGAACACTGAATTTCCCAGCAGCCTGTGTTCCGCCTATCACGTACATCGTATCATCCTCGTCCGTAGTACGAGGATGATACGATGTCCGTGATAGGCGGAACACAGGCTGCTGGGAAATTCAGTGTTCCGCCTATCACAGGCGAAGGCGGAGCCGGAGGCGCGGCTTTTGAATTATAGAATGGCCGCTGTCTGTCTGCTCGACACGCTGATCGAGCGGGCAGACAGCGATGACTCGAGTATAAGCCGAGGGGGGCACTTTCAGCCTCAAAAAAGAGGCTGAAAATCTCGGCTTATACTCGAGTATATACGGTAATATGTTTTGTCTGAGACAATTTCCATAATGAACAATAAAACCATTATGCTGCCATCTCTGGGTGAAGGGTGCACACTGGCGACGGCTTCCCTCCTCCATGTCCCGGTCTCCTTGTCTCCCCTCCATCTTGAAGTCTACCCTGGCAGGGGATGGGTACAGCGGGCACAGCACACAGGCATCCCTGGCTCCATACTGAGCTCCGGCTGGAGGGGGATGACAGTCTATAGAGCGTGGACCACCCCGCTCCTCTGTGACGGATGGAGGGTCAGTCGGTCGGGCTTTCCCTGCGTCACCTCCTCCCTCCTTCTCCTAGGCCAATAGGATAGTTTCTCTTTCTGCCAGTCAGGAAAAGGATCTCAGGAACCGTTTCCTGATTGGCCGGGAGGAGAATCAGTGTGATAATAGCGAATATTCATTCGCTATTGTCACACAACTGGGTGGGCTCAGTGCTTTGCGCCTCAAGACCACCCTTTTTTGAAGCCTATTAGAGCCTCTGGCTTTAATCATGTGCTTCAAAAATAAAGCCCCATTGGAATCCATGTGTCCGACGCCCCGCATTAGGGGGCCTGACACACGGATAGGGGAGCGGCGCCCGTCTGCCCCTAATAGATGGAGCGCCACTGTCTATAGTAACTTGGTAAAGACTTTGGATTGATGTAGGGCCAACATGGTGCCCACATTTAAAAAGGGATCAGTGATACCATTTCAATCATTAACGAGTCCCTCAAAATTAGCTCTTATACAAGCTGAACATGTGAAACAGGCCATTGTGTGCAGAGCATATTACTGTTGTTTTCCCATTCCATCTGGTATTGGGATTGCACCACCATTTCCATTTGTCCAATAGAGAAATGGAAATAATAAATAATGTGTGGTTTGATAGCTAAAACTCTATTATTAGATAAATATCAGTTTCCTTTTTATGTAGCAATCTAGAAAAATCCTTTTGGAGGCAGAGAAATAAAAGTTAAAATGATTGTAAAAGCAGCTTTTTTTTGAGTTGCAGTGTGCAAGAGCCCTTAAAGTGTAAGTCCAGCCTATTCCTAACTAAGCCTAAACCTGCTCCCACCACACCTTCTAAACCTCAGTCTATCTACGTTGTGAAAGGAAAATGTGTATACTTACCTATTCTGAGAGCAATCAGGTCCAGTCACATGCTCAGCTCTCAGTGGATGCCCCATAGTAAGCCTAGGGGTGATGTCAGTGCCCAGGCACTGCAGCCATTGTCGACGATCTCTCTTATTCACTGTACCTGGCTGCTGGAAAGATTACATGACAGGACTGGACCACTCTCAGAACAGGTAAGTACCACCGGGCTTGAGGGGATAACGTCTATGGAAATCACGAAGGAGGGCGGGAGCATGTACGTCCAAGGATGAGACCCAGGAGCGTTCCTCCGGACCGTACCCCTTCCAATGCACCAGGTGCTGTATGCACCCACGGAACCTACGGGAGTCAACAATGGATTGTACCTCATACTTCTCATGGTTCTCAACCTGTATAGGGTGAGGACGTGGCACCGAGGTGGTAAAGCGGTTACATAGTTAGTCAGGTTGAAAAAAGACACAAGTCCATCCAGTTCAACCTTAAAAACAGATAAATAAAATAAAAAATAATCGTACAATCCAAATACCCAATTTTATGCCCACAATTGATCCAGAGGAAGGCGAAAACCTGGTTGCAGACCAACGGTTTCAATAAGGAGACATGAAACACATTTGGGATGCGCATACTAAGAGGAAGGTCCATTGCGTAAGCCACTTGGTTAATCCTGCGAAGGATACGGAAAGGCCCAATAAACCGAGTTGCGAACTTCAGTGAGGGAACGCGAAGTCGGAAGTTGCAAGATGACAGCCAGACCCTGTCCCCAACCTGGTAGAAGGTGCAGGCAGACGTCTGCGGTCCGCATGGAGTCTGTATCTATCATTAGCATGACTCAAAGCCTCCTGGACTTGTGCCCAAGTGATATGAAGACCACGGAGATGCTCCTCCAGCGCAGGACTACTCTGCGGAACAAAAGGAGTCAGGCAATATGGAAGGTTGGAAACCATAATTTGCCATAAACGGAGACAATCGGGAAGCAGTATTCAAGGCACTGTTCTGAGCAAAACAGCCCATTGTAATAGGTCTGACCAGTTGTGATGGTCAGAAATATATAGCAACGTAGGAATTGCTTCAAGGACTGATTGGCTCGTTCTGCAGCACCATTAGACTGCGGGTAATACGCAGGGGAGAAAGCAAGCTGAATTCCCAACTGTGCACAAAAGGCTCGCCAGAGCCGGGAGACAAACTGACTACCCCTGTCCGAAAAAATCACCTTGGGTAGCCCATGTAAGCGAAAGATCTCTCGAGCAAAAATGGAAGCCAGTTCCTTAGAAGTGGGCAGCTTCTTAAGTGGAATACAATGACACATCTTTGAGAACCGGTCAACCACCATAAGCATAACAGTGTTGACTTTGGATTTCATTGTGGAGTTACCCAACTCCCAAGGCAGATGGGTCCAGGGCCTCTCTCCATTGGGTATGGGTTGTAAGAGGCCCACTGGAAGGTGTCTTAGAGTCTTACTCTGGGCACACACGGAACAGGCAGCTACGAAAGGCAGCTGCCCTTAGACTAGGCCACCAGAATTGTTTGGAAATGGCCCAAACAAGTTGATTCTTCCCAGGGTGGGCAGCTGCCTTGGAAGAATGGTAAGTCTGGAGCATGGCAGTATGGAGACTCTCTGGGACAAAGCAGCGGTCACAGGGTTTCTCGGGAGGAGCATGGACCTGAGTAGCAAGAATTTTGTCACCCAAAGGAGAAGTAAGACTGGTGCAAACAGTAGCCAGAATACGATCAGGAGAAATCACAGGAACCGGAACTGACTCCAACCTGGAAGTGGGGGAAAATTGTCATGACAAGGCACTGGTCCTTACATTCTTAGTACCTGGTGAGAATGAGACAATGTAATTAAAACTCGACAAGAAAAGAGCCCATCCTTCTGGGAGAGAGGCGCTTAGCCTCAGACAAGAATGTGAGATTCTTATGGTCAGTAAGAATGAGAACCGGCACAGTGGTACCTTCAAGGAGATGTCTCCATTCTTTCAGGGCTAAAATTATCACCAATGAAAAAAATAAAATGTCATCAATCTCTTAATTGCACTCTGTAGGTGACAATTTATTGAAAAAGTAGCCACATGGATGCATAGCGCTCTCAGAGTTAGGACGTTGAGACAGAAGGGCTCCAACTCCAGTCTCAGAAGCATCAACTTCTAGGATAAAAGGCAACGGTGGATCAGGATGTGCCAACACAGAGCAGAAACAAAGGCAGCCTTGGCACTCTCAAAGGCCTTAATGGACTTCAGAGACCAACTCTGTGGGTTACCGTCCTTTCTGGTCATATCAGTCAGGGGCTTGAGCAGAGATGAGAAGTTAAGAATAAACTTCCGATAATGGTTGGCAAAGCCCAGGAAACTCTGCAGAGGTCATAAACCCACGGGTCAGGGCCACTGTTGAACTGCTGAATGTTTCTCTGGGTCCATCGAAAAACCAGCAGTGGAAATTTCATCCCAGGAATTTAACCTGTTCACGATGGAACTTGCACTTCTCCAGTTTACAATAGAGATTGTTCTCTCTTAGTTTCTGAAGCACACGACAGACATCTGTGTGATGGCTCTCCAGAGACTTGGAAAATATAGTATATCATCCAGATAAACCACCACACATAACTGCAACAAATCTCGGATGACATCGTTAATAAATTCCTGGAAAACTGTCTGGGTGTTACAAAGGCCAAAAGGCATTACGAGGTACTCATAATTGCCTGTTCTGGTATTAAACGCAGTTCTTCACTCGTCGCCCTCCTTAATCTGCACAAGATTGTATGAACCTCTCAAATCAAGCTCCGTTGCGCCCTTGAGGCAGTCAAATAACTCTGTAATCAAAGGGATTGGGTAGGCATTCTTAATCGTGAAATGATTGAGACCTCTATAATCAATCCAAGGTCTCAGTTCACCCCTCTTCCTCTTCACAAAGAATAAACCAGCACTAGCAGGAGACAAGGATTTGCGGATGAAACCGTGAGAAAGTGCATCTGCAACATACTCCTCCATGGCCTTATCCTCCAAGACTGACAGGTTGAAGGTCAATTGCACAATCATAAGGCCGGTGTGGAGGCAAACTACCTTTGTCAAAGACAACGCTAAAATCACGGTACTCCTCCGTCAGGGAGGAGAGTGAAGAGGTGCACAGGACCTTGGCTAAGTTCTGGAAGCAGGTCTTACTGCATTGTGGTGACCAGGAGAGATCCTCAGCACAGAGCCAATCAAAAGAGGGGTTGTGCCTCTCTGTAACCAAGGATAACTAATAACCATTGGAAACCTAGGTAAGGAAAGAACTTGGAATATCTCATGGCAGGGCTGGACTGGGACAGAAATTTGGCCCTGGACTTCATCCAGACCGGCCCACTTACATTTTGAGTGTCCCATCAGCACCCACTTGCATCAGAGTGTCCCATCACCAGCCCCCTTACAACAGAGTGTCCCATCAGCACCACCTTACATCAGAGTGTCCCATTACCAGCCCCCTTACATCAGAGTGTCCCATTACCAGCCCCCTTACATCAGAGTGTCCCATCAGCACCCCCTTACATCAGAGTGTCCCATCACCAGCCCCCTTACATCAGAGTGGCCCACTGAGCCATCGGCCCACCGGGAAACTCCCGGTAGTCCCGATGGCCAGTACATGCCTGTCTCATGGTGAAGAGCCCCTATGGCCATGGACAATGGAACCATCTCATAAGTCACATGGGCCGGCTGTAGAGGTCTCCTGTCAAGAGCCTCAATGGCAAGTTGAGTGTCACGCAGCTGCAGTAGAATCGAGTGCTGCGATACAAAGGCAGCATCAATGAACAGGCCTGCAGCCCTAGAGTCGATTAGAATCTGTATCTCGATGGACGACTCAGCCCATGAAATGGTGACCGAAACCAGGGGCTTATCCTTCTGGATAACTGGGGAAAAAAACAATGCCACCTAAGGACCTTCAAGGTACGGGCGTTCCCTGGACGTGTAGGACAAGACTTCAAAAAGTGACCTGCCTGGCCGCAATAAGGCACAATCTTTCCCTCCTCCTAATGGCTCTCTCTTCCGCAGAGAGACGCGTGAAGCCCAAGTGCATGAATTCATCTTCACTGACCGACTCGGTACCAGGAGGCATGGGAGGTGAGGGAGGCACCGGTGGGACTGCAAAGCTCGGAGGCAAACGTACAGGAGGCTTCTGCAAGTCAAAAGAGGATGGCAAACGAGATCAAGCTCACCAGCTCACTGGCTATATCTCGGGCTGCTATCTCATCCTTGATGGAATCCGAGAGACCATGAGAAAAAGCAGCCACGAGGGCCTCATTGTTCTGAGAAACCTCTGCTGCCAGAGTACGGAACTCAATGGCATAGTCGGCAACAGTTCTCGTACTCTGTTTGATGGACATGAGGCACTTGGCAGCAGAAGCGGAAGCGTGCGGGAACGTCAAATACCCTTTTAAGGAGGCCACAAAATCAGGGTAACTCAAGACAACAGGTTTTTGTGTCTCCCATAGAGGGTTTGCCCAGGCCAAGTCTCTCTCAGAAAGCAAAGATATCATGAAACCTACTTTACTTCTGTCCGTGGGAAATGCCTGGGGCAGCAACTCAAAGTAAATCTCAACCTGGTTGAGAAACCTTCTGCATTGAACTAGATTGTCCCCAAATCGCTGGCGAAGCGGAGCAAAACCAGACACAACTCTTACAGAGATAATACTCAAGGTGGGTATCTGCACAAAGACTGGCGCAGAAGCAGGGACGGCCTGGTAGAGGAACAGCAAGTAGGACAAGGAGCCAGAAGGGATTTCATCAAAGCCAGTCTTTAACCACTTTCAGACCGGACCATTTTGCTGGTAAATGACCAGAGGTCTTTTTACAATTTGGCACTGCGCTGCTTTAACTGGTAATTGCGCGGTCATGCAATGTTGTTCCCAAACAAAATTTGCGTCCTTTTCTTCCCACAAATAGAGCTTTCTTTTGATGGTATTTGATTGCCTCTGCGATTTTTATTTTTTGCGATATAAACGTAAAAAGACCGCAAATTTTGAAAAAAAAAGATATTTTCTACTTTTTGTTATTAGAAAAATCCAATAAACTCAATTTTAGTCATACATTTAGGCCAAAATGTATTCAGCCACATGTCTTTGGTAAAAAAAAAGTCAATAATTGTATATTTATTGGTTTGCGCAAAAGTTGTCACATCTACAAACTAAGGTACGTTTTCTGGAATTTACGCAGCTTTTAGTTTACGACTGCCTATCTCATTTCTTGAGGTGCTAAAATGGCAGGGCAGTACAAAACCCCCCCAAATGACCCCATTTTGGAAAGTAGACCCCCTAAGGAAATTGATAAGTGGCATGTTGAGCCCATTGAATATTTTATTTTTTTGCCTCAAGCGATTGAATAATGACAAAAAAAAAATATATTTTTTTTTTACACAAAGTTGTCACTAAATGATATATTGCTCACGCATGCCATGGGCATATGTGAAATGACACCCCAAAATAAATTCTGCTGCTTCTCCTGAGTACGGGGATACCACACTTTTTGGGACTTTTTGGGAGCCTAGCCACGTACGGGGCCCCGAAAACCAAGCACCGCCTTCAGGCTTTCTAAGGGCGTAAATTTTTGATTTCACTTCTCACTACCTATTACAGTTTTGAAGGCCATAAAATGCCAAGATGGCACAAAACCCCCACAAATGACCCCATTTTAGAAAGTAGACGCCCCAAGCTATTTGCTGAGAGGCATGTTGAGTCCATGGAATATTTTATATTTTGCCACAAGTTGCGGAAAAATTACAAACTTTAATTTTTTTTAATTTTTTTTTCACAAAGTTGTCACTAAATGATATATTGCTCACACATGCTATGGGCATATGTGAAATGACACCCCAAAATAAATTCTGCTGCTTCTCCTGAGTACGGGGATACCACATGTGTGGGATTTTTTGGGAGCCTAGCCGCGTACGGGGCCCCGAAAACCAAGAACCGCCTTCAGGTTTTCTAAGGGCGTAAATATTTGACTTCACTCCTCACTACCTATTATGCCCCGTACACACGAGAGGACTTATGTCCGACAGACTTCCAAAGGAGTTCCGCCGGAGTTCCGACGGAGTTCTGACAGACTTTTCGGCCGAACGGACTTGGCCACACACGATCACACTAAACTCCGACGGATTCGAACGTGATGACGTACGACCCGACTCGAATAAGGAAGTTCATAGCCAGTAGCCAATAGCTGCCCTAGCGTCGGTTTTAGTCCGTCGGAGTAGCATACACACGAGCGGAGTTTTCGAAGGGGACCGGGTCCGGCGGAGTTCCGTCGGGAAAATTTGAAGCATGCTTCATTTCTAAAGTCCGTCAGACTTTTGCGAAGCTAAAGTCCGTTGCAGCCCACACACGATCGGATAGTCTGACGGACTCGGTCTGACGGACTTTGGATGTTGAAAAGTCCGCTCGTGTGTACGGGGCATTACAGTTTTGAAGGCCATAAAATGTCAAGATGGCACAAAACCCCCACAAATGACCCCATTTTAGAAAGTAGACACCCCAAGCTATTTGCTGAGAGGCATGTTGAGTCCATGGAATATTTTATATTTTGCCACAAGTTGCGGGAAAATTACAAACTTTTTTTTTTTTTTTTTTCACAAAGTTGTCACTAAATGATATATTGCTCACGCATGCCATGGGCATATGTGAAATTACACCCCAAAATAAATTCTGCTGCTTCTCCTGAGTACGGGGATACCACATATGTGGGACTTTTTGGGAGCCTAGCCGCGTACGGGGCCCCGAAAACCAAGCACCGCCTTCAGGCTTTCTAAGGGCGTTACAGTTTTGAAGGCCATAAAATGCCAAGATGGCACAAACCCCCCCCCAAATGACCCCATTTTGGAAAGTAGACACCCCTAAATTTAGGGGTACACTAGTGAGACTAGGTAATAAATGGCGGGTGCCCTGAAACTATAAAAAAATAACTAACCAACCAGCGTCACCTGTAACAGTTATATGGTGATCACTGGTGAAAGGGTTAACTAGGGGGCAATCAGGGGGCTTTATGCGGTAGTATATGGGGGTCCCTGGCGCTATAAAAAGCTGCGGCGAACCTAAATACCTACCTGCCTAACTAGCGTCACCTGTGACACTAATACAGCGATCAGAAAAATGATCGCTTATTAGGCTGGGTTCACACTGGAGCGATGTGGGAACGCCACGAATGCGCGGCGGGTTCCCGCATCGCATGCCTCCCGGCGGCAGTTCACACTGCCCTATGCGAACTGCTGGGAGGGTCAGTGAAATGTTAATGACACCCCCAGATCAGTTCGCATATCGCAGTGCGATCTGCAAACTCGGATCGCATGGTGTGAACACCCATGCGATCCGATTCTGCTGCGGACCAAAAAAAGGGTCCCGTGCGAGTTTGCGGCGGGTGCGACACGAATTCAGCCATACTATCTGTATGGCTGAACTCGAATCGCACAGAGATCAGATGTGATTTGCACTGCAGTGCGGTGCGAATCACATCCGTTCTCATAAACCGCTGCAATGTGAACCCAGCCTTAGTGACACTGGCGACGGGGGGTAATCACGGGGTTAAACCTTTATTGGGGGGGTTAGGGGGGTACCTTAGAACTAAAGGGGGCTAACCCTAACTGCCCTAACAGTTATTACAGTCACAAATGACACCCGCTGGGTGATCAGGGGGTCAAACCTTTATTAGGTAATAAATGGCGGGTGCCCTGAAACTATAAAAAAATAACTAACCAACCAGCGTCACCTGTAACAGTTATATGGTGATCACTGGTGAAAGGGTTAACTAGGGGGCAATCAGGGGGCTTTATGCGGTAGTATATGGGGGTCCCTGGCGCTATAAAAAGCTGCGGCAAACCTAAATACCTACCTGCCTAACTAGCGTCACCTGTGACACTAATACAGCGATCAGAAAAACGATCGCTTATTAGGCTGGGTTCACACTGGAGTGATGCAGGAACGCCACGAATCCGCGGCGGGTTCCCGCATCGCATGCCTCCCGGCGGCAGTTCACACTGCCCTATGCGAACTGCTGGGAGTGTCAGTGAAATGTTAATGACACCCCCAGATCAGTTTGCATATCGCAGTGCGATCTGCAAACTCGGATCGCATGGTGTGAACACCCATGCGATCCGATTCTGCTGCGGACCAAAAAAAGGGTCCCGTGCAAATTTTCGGCGGGTGCGGCGAATGGCTGAACTCGAATCGCACAGAGATCGGATGTGATTTGCACTGCAGTGCGGTGCGAATCACATTCGTTCTCATAAACCGCTGCAATGTGAACCCAGCCTTAGTGACACTGGCGACGGGGGGTGATCACGGGGTTAAACCTTTATTGGGGGGGTTAGGGGGGTACATTAGAACTAAAGGGGGCTAACCCTAACTGCCCTAACAGTTATTACAGTCACAAATGACACCAATGCAAAAAAAAAAAAATGACATTGGTGTCACTGTGACTGGGGGGCAGGGGTAATTGGGGGGGTGATCGGGGGGTTGTGAGTGTGCCTGGCATGTTCTACTGTGTAGTGTCGTGTTGGTGCAACTCACCGATCCTCTCTCCTCGGTGTCGGAACGAAAAATACCGACACGGAGGAGAGATTACATCACTTCCTCTCCTGTGTTTACATTACAGGAGAGGAAGTGATGTCACGAAGACTTTCTATTCGTCGGGAGCGATCGCGAGGGGGTGGCCATGAATGAATGGCCGTCCCCTCGTCCGGGATCGCTCCCGAACGAATACCGACTGCCGCGGGCACCGGGCGGGGGCCCGATCGGGCCCCCGACCCGCGGGAAGGCAGGGACGTACATGTACGCCCATATGCCTGCCCGTGCCATTCTGTCGACGTACATCGTCGTGCGGCGGTCGGGAAGTGGTTAAACAGGAACGCAGGAGATGGTTTCTTTTGATGTCACCAAGGTGAAGGCAGGAATGAAGTGAGCTGGAGATCTTTAAAGAGGAGTTTCCCTTAAAAAAAAAAAAAAGTCAGCAGCTACAAATACTGCAGCTGCTGACTTTTAATAATCAGACACTTACCTGTCCCAGGATCCAGCAATGCGGGGGAACGAAGCCCCGCTCATCCCCCCTCCTCTCGTGATTGGCCGCGCAGTCATCTGGGACATGTCACGTGTCCCAGATGACCGACAAGAGGGAGGGGTGGAGCTGAGCCCTTCCTGCACTGAAGTAGGCAGACTAGAAGGGATCCCCTAGCAACAGACATTTAGAGGTGAGTTAAAAAAAATCCAAATTTTTTTTAAGGAATTTTAAGCATTTTTTTTTTTATGTGTGTGGAACACCATTTTAAGTAGACGGGACTGACAAGCAGATCCACAAATAGCTGGTTAACTGTGGAGAGAGATGAGAGCTGGCAATTAGCTGACAGCTGAGTGGCCAGCTCAGAGGAGGAAGGGCTGAGCCAGCACTGAGAGTATATACATTTTCCTTTCATTTAAGCTTAGTTAGGAATAGGCTGGATGTCCACTTTAAGGAGAATCTGCTGCTATTTAAGTCCCTGACACACTTATACTAAAAATACCAAAGTTTCAGGGCATTGGGAGCATATGACCACCTTAAAGGATTCTGTGTTGTGACCTGAGAGGCCAATCATTAGGCCCATGATGATAAGGATGATGTCCTCAATCCTGTATATGCTCCAACACCATGAGATACAGAGGTTACACTATTTTTACTCCAAGCTCTAAAAGAGGAAGTGAAGGGTAGGGAGTGTCAAGAAGGTAAGTATAATTGGGTCAAGGGTGGGTTTTTAAGACCTTGTTAATTGGCCCATTCAGGGCAAGGTGAATTGTCTCTTTAAAATTTTACATTTTTTTCAAAGATTTATATAAACCGTTTTAAAAAAGGAAATTATCCTGAAGAAATAATGATATGACTGGTTTGATGTGTAATAAAAAAATAATAGCTTATCTATTAGATGAAAGAATCACTTGTTGACTCTTCCCACCCATTGGGATAAAGTGGAAGATGTGCTGTACCTGTGCCTTTCTCGAGCATTGGTAAATATGACATTCTAGGGAGGTGGTGGGGTTTCTAATTTTCCCTTTTGAGTCATACATGTATATGACCATTAAAATAAAAGGGCCCCTACAAACAATATAGAGCCTGTTTATAGTGGAGAAAATGGACATGCTGCTCCCTATTGGACATGACAGTGTTTACTCCACAGTGTTGCTTTATTATTGAGGCTCAGAATGTTTTTTTTCTTCAAAAGGGTTTATGTTTAGGTTTGGATACAAAGAGTGCTTGGATACTAGTGCTCTTGGATACAAAGAGTGCTTAAAATAGGTCTTTTAAATGTACTAAATTGTATTGTTAGAGGGCTTGCAACATGTAGTAGCTCATATAGGCTGCAAAATAAATGCTGACACACCTGCCATGATGCCCAATCGCCATATTGTCAATTTGGGGCCTGCCTATATTTTGATGGGTGGGTCAAAGTGGTATGAAAATAATATCTGGTCCTCTGATGACCACTCCTTCACCTAAGGCATCCCACAACACCACTTCTGCTCAGTTACCTTCTCCATATACTTACCCGATTAGCACCAAAGCTGCTCCAAATCCCCTGACCTGTCACTCAAATGTCTCTGTGGTCTTGATTAACCGCTGACCGACCAGCCGCGGTCATTATACTGCAGCAGGTCGGCATGGCTGCTTTAAGAGCAATAGCAGGGACGTGCAACTGCACTGTGATGCCGGTGGCGGCGGCTGCAATGTCTGCCAGCCACCCATGATTGCTTCACAGAGAGACAGAATGGGGATCTATCAATATAAACAAACAGATCCCCTTTCTAACAGGGGAGTAGAGAGAGATCATCTGTTCCTAGTGATCAGGAACAGCGATCTCTCTCTGCTCCCAGTCAGAACACTTCTCCCACAGTTAGAAACACCTTCCTAGGGAACACTTAACCCCTTGATTGCCCCCTAGTGTTAACCCCTTCCCTGACAGTGTAATTTATACAGTTATCAGTGGCTATTTTTAGCATTGATCACTGTATAAATGACATTGGTCCCAAAAAAGTGTCCGATCTGTCTGCCGCAATGTCACAGTTCCACAAAAAATCACTTATCACCACCATTACTAGTAAAAAAAAAAAAAAATTATAATAAAAACGCCATAAATACATCCCCTATTTTGTAGACGCAATAACTTTTGCTCAAACCAATAAATATATACGCTTATGGCGATTTTTTTTTTTTTTTTTTTTACCAAAAATATATAGAAGAATATGTATTGTCCTAAGCTGATGAAGAATTTTTTTTTTTTTTTACATTTTGGGGGGGGGGGGGGGGGATATTTATTATAGCAATAAGTAAAAAATATTGTTTTTATTTCATAATTGTCAGTCTTTTTTTTGTTTATAGAGCAAAAAATAAAAACCACAGGGGTGATCAAATACCATCAAAAGAAAGCTCTCTTTGTGGGGGAAAAATTACATAAAGTTTGTTTGTATACAACATTGCATGTCCGCACAATTGTCAGTTAAAGCAACGCAGTGCCGTATCGCAAAAAAATGGCCTGGTCATTAAAGGGACATATCCTTTTGGGGCTGAAGTGGTTAATAGATGAAAAGAAAAAGTACAGGTAAATAGACATACATGAATTTGGAGGGTGAGAATAGTCATGAGTTCTCTAAACATGTTGGAGTAGGGGGTAACGCAGGAGCTCCACTCCCCCAACTGGGCATGCCTGTTGTGACCCCTGCAACAACTCCTCTGCTCATGTACTACAAAATTCAAAAGCTAATGTGAAGGGATACAACAAATGTAGCTCCTATAAATGTGTTAAAATAATTTGACAAACCTACACTGCAGAGAAAATTGCCAATGACGCATTTGGTGTTAATGATTTCAGATAGGAGGCTCTGGCAGTCCGGAAACTCAATCTGTGTTGAAAATACAAATCTATAAATGGACCGAAGGAAGACAAGTATGTGCAGTTCGTTAAGGTTTCTACGCACTTTTCCAAGTTTATGATTACTTGATGCTACAAATAAACTGGGGAAGTGGGCATACTAAAGGGGGTTTCCATATTTAACCTAAATCTTAAACAGCTGCTCAACCCATTGGCAGGTTCTGAGCTTCTACCACTCTGAACCAACCAAACAACAAAAATCTGTGGGTCACATGTAAAGAATGAACACATTATAAATACTAAACATCTAAAATGATTTATTTATTTGGAGGGAAATGTCAGAACTACTGTCAGGCTATTGGGATGATTCACTTTAATACCTGTATCTGGGATAGGAAGTGATTGAAAATGTTTTTTAATCGGGACAGGGACAGAAACAAAAGAAAAATGGAGAAGGGTTAGAACCTCTGTCTGATTTTTAGTAAAGTAAACACTCAAAAGCAAAAAGTAGGAGCAATCAGTACACTGCTCAGTTTCTGCAGTTTTCTGTAATCTGTGTAATCTACTGCAGCACAAACCTAGAGACCATCTCACATGGTCACTGGAAGTGCCCATTTCTATGCTTCCTGCATCACCAAACGCATTCAAACTTCCAAGGCAGGTTTGAATTTGATTGGCAGCTGTGAGAGACTTCTTATCTCTGTCATTTTGTTTACATTAGGCTTTATGCACGTGAAAGCCAGCAAGGAGTATGCATCATTCAACCCACCTTCTCTGAGCCCAGGTCATTATGGACTTGACCCAGCCTGTGACTGAAAAGTGAAAGGAGAAGAAGCACAGTGACGAGCTGAGCTCTCTGTCTCTCTGCTTTCTCTTTCTGTCAGCACATGAACTGAGCCTTGTGCTTCTTCTTCCGTTCACACTTCTGATTTACAATATAGAGACTGCAGGAGGGCGATTCAGGTACTTACTTCAGCTCTGAATTTATTTGCGTCTTTTATATCTACAGTGCCTTGAAAAAGTATTCATACCCTTTGAAATTTTCCAAATTTTGTCATGTTACAACCAAAAATGCAAATGTATTTTATTGGAAGTTTATGTGATAGACCAACACAAAGTGGCACATAATTGTGATACAAGAAAAAGAACCGCCGCTCAAGGTGTGTCATGAGAGACTAATTGGGGAGTCTAATAGAGTGCCAGCCCCGGCCCACCTCCATGGGAAACTTGGAAAGAAGAAAGAAATGGCTGCACATCTAGAACTCCCAATTGCCTTTTATTGTTCACATAATTGTGAATTGGAAAGTAAATGATAAATGGTTTTCAACATTTTTTACAAATAAATATGTGAAAAGTGTGGCGTGCATTTATATTCAGCCCCCCTGAGTCAATACTTTGTAGAACCCCCTTTTGCTGCAATTACAGCTACAAGTCTTTATGGGGATGTCTCTACCAGCTTTGTACATCTAGAGAGTGACATTTTTGCCCATTCTTCTTTGCAAAATAGCTCAAGCTCTGTCAGATTAGATGGCGATCATCTGTAAAAAGCAATTTTCAAGTCTTGCCATTCTAACACATGAATATTCTTTGATCTAAACCAGGGGTAGGCAGCCTTAAAGAGGTGGAGATCTACCTGAATGACACAGGAGAAGTCAAAGATCCTTGGGCAATCACCTGATTTAATTGCAGTATTACCATGTCGCAAGCACGTACATTGCTTGGCAAACATGGTTTTTAAACCAGGTGGTTAGGAGGCAACGTATTGCCTCCTCACCAATTGCCAACACACACTCGGATCACTTTCCAGAGGAGCAGCAGTACCTGCTGCACTTGTGAATGAGCCCTTAGTAGCATTCAGCAGTGGCACACTTAGGGCTCGTTCACACATAAAAAGTTGGTGGTAGTAAAGCAGTAGGATATAATAGAAGTCTATGGCTAAGAGCAGCAAACCTGCAGGAAAGCTGCAGGTACACTGCACTACACTGGCAGTGTGGGTAAACTGCAGTGCATCAGTGTGAAAGCAGCCCTATACTAATATGCCCAGTGTATTGCTTCACACTGACCTGAAGATCTCTTCTTTTCTGTGCTGGCACCACTCTGGAGACTGATAGCCGGGATAAGAGGTGGAGTGCAGTTGGTATCACTCCGCTTGGGACAGGAGCCAGCCCTCCAGAGGAGGTATCAGCTTATGTGGTTCTTGCTCCCTACTACAGCTCAAACTTTACAAGTAATTCCTCTACATTGCACTCTGTTTGATGCTCTGGAATGGTGGGTGACCAAGCCCAGACCGAAATCTACCAGTCACCTGTCGGCGATCTACTGTTTGCTGACCCCCGATCTAAACCATTCCATTGTAGCTCTGGCTTTATGTTTAGGACCATTGTCCTGATGGAAGGTGAACCTCCACTCCAGTCTCAAGTCTTTTGCAGACTCTAATGCCACATACACACGATCGGAAATTCAGCCAGCAAAAGACCGATGAGAGCTTTTGGTCGGAAAATGCGACTGTGTATATGCTGCATCGGACTTTTGCTAGCCGAATTCCCGCCAGCAAAAGATAGAGAGCAGGTTCTCAATTTTTCGGTCGTAAAAAGTTTTGATTGGAAATTCTGAACATCTGTAGCAATTCTGAAGCGCAAAATTCCTATGCATGCTTGTAAATAATTTGGCGCATGCTCGGAAGCATTGAACTTTATTTTCTCGGCTCGTCATAGTGTTGTACGTCACTGCGTTCTTGATGGTTGAAAGTTCAGAGAACTTTTGTGTGACCGTGTGTATGCAAGCCAAGCTTGAGCGGAATTCTGTAAAAAAAAAAAAATCCAAGATTTTTTCCGACAGAAAATCCACTCGTGTATATAGCATAACAGGTTTTCTTCTAAGATTGGTCTGTATTTGGCTCCATCCATCTTCCCATCAACTCTGACCAGCTACCCTGTCCCTTCTGAAGAAAAACACCCCCACAACATGATGCTCCCACTACTATGTTTCACGGTGGGGATGGTGTGTTCAGGGTGATGTGCAGTGTTAAGCCCCGTACACACGAGCGGACTTTTCGACATCCAAACTCCGACGGACTGAGTCCGTCAGACTATCCGATCGTGTGTGGGCTGCAACGGACTTTAGCTTCGCTAAAGTCTGACGGACTTTAGAAATGAAGCATGCTTCAAATTTTCCCGACGGAACTCCGCCGGACCCGGTCCCCTTCGAAAAATTCGCTTGTGTGTGTGCTACTCCGACGGACTAAAACCGACGCTAGGGCAGCTATTGGCTACTGTCTATGAACTTCCTACGTCGAATCCAGTCGTACGTCATCACGTTCGACTCCGTCGGAGTTTGGTGTGATGGTGTGTGGTCAAGTCCGTTCGGTCGAAAAGTCCGCCAGAACTCCGTCGGAACACCGTCGGAACTCCGGCGGAACTCCTTTGGAGGTCTGTCAGACTTAATCCCTCTCGTGTGTACGGGGCATAAGTTTTCCGCAACACAAATCACTTTGTTTTTAGATCAAAAGGTTACATTTTGGTCTCATCTGACCAGAGCACCTTCTTCCACATGTTTGCTGTGTTCCCCACATGGCTTCTCGCAAACTGCCAACGAGACTTTTTATGGCTTTCTTTCACAAATGGTTTTCTTCTTGCCACTCTTCCATGCGGGCCAGATTTGTGGAGAGCATGACCAATAGTTGTCCTGTGGACAGATTCCCCCACCTGAGATGTGGATCTCTGCAGCTCCTCCAGAGTTACCATAGGCCTCTTGGCTGCTTCTCTGATCAATACTTTCCTTGCCTGGCCTGCCAGTTTAGGCGTACAGCCATGTCTTGGTAGGGTTGCTATTGTGCCATACTCTTTCCATTTTCGGATGATTGATTGAACAGTGCTCCGTGAGATGTTCAAAGCTTGGGATATTTTTTTTTTATAACCTAATGCCGCTTTAAACTTCTCCACAACTTTATCCCTCCCCGGTCTGGTGTGTTCCTTGGCCTTTGTGACGCTTTGTTCACTAAGGTTCTCTAACAAACCTCTGAGGGCTTCACAGAACAGCTGTATTTATACTGATATTACAAACAGGTAGACTATTTAGTAATTAGGTGACTTCTGAAGGCAATTGATTTTAGTTAGGGGTATTAGAGTAAAGGAGGCTGAATAAAAATGCATGCCACACTTTTTTTAGATATTTGTTTGTACAAAATGTTGAAAACCATTGATCATTTTCCTTCCACGTCAAAATGATGTGCCACTTTGTGTTGGTCTATCACATAAAATCCCAATAAAATACATTTATGTTTTTGGTTGTAACATGACACAATGTGGAAAATGTCAAGGGGTATGAATACTTTTTCAAGGCACTGTACCTAGCGTTAAGCTTTCAAATCCAAACTGAATTCAAAGGTTCAGTGGCAGTATAATTGTTAGGCATTTAATCCACACATCAAAAACTCCACTGAATGTGCCAATTGTGAATTTACACTCCAGAAAGGTCTGCCAGACTTTCACAGATCAGTCATTCATATAGGTCATAGGTCAATAAATTATGGAACCTGCCAAAACAATGCGGATTTATATTATAAATCCACAATAACAGTTGAATCTTACAATACTGTGACTAAGTGCTTTAGGAGCTGTCTCAACTGTCTTTTGTCCAAGCCAGGCAGGGATCTTGAAATACACATGGTAGTATATGGAAATGCAAAACCTGCCTGGCTCGGACAAAAGACTGCACATCACTGAATTCTGAAAGATCTCAGACTGATCCCGCACACAAGCCCAGAATCCATCTACACAGGCCCTATGATGTGATCCAAACTTAATGTAATTACAAATGCTACAATCACAATCATGTTTTATGTGGGGGAAATCAAGAAAGGTAGTGGGTCAATATTTTATTTACGGCTAGTGCAGGGTAATGAGTGGCAAATTTAGAGGTCACCTAAGATCAATGTTGCACCCACCACCATACTATTTTCAAAGCATGTCATGGTTTTGGAAGAAATTACATTGGAAGAGAGAAGAAAAAGATCAGAATTTAAAGTGTTACTAACCCCAGGACCCTGTATTTACTATACCTGGTCTCAGCAGCAGTGTATAGCAGTCTTGTGACTTCTATCAATGGCTGGTTAAAGCTTGTAGGAGGAGTTTTAATTCTCCTCTGACTGTCCTGTGAGGGTGCATGACCCCTGATCCTCCATTTGGAAAATGCTGATTGGCCCTGTGCCGATCACATGCACTCTTACCAAATAAAAAAAAGCTCTCTAGCCATACACACCAAACTGAGCATGTGCAGAGTGCCTCCTAGGATTCTGTTCTTTCAGAAGATGGATTGGGGACAGTAAAAGGGGAGGATCAGAGAAGACAGGATCAAACAGCCTTTTTACACAATGCAGAGGATTAACCCCTTAGGTTTCACAGAGAGTATAACCAGCATGCTTTACTGTATATACAGATCGATTTTACTGTTGTATGTTTAGTAAAACTTTAAGTGGACCATAGGGTTGCAGACTGCACACACCTAATCCAACCTGTTTTGCAGGTCATTGTCAGCTTTGTAAGAGGGCATAAAAGCTATGTCATTTATTTGATCATAAACATTGTAAAATATGCCCTATTCCAAGCATCCTTCTTTAATAGAACATTGAGCTGTAAGAGCTATACATCTGATATATGACATATAGGGGGTTATTTACTAAAGGAAAATCCACTTTGCACTGCAAGTGCACTTGGAAGCAAAGTCACTGTAGATCTGAGGGGGGACATGCAAGGAAAATAAAAAACAGCATTTTAGCTTGCACATGATTGGATGATAAAATCAGCAGAGCTTCTACTCATTTCAGATCTACCCCTCAGATTTACAGCGACTGCACTTCCTCGTGCTCTTGCAGTGCAAAGTGGATTTGCCTTTTGTAAATAACCCCCATAGTTTTTGAGGTTAAATCACTTAACTCTGCTAAATGACTGCCAGCATAGTAGATCTTAAGGGTCAGACACTTTTTGTTACATGTAAGCATGTTAGCGGTCATACCAATTTTGATCTACAGAATTTCTTGCTTGTTCGTGCTTCACGGACATGAAGAGGTTATTGTAAGGAGGTCTTGTGCTTGCAGCCCCAAATGAAAGGGTCTTGCTCCAGTTATAGCACCTACAAAGTCATACCAACCTAAGGTGCTCAAACGGTGATACACTTTGCCCTGCTTCAGCACCCCCATGTTCCCTATGTCCCAACCATGACACTACCTGCCTGGAGTTTGCATGTTCTCTCTGTGCCTACATGGGTTTCCTCCGGGTATTCCGGTTTCTTCCCACACTCTAAAGATATCCTGGTAGGTTAATTGGATCCCGTCTAAAATGAGCCCTAGTATGTGTATGTATGTGAGTTAGGGATATAACAAATGATTTGTTGTGCGTAATAGAAATAAAGTATGATAAGCTGCTTACACAATATTGCTGGATACAGGATATGGGTAAAGAATGTAGCGCTCAAAACAAATTGATATAGAACAATAAAGAGTCTCTAAAAAGTTCATCCAAATGAATAAAGCTGAATTATAAATAATGCAAGCAAAAATCCTCCAGCTAGAAAGGAATCACCATCCACCATTAGCATGCAGAAACGATGAAAAGATGAGACAGGAACCCGTCACCTTCACCCAATAAGACTGACCCTTACCGTCAGTGCATGGGTTATGTGCATAAATTGAGTATAGGTGATGGCTTGAAAATGATCCTTCCAACCCAAACAGCAGAATAGTGGAAGCCTTCCTCTCAGCAAGGAATAGAGCCAGGTAATGCTTCAAACCAGAGCTCGATAATCATATGGATATAAAGAGTAGAGAGACAACGCTCATTGCGCAAGCATCTAAATCATTTCAGCATTTATTTAGAGAAAATGAAAATACACTCAAATCTTGTAAAATCCTATGGGCATAATGGAAAGAAGCGACCATCGATTCTAACCGACAAGGTAGCCGCTATACTAACATCCGTCTGCGTCCTGCGTCACACGTGGCTCCACCCAACGTTTTGTCATTAACATGCGTCATCGGCACCCAAGTTTATTGTTCTATATGAATTTGTTTTGAGCGCTACATTCTTTACCCATATGCGAGTTAGGGACCTTAGATTGTAAGCTCCATGAGGGTAGGGTCTAATGTGAATGTACAATGTATATATTTAAAGCGCTGCGTAAATTGACAATGCTATATACGTACCTGAAATAAATAGAATGTTAAACACGATCACTGCTGCTGCTGACAGCATTTCTTCCACAACGGAGTATAAATAGCCACCAAAGAAAGTGACTGCACAATACAAGAGTCTGGTTGACCTGCACTGGTAACCAATCAGAAGCTACCATTGAGAAGTCACCCTCCTGAGAAAATGTATTAAATTCTGGAGAGATGACCAAAGTAGAGTTGACTGTTCCATCTGCTATCAACAGGGACATATTTTGTAAAGATTATCCATGTCAATGATGGATGGGTTGCAAGAATTTTTTTTTTTTTATGGGGTAGCATCACTACGATGGTGGGGAGAGCACAGGCAAGCTTTTTCATTAACCAAGAGTTTAATATACGAACCTGTCGTTCATGCTTTATTCAGAGCCACGTAACTGTCCTTTTCAGCCATTCATTAGCTATCATTCTTGAAAATAATGAAAAACAAAAAAATACAAAAACTGTAGCACAGCCCTTAAAGCGTATGTAAACCCAAAATTTTATAGTCCTGATATGTGCCTGCTGTACCGTGTACTTGTATGAGAAAGTATCTTGTTCTCTTTGTATTGCATC
Source organism: Lithobates pipiens (assembly GCF_037356315.1). Lineage (NCBI taxonomy): Eukaryota > Metazoa > Chordata > Amphibia > Anura > Ranidae > Lithobates > Lithobates pipiens. The sequence goes on along the minus strand of NW_027507785.1, from coordinate 280,643,214 downwards.
CTTTGCGTGAAATTGCTGGTGACCCTGCCAGTCCCTCTGCTTTCCTAATAAAAACAGACCACACTAGGCATGAGAGCACACAATGGTCAGTTCTCTAGCTGTGCTGGGAACTCAGTGTGCTCTCCAATGATCAGACCAGCCCTGACACACCCCCTCTGTTGTCCTATTGAAATGAATGGAAATCGCTGTAAAACTGCACCGCATTTGGTGTTTTTGACACACATGTCCATTTTTCACAGGCTACCACAAAACGCACTAGACATGCATAGCAAAGGCATCTCTCCAGCACAGTGTGAAAGGACCCCCGAGTATAGTACCACAATAATATACATTTCATAAATCTTCCGAAAAGAGGTCTTCTGTGAAATACACTTCACTACGTGAGAACACATACCGCCACCTCAAGCAGCTCATCCTACTATTACCTATGTACCTGTCCCAAAGGGAGTACTTTGCTGAATTATTCAGTTAGAATGCTTTCATCAAGACATCAGATCTCCCAGAGAAATAAAAATTTCAGAGGATGATGCAATTAAATGTAAACAATAATTTTATGGACACTAGGATTGTTTAGATTTAATTTTTGAGCATCATCTTCTGGAATTTTATATATCTATGGGAGATCTGATGGGACAAATCCAACTGCATAATATAGCAAGTATTCCCTTAAAGGGACAGGCACATAACAACCTAATATTGAGTAGGTCATAATAGTAAGGTAAGCTGGTTGTAGTGGCGGTGTGTGTGTGTTCTCATGTGGTGAAGTGTATTTCATGGAAGACATCTTTTTGGAAGATTTATGAACTATATCTTATTGTGGCACAATACTAGGGACTCACTGTGGACCATGTGCACTTTTTAACATTTCTATACCATGTTGATTGCTTTAACTATAATCGATTTAAGTTGTTCTTGAAAATAATGGTTGTTATGCCAATTAGCAATTGTTAGAGCTTGGGGAATTGGCCCTAATGTCTGTCAGGGTGTAATAAGTGTAAGGCTGGGTTCACACATTTCTAGCGCCTGTTTGCAGTCCCATGCTTTTCCGTTCACTGGTTCAGGGGCGTATTTTTCCCTGAATTCGTACCTGAACCAGGCCCAAAAACCGACAGGACGCTTTTTCAAACCATGCCGCAGCCACTCCGGACATTTGTAAACCGGCTCAATTTAAAGCAATTCACATATATCTGAACCCAGTCCTGTTGCTCCTTTGGTTTACCATCCCCTTCCCAAGTGTGGAACTGTATGTCTTTTGTAGGAAGGTCCTGCTTCTGGGCTATTTAGGGGAAAAGAGGGTCTTCAGAAGGAGTACCTGCCAGAAAGCGTAGTCATGGAGCTACTCACACCATGTTCTCAGGATTGTTTATGTTATTTTTAAATTCAACTTGAACATTGCACGCTACAGTATGTTTGAGTTGGCATGGTTGAGTTTAGCGGAACACACCCTTCTAGAGCCAAAAGTTGAGGGGCACAAGGCTAGTAGTAAAAATGCATTCCAGGTTGTACTATTAGGTGTACATGCATACTTACTCATAACAATAGCTCCCAATTTTAAAACAATATCCCATCTTTTCTTGTTTTTAGCTGTGGATTTGGAAAAGTAAACTGCATACCGCCATGTAATGAAAACAAGACACAGGAAGAAAAAAAATAAATAGGTGTAACGGGCTGTACATTCACGCGTGGAAATAGCAGCCGATTACACAGGTGTATCCTGCATTGTGACCTCCCCCATAAGGTGACGCTATAGCACACTGACTCCGACTGACAAACAAGATTATAAATAGATCTTCCAGGAAAAGCCTCTTACCTGTGACCTTTTGTACACAAGCTGTGTGGGATTTAGTGCAGGTTTCCAAGCAACTGACTTGCTTCCTTCCTTATTTTAATATAAATTCATTGCTAGGTTAGGTGGTAAATCAAAATAACTCTTGGGAACGAAGACAACGATGAATGAATTAATTTATGAATGAAATTTTCTTAGGCTGTAATGGAAATGTATTATATTTTTTAGTGGTAAAATAAAAGCTGTATTAATTTTAAATTCCTTTTAATCAGGTAAATATGGACATTTTTACAAATATTTGTTTGCCACTTACAGGCATAGGTGTTTTTTTATTTTGTTTTAGAGCTCTGCAGTGTAATTTACAGAAATGGAAGGCAGATCAGATTTTACAGACTGCAGCGCAAGTTAGTGAAGAGGGACATACCACCTTCCTCTCTTCTAAACAGATATAGGCCATGTCAATTTATTATATATGCACATATACACACACCTTAGATTGTAAGCTCTAATGAGCAGGGCCCTCTGATTCCTATTGTATTTGTACTGTCTACCCGCAAGTTGTAAAGCACTACGTAAACTGTTGGCGCTATATAAAATCTGTATAATAATAATATATACACATACAATACAGTGGAGATATTATATATATATATATATATTTAATTTTGTTTAAAGCAGGTCTACACACCCCTGTTAAAATGTCAGCTTTTTGTGATGAAAAAAAAAAAAAGAGACAAAGTTAAAAGATTTCAGAACTTTTTCCACTTTAATGTGTACTATAAACTGTACAACTCAGTTAAAAAACAAACTGCAATCTTTTAGTGGGGTGATGAGGGAAGTATAAAAATAAAAGTATTAAAAATAAATAATGTGACTGCATAAGTGTGCACACCCTCTTATAACTGGGGATGTAGCTGTGTGAAGACTTAAACAATCACATTCAAACTCATGTTAAATAGGAGTCAGTACACACCTGCCATCATTTAAAGTGCCTCTGATTAACCCCAAATAAAGTTCAGCTGTTCTAGTAGGTCTTTACTGACATTTTCTTAGTTGAATCCTACAGCAAAAACCATGGTCCACAGAGAACTTCCAAAACATCAGAGGGATCTCATTGTTAAAAAAGGTATCAGTCAGCATTAGATATACCGTGGAACACAGTCATCATCATCAAGTGGAGAAAATATGGCACAACAGTGACATTACCAAGAACTGGACATCCCTCCAAACTTGATGAAAAGCCTGGTCGGGGAAGTTGCCAAGAGGCCTACAGCAACATTCAGAGTCCATGCAACATGACTTCCAGCAAGACTTTGGGAGGCAACTTGAACATGACTTGAATGAGTATGAATCACAGCATGACTTGAGGCAACTTAAAGTTGCCTCCAGGATGGGACTTTGCCTGTGGCCAATCACAAAATAATCAGCTCCGTGGGAGGGAGGGGTTTGCCTAGAAAACCATTTTTTACTTCCTGGAAAGTTGCTTCAGTTAAGACAGGGGATCTGACTTGGAGGCTACTTCCATTGAAATCAATGGGTACAAGTTGCCTAGAAGTCGGATTGAAGTAGTACAGGAACCTTTTCTGAAGTCAGAGCGACTTCAGTAGTGTGCATTAATCCATTCACTTACATTGATTTTATAATGTTGCGTGACTTGAGGCAACTTGGGACGACTTCAAGTCGTATCCAAAGTTGCCCCTGTGTGAATGGATTCTCAAGGAGCTGCAGGAATATCTGGCAAGTACTGGCTGTTTGGTACATGTGACAATCTCCCGTTTTCTTCATATGTCTGGGAGATAGGGTAATTATGTACAGTTCCAACTACCAGTCAATATTGGCAAAAAACCTTCAGGCTTTTACTAGAAAGCTGAACATGAAGAGGAACTTCATCTTTTAGCACAACAATGACCCAAAACATGCATCCAAATCAACAAAGGAATGGCTTCACCAGAAGAAGATTAAAAAGTTTTGGAATGGCCCAGCCAGAGCCCAGACCTGAATCCGATTGAAAATCTGTGGGATGATCTGAAGAGGGCTGTGCACAGGAGATGCCCTCACAATCTGACAGGTTTGGAGTGTTTTTGCAAAGAGTGAGCAAATAGTGTCAAGTCAAAATGTGCCATGCTGATAGACTCATACCCAAAAAAAGTGCTGTAATAAAAATCAAAAAGGTGCTTCAACAAAGCTTTAGTTTAAGGGTGTGCACACGTATGCAACCATGCTATTTTATTTCTACTTCCCTCCCCCTAAAAGATTTCAGTTTGTTGTTCAACTAAGTTGTATAGTTTATAGGTGTCAGGAACCATGAAACAGACAGAAAAGGAAGAAGTACAATCTAATCACACTTGTTTATTAATAAAAAGATAAATAGGAAAAAGCATAGTCAAGCAAGCCAGAGTCCAGTAGCCAGATCAGGTAGTCAGCCAGTCCAAAGTTCATAAACCAGATCGGGTAATCAGCCAGTCCAGACACCAGGGATCCATGGAGAGCAACTGCAAGCAGGATGGAACCCAGGAGGGATGTTAGCAAGCCAGTCTTGAAACAACAGCAGGAGATGGTTCCTAGTGATGTGACCAAACGTGAAGGCAAAGGAGAAATGAGCTGGAAGACTTTATATAGGCAGGCCAGACGAGCATCATCGGGAACAGCTGGTAACTGAAGAGAGAGGAGAGCTGGCAATTAGCCGACAGCTGAGCGGCCAGCCCAGAGGAGGAAGGGCTAAGCCAGCCCTGACAATAGGTCACATTAAAAAAAAAGGTGGAAAAAGTACTGTCTTTTTTTTTTTTTTTTTTACTATCACAGAAACCTGACATTTTAACAGGGGTCTGTAGATATATAGCCTTTGAAAACTGAATGTTAATGGTGCATACAGCATTGTATGGCTTTGTTGTAGCACGATTGGCTAGCATGGGTCTTTTTCGGCAAGCATGATGAAAGTATGAAAAACTGGTCCAACAATTGGTGCCATTGTTTCCACAGCAGCACGGGAGATGGAGGTCTTGGTTGGATGGGGGTTATGGTCTAAAGCAGCGTTTCTCAAATCCAGTCCTCAAGGCGCCCCAACAGGTCACGGTTTCAGGATTTCCATTATTTTGCACAGGTGATTCGATCGGTTTCACTGCCTTAGTAATCATCACAGCCATTTCATCTGAAGGAAATCCTGAAAACATGACCTGTTGGGGCGCCTTGAGAAACACTGATCTAAAAGGGCCATACTCCGGGGCCGAATATCATTTGGCATCTGATCAGCCCTCCCAGCCAATGGTGTTGTTGCTGTGTGTTGTCAGAACACAATAGCTAAGAGGAGGAGATCGCTATACTAATATAGCGAATCGTTAGTACAGGATCTCCCATCAAGCTCTTAAGACCCGATCTCGACAGTCCATCTGATATTATCCGATCGGACATGCAAACATTTTTTGTAGGATGCCAGATCGTATGATTTCTGTTTAATCAGTACAGTTGTCATTCGAAAATGCAATACAAATACCACTGCAACACTTTACATCACTTCCAAATTTTTATTCTGCCGTACGAGAATTTGTGTCTTTAGTAAACTGTTCAGGTTCAATCTGAAAATGAGCATGCAAAAAAAAACAAACAAAAAAAAAAAAAACACCCACGATCATTCGCCCAATAATCTCATTGTATATGTACCAGACATTAATGTAGGAGAATTTTAGAAGCTCACTCACTTGCAATTAACAACCAACAATAGCAGTCAATCGTTGGACAAATGTAATAAGCGGCTGTCTATGATTCAAGCTATACAAGCAGCATATAGCATCAATTAATTAGACACATCTGGTGCACAGAGATTGTTTGCAAATTATTGTGAATATATGCAACCTGTGTAATGTATACCATAATTAGCCGTTTGTAGCCTTCATGTTATGATTGATCACTACCCTAAAATGATTGCCAGCAATTTTAGCTGCGTGTCCTCTGTGCTCTTGCCTTTATACCATTTAAATAAATACACCCATCATATCAAACAGTTTTTATTTTTTGTTCTGGAGAAATCAGGGGAAAGAGTGAGATTTCCCCAGTTGAAGCAGCAGGAGACTGACACAATGATGGAGAACAGACTTGGTAACTATTAATCACCAGGTTCTCCAAAACAGATATAAAAAGCCAGTGAAAATCTAGAGCAAAAAAATAAAGTACAAAAAGAACAATTTTGGCTGGATTTACATTTTTTTTCTCCTTTTTAAAAAAAAAATAAAAACTAAAAAAAAAAAAAAAAAAAAGGAGTAATGCAGGTAATAATTTGGAGCTAAATTCATACCAACAATTTCCATGTGTAAAGTTCAGTAAGGGACGCAACCAGACTACAGCTTAGACCAATGATGGTGAACCTTGGCACCCCAGATGTTTTGGAATTACATTTCCCATGATGCTCATTACACTGCAGAGTGCATGATCATCATGGGAAATGTAGTTCCAAAACATCTGGGGTGCCAAGGTTTGCCATCACTGGCTTAGACCATATCAGCTATAAATTCTGATTGGTTGCTATTTGCACTCTGCCATATTTTAGTCCCTGTGGACCAAATATACACCTGTCATCTATGCAAAAATAGCTATACCTGGTATTCAGCTTGAAATGCTGTCCTGTGTTGAGAGATTTCACTTTATTACCCAGTCTGTTGGACACAAGTCACTTGGACAGGAAAGGCATCTCTACAATAACAATCACAAAGATGCTGTCCTTTCCCAAATGTATCTACAGGTAGGCACGAGTACATCAATAATGATATGTGAATTTTTACTAAAATGGACACTCATGTTAGTGTTAGGCTAATTAGGTCAAATCTGGCCCAAAAAATTAAAATAATCCAGTTTCGAGGGTGTTATATCCCTCCCCCCCCAGTAAGTGATAGGGAAATTACCTCGTACAAAGGAAGTGGCTTTACTTTGTGGGTTTCTAGACCACCATAAGCCACGTCTGTTACCCAGTTTGAACAATAACAAGACATGTACGTTTCTTTAACAAAATTTTATATTTTCTTGTTACAAAAAACTCATAGCAAGTTCTTCATTGGAAAAAGAAAGGCAAGGCAATAAATGGAAACGAACATGCAGGATCACACAAAACAGGAACACATTTCAATGCCCAGTTAACCCGTATCACATTTGTCAGAAAGGCCATTAAATTTCACACATACACTATGTGGTTTAATTTCTCTTTTGTAGGCAATTATGATGTAAGAATTCATTATTTGCATTATATATCAGCATGAAACCTAAACACAATGGACAGGCTCATCTGTACAAAAAAAAAAAAACACCACACACTTTTGCTCTGCCAAACTGAACCCTGTTGCTGTTGACGTATTACTATATATCTTGGAATGCCAAGATTTATGAAATCAAAACAAAATACAATTCTATACATTGGGAAAATACATGAAAAATGTTAGGTACCTGATTTCCATTACAATACTTTTTGTATTCCTGATATATTTACCTGTGGCATGCATGTTCTAGGTCAGTGACTGAAAATATTGAAGTCAGAGGCAGCGCAGAAACATTTTTTTTGTTTTTGTGTTTAAAGGATAATACCCTAAATGTCCCAAAGCGTGTGTGTTTAGATAAATTACTGATGCCAGCAAAAGTTTTGTTTTTCTAAGCAGAACTCCTGGCAAAATGTATTTTTTGTTCATGGAATGTGCTCCGAGTGTGCCGACGACATGAACAGTCCATTTTTAAGACCAATGGAACGTGGGGGTGTTGGACTGGACTTGTGTGTGGAGGACCAGCGGGTCAGGGAAGTACATCTCCACTGTCCTCTCCCCTAGAACAAAAACAAGCAGTGCTGACATGTCCCTGTTGCACAAATTAAACCACACAGACTAAGACTGGGATACCATTAAAGTTCATGTAAAGGCAGGTGTCACAATACTTTTGGTAATATAGTGTACATGAAGCAAGATGTGGCTCAGCAAAGTGAGGATACTATGTACCTATTACAAAGGAAATCTATGTATGGAAAAAGGTTATCTGGCATCAGTTTCTCAATCAGGGTTCCTCCAGAGGTTAGTAGTGGTTACTGTGGCAGATTGATCTCCTCCTCCCCCACCACAATGATGCCTGCATAGTTCTGGCACCAACATCATGGTCCCAGTGATTATCAGTATAAGGGGGACAATACACCGACCACCAGTGCAAGACAGGTCCTGACTCTGTTTATTCCTATATTTTCAACTGACTGATCAAGCTAAAGGTTGGTACACATGTGATGAATATCAGCTGGTTCATCAGAAACCTGACATTTGGCCCGTGTGTACACAAGCCTGTCCAACAGAAGACGGTCTAATGACTGGCTTTTATAAAACAGGTTTGCTGGAAAAGCAGGATCCAATGGCTGTGAGCGCGGAACATTGTGTTCTAGTGGGCAGGTAGTCCCCCTGTCAGAACACAATAGCTCAGTTTTTTCAGTCTGCTGGGTTGAACGAAAAAAAAAAATAAGAAAAAAATAAAAAATAAAATAAAAATTCTACTTGTGTGTACCTAGCATTATGTACTGTCAGCTGTAGATATCTTTACCAGGGATTTCTTGAGAATTTAAAATGATTTAAAGGGTTCTTTCATTGCAAAAATAGCAGAGAAGGCTGTTCTAGGATTTATTCTGTCTGCAGTAGGTTTTCAGTTATAGGCAAACTGCAATCTACGGAGTCTATAATAATGAATTCTTACATGGGTTGCAAATGGTGGTGTATGTGAATATAGCAAGTCTGTACTGGAGAAGTACCAATAAAAGCTTAAAAACATGACAGGCAATAAAAACACCAAATTATATATGTAAAGATTACTTATAACATACATACATACCACAGGTTTAGTAGCAAGACACATGACTATTACAGATGATGGAAAATAAATGAAAGGAACCTGAGGATTTAGGAATACAGAAAGATTTAATCCAGCTGGAATTTATTAATGTATATCTCTCAGTTGCAAACAATGGTTTAGCCATTTTGTATTCCTCCTAAGCATAAAAGGCAGATGATAGACATGCATTAAACATCCAGGACTACAATACCCCTCCATGTAATGAATTGCCAGGGTTATTTAATAAGGCCATACAAAAGCACAGTTTGATGAATTGCAAAGTACAGTTACCCACTGTAGCATTGAGATATCAACTTCCATTACTTTACAGCAGTCCAAACAATGAAAGTCTATTTTCTGAAGTCTTGCTTAGGGAGGTAATGCTTTCTATTTTATGGACAAGATTATCCTCGTTTTTTTTAATCCTTGGCAATTTTTTTTAAAATAGTACAAGAAAAATAGAGCATTTTATAAGGTAAAAAATACTTATTAGAATCCATAGGAAGGCATTCAAAGTTTTACACGTGAAACAAGTAAATTTATCTTAACAGCACAGTGCTGTTTGCTCACCTTAAATGGCAGCAGGCAGTTGATTTAGGATTGAATAACGTAGTAAGAAATTTGTGTGTACATAAAAATTTCAATATGCAAGTGATAATTATTGCTCAAATAACTTTTGGACCAAACAGTTAGTTCCCACCACTGCCAGATCCAGAAAGAATGGAGCAGCCACGGTTTGTAATTTATGACAGATCATATGAAGAGTTGAGCTTATTTCTGAATAAACCAAATCAAAATGGAAGTACAAGTATCAACTATTTTTTTTTTTTTTTTTTTTTTTTTTATGTATGCTGCACCCAATACGTCCTTTCATTTTTAAGATGACAGCACCTGCATTAGTTCCCAGCATTGAAAAAGGAAAGAAAAAAGCATAAATGGTGCCACCTAAAGGGGATTGGAAGAAATGGTTTCAGACAACTCTGTTTCAAAAGGAAACTCATAGCTAGACATTTTATGTTGCCACTGGAGAACTCCGCTGAAAACTCTACTTCCCTGACTGTCATGAGGATGCTTTGGCATCAATAATATGATCAAGTCACCTGAAATAAGCTAAATGATTAGGTCTGTGATTGAGATCTATTGAAGTCATGCAATTTGCATTTTAAGAAGCGTCATCCAACATATTTCTCTTATGCAAGATGCAAAAGAAATTTGCAGGGTATGACAACCATTCACCACCCAAAACTGAAACAGTTCTGCATGAACTAACCATTACACCGCAACAAAAGCTTTGTGCTTCATGCCACTTTGTATCTGCTAGTCAATAGCTAATGAGCCGATAAGTCAACAGCTACTAAATACAAAAATGGCTCAACCACAGTATAGAGGTGGAGGAACAAAAAATTAATTTAGGCTTTTTGGCCAACGGTGCAAAGAAAAAGATGTACCAATAATCAGAAATGATATTTAACTCGCCCTTCATTACTACTTTTATGTTGTAGAAAATTTCTAATTGGTGGTTTTTGGCGCATGCCACTGCTCTTTAAATTACTGTTAAACATGCACACCCACCTAAGTTTATCTGCACCAAAAATAAATTTACTGTTCTTGTAAAAGTACATTTTGACAGTGTTCTGCAAATACTGAGTAAAGCAACACTGGTGAGCGGTAAAGTGGCTTTACACAACAGGTGTCCCAATCCCTTCTCAGCGATTGGACAGAAGGGGGCACCAGTACTGCAGGTCCAATATGAATAAAGGTTACAACCCCTGTGACATAAAAGTTTGGGGTAATTAGGGGAACAGTTCCATGTATGAAATGCAGAGGTTATAACTCATCTTCAACATGTTTCTTGGTAAATTTTCCTGTGAGTTTTTCCTGAGCTTCCTTCATTGCTTCAACCACTGTGGGGAGAACAAAAAAAAAAAAAAGTGTTTGTTAGTCGCTCTTACAAACTAGCTCCAGACACATTCATCTACATATTTATATGCACAGTCCTCTCGAGTGATAGGTTTTGTTTGTTTTAAGAAAAGGTCTACTAAGCTTCACATTGGTGCAGCGGATAACTTTAGTTTCCTCTGGTACCATAACCGGTTTGGTTATACTCTCAAATTCCCAGTCATTGGAAACCAAAATTTTCATGGAATGCACTGGTGATGTCCAACAAGCCAGCTGTATGCCATTTGGAATAAGTGATACTGTAAAATTAGGCTGTATTGGTGTTTGATGCACACTTGGGTCAGGGGCATAAAATTATTATTTGCAAAGCCCTACACACAAAAGGAATAAAACACATTTTAAGAATTGTGATGACTTCAACCTATATTACATTGCATCACAATTGTCACAGCTCTTTCACTAAAGCCCCATACACACGGTCGGACTTGTACAAACTTTTCCGTGGACTTTTGTACAAAGTGTGTTGTCCACAAGTTTGTATTGCATACACACGGTCGGACTTTTTGACAACAAACACGAACGTGGTGACGTCACAACGTACTGACGCCGCTTCAAAAGAGGACGTTCAATGACTCCAGCGCCACCTTTGGTCAACTTCTGTATTGTAGTCTGATCGTTTGCAATGGTTCTGAGCATGCGTGTTTGTACCTTGTACAAAAGTCCGATGCTTTTGCATACACACGGTCGGACTTTGCTCCATCGGACTTCTGTTGTCAAAAAGTTTGTCCGTTCGCAGAGCCAACAAAAGTCCGATGAAAACAGAAAAAGTTTGTCCGATGGAGCGTACACACAGTCGGATGTTGCTCCAAAACAGCTAATTTGCATGTTTGTTGTCAAAAAGTCCGACCGTGTGTACGGGCCTTTAGACAAAATGAATAGCGAGAGATTGCTCACGCTCCTATGTCCAAAATGGGCACTACACAACAAGGATTCGATATACGCAATAGCATCAGACTCGGGAGGGAAGGAACCAGGGGAAAATAGACAAACCATGCTATATCACTACAGGAAAATATGAGACTTGGCTTCTCCCAAACCTGAAATTTCACAATAAAACGACTACACTCCAATATGGAACAAGAACCTCCCCAAATTCACCAAAATACAGGACACAAACATATGGTCTGTGCAGTGAGTATTTTAACTATAGCACCTACTAAAAGATGGACGCCTTAAAACAGTCAGCTCACTTAAAGAAGAATTCACAATTCAAAACCAAATGTTTTTTTAGATCTCTACAACTTCGCCATGCAGCACAATCGCAACTTCTGGACTCTGTCCCACACCCTACACCCAATGTCATCATGGCAGTAATTAAGAACACAGACCCACACAAACTGATCTCAGCATTTTACAATATGCTCTCCACCCCCATCTCTACTAAAATAGTATACAACCCAAAACCCAGATGGGAGAGAGAGGTGGGACCAATACAGGATGAGGAGTGGGAGGAGGCACTGGAGTCCTGTAAAGCTGTATCCCCCAAACTATCTGTTCGACCAATCACAACTTTACATCCTATATAGGGCATACCTCACACCCCTTAAGCCCCACACACACACACACGATCAGAAATTCTGCCAGAAAAAAAGTCGGATGTGAGCTTTTGGTCAGAAACTCCGACCGTGTGTATGCTCCATCGGACTTCTGCTGGCAGAATTCCAGCCAGCAAAAGATTGAGAGCAGGTTCTCTATTTTTTGGGGTCGGAAAAAGTTCAGATCGTCTGTACAAATTCCGACGCGCAAAATTCCTACGCATGCTCAGAAACATTGAACTTAATTTTCTGGGCTTGTCATAGTGTTGTATGTCACCACGTTCTTGACGGTCGAAAGTTCAGAGGACTTGTGTGGCCGTGTGTATGCAAGCCAAGCTTGAGCGGAATTCCATCGGAAAAACCATCCAAGTTTTTTTTCCCGTCGGAAAATCTGCTCATGTGTACGGGGATTTAGAGTGGCAAGATACAAACTCACCCAATCTACCATATGCCTGATGTGTACACAAGAGACACAGGCACATTTTTCCACTGGATCTGGACACGCCTCAAGATTCAAGGCTTGTGGAAACAAATCGTGACATTTCTACACGATACAATGGGTTCACCCCAAGCATTAGACCCAAAACAAATGCCTTCTTGGTATATTACCAGAAACAATTGATAAATATACAAAAAACATTTCTTCACGAGATGTTTGCAGCAAGGAAAATCATAGCCGTATAAGAAATGCATTATATTAACAGAGGCTGCCCCAACAAATACAACAAGATATGGGACTGCTGGCTTCAGGAGTCTGATACCTGTGTATAATTAAACCAAAATTAGCTTGGAATAAATGCTCAGACACGTCTCAATATGTAGTTTTTATGTACTAAATGTACACTCATAGAATATACCCACATGGCAAAAACATCGCACCTGTTATCTTAATTACAGACTGTATAACATTTAATGTATTGTTACCAAGTTTATATGTAAAAGCAAAAACATAACATGTATGCACCAGTTGATTAATAAAAGCCTTTTTTTCCCCCTTGAACAAAGAAAGGGAGACAGTAGATACCTTCTGTTTCAAGAAGGATCTAACATGTTTCACGCTGGTTCAGTGGAGGGCTTTTTGTTATTTTTCCATCCATCTCACTATAGGAGATTATGCTTTCAGGCATTTTATTATATTAAAAGGTTTTATTGGGATTCACACTGTTAAGTAAAATATATTCCAAAGTCTGGTTGCACATAACTGACTTTAGAAATGCTGTGGGATGAAAACCAGCCTATGTCTTGTGTACCAAACAAAGCGACAGTCATCTTAGCATGTGAGCTGATAATGCCTAGACAAAACAGTGTGCCAAAATATAGACATCAATGTCTAGGGGGAAGGAAGGGAGTAGGAAGAACTACAACAAGGGTGTAGAAAGTTATGGGGGAGATTTTCTGCTATTTTTCATACAATACAAAGCTTACATTTTCCAAAAATGACCTGTTCAGCAATAGGCATAATCAACAGCTAACACAAGTGATTTTCTATTTACTAAGCCCTATAATTTAGTAGTCTTAAAAATGAATTGTGATGGTCATAAATGCTGTACTTCAAAAAGGCACTGCCCCGGCATAGCAGGACTTCTGATATAAGCTGTACAAGCTAGGCCAAAAAAAAAAAAAAATACATCACAGGAAGATCATTCTCTCTTCCCCCCCCCCCCCCACAAAGTTTGCATTAGCCATCTTACATACCTTGCTCTGCACTGCTGTAAAAGTACTTGTAACTTGGGTTCCCTTTTGAGTTTATTATCTCTGGATGAACGTGCCCACTGGGATCTAAAATATAAATTGGTTTTGAAACAAATTCATAATTCTCCAAACCACAAGCGCCTTATACAGTTTTGCTGCTTTGCTGACCACAGACTCTCCAAAAGATGTGCAAGTTGCCCATTGACAATTTATTCAGTGATGTTAACAGATCTCCTCTTGTTTGCTTTGTTGTCTTACCTGTCAAAAGGAATCCAGGAGCTCTGGCAGGAAACAAAGGAGAATCGGGGCTGTTCTGTACAAAAACCATTGCACAGAGCAGGTGAGTAGAACATGTTAGTTAGAAGGCCAAGACAAATGTCTTTTTGCGACATACATTTTTGAAATACAGCAAGGTAAGCTAAATAGTTTCCCAGATCACTGGAGAAAGCAACGGTGCATGAAAGCAATGCATGGATAAAACAATGATTCCATCAGCAGGTAAGATGTGTTCCCTGTATAAGAAACATCTTAAATGCAGCTTAAGGCTCGGTTCACACAGGAGGCGGCACGACTTGCCGCGCCGCGACCTGACAAGTCGCCCCCGTTCTGTACTACGGAACCGTTCTAAGAGGAGCGACTCGAGTCGCTCCGACTTAGAAAAAAGGTTCCTGTACTACTTTTGGGCGACCTCGGGCGACTTGCATTGACTTCTATACAGAAGTCATTTGCAAGTCGCCACTGAGGTCGCGGCAGGTCGGGGCGCGGCAAGTCGTGTCGCCCCCTGTGTGAACCGAGCCTAAGACTGCATTCCAGCACTATGGAAAAGTACTGTCCCTCCCAATAGAACACACTGGATTGCTCAAATCAATTAGATCCAAAGTGATGATCACGGTGTTGAAAGAGCAAGAGGAAAAGTATTGGGAAAATGTGGGCTCCCTATTTTATATGGATTAAACTTCACTAGCCTCCTAACCATAGCCTGAGGTTAGGAATCCCGGTGGTTTCTCTGATTCCTGGAGGCGATTCGATCTTCTGGGCATCAGCCCGGGTAGGGCAGGTGGGTTTTTACCCTCACGCCCCTTCTTTCATTGGACCCCCTTCATTTTTTCTTTCCTCTTCTTCTCCCCATTCCCTCCCCCCTATCACTTTTTATATTTTTCCTACTGGCGTGTCATGGTGCCTTTCCCTTTAAAAAAAAAAAAAAAAAAAAAAAAAAAAATTTAAAATTAAAAACAAATAAAAAACTAACGGAGGACGAAAACTGTATATTCCAGCTGTGTACACAGGAAGCTCTGCTGACTACTTATAATTACACATAGTCTACACCGGTGCCCAGGCCTCTATTTTATCTGTACTTGACATTAGATTTTTTGTGTATTGTCTACAGGTATAGGTATATCCCCCTCGCACACATTTCTGGCAATAAGGCTCATCGGCAGTGGCTGCTGCAGTGACTACCAGCTAGTTACTGGAAAATCACAGGTAAATGCACATAGTCACTAGCACACCAAGGATACTCAAATGTCATCCTAAAGTTTTATTGAAGAATGATCACAAGAGAGAGTGCACTGTTTCGGAGCCTCGCATGACCCCTTTGTCTAGCATGTGATGAGGTTTTTGTGTATGATATTTACTGTACCCAATCTTATATGCGTCTGTTAACTACTTGCTGACAATTCGCCACAGTTGAACTGCGGCAGGTTGGCGCGGCTGCGTGAATCACCGTCATTGTACATCGGCTCTTTAAAATTGATATAGCAGGCACGCGTGCGCCCACAGCATGTCCCCGGAGACAATGCGCATGGCCATCTAGCGCAGGGTTTCTCAACTCCAGTCCTCAAGGCACCCCAACAGGTCATGTTTTCATTTTCCTCAGATGAAACAGCTGTGGTAATCTCTAAGGCAGTGAAATTGGTCAAAATCACCTGTGCAAAATAATGGTAAGACTAAAAACATGAACTATTGGGGCGCCTTGAGAACTAGAGTTGAGAAACACCGATCTAGCGCGATGTCCGTCCGGCACCCACAATCGCTCCTCACAGAGCCAGAAACACACACACACACACACACACGTTCTATCAGGGGCGCAGAAACAGATGTGTTCCTACTAACCTAGTGTTAACCCCTTCCTTGCCAGTGACATACAGTTAATCAGTGGCTATTTTTAGCTCTGATTGCTGTATAAATGTTGCACAATTTTCAGTTAAAGTGCCATATCGCAAAAAATGGCCTGGTCAGAAGGGGCAAATTCTTCCGGGGCTGAAGTGTTTAAAAAGGATTTGTTTTACTGCTTTTTCTAAAGCATACTATAAGCATTTCAAGGGTTTGTCACGTCAACTGAAGTGCAAGTTTAATACAATGCAGGCAATTACATGTGCCTATAGAAGCTATAATCATCGTAACTTACCCAGGAAGACAATTCTTGGGATGTATCCTCCATCAGGGCTATATGCATCACCTTTTGGTTCCTCCTCATCCTAGATTTAGAAAAATATAAATAAAAAAAAAAAAAAAAAAATTATATTATATTATATTATATTATATTATATTATATTATATATAATTTTACAGGTCAGTAACAATAGAAGGTCTTAAAAGGTTTGTGAATTGAGCCTAAAGTCCCACAGGTTTCCCCCCCTTTAAAAAAATAAAAATAAATAAAAAGCCACAGAAAAGTCTGCCCCTGCCAACCACAGAGCGAGACTAATTTTATAATTAGATAGATATCCATATACACACACACACACACACACACACACACACACACACACACACACACACACACACACACACACACACACACACTTTCCTACAGCAGTTATTGAACAACATAAAACTTTTTTTCAAGCAGAAGCCAATTTACTTTTCAGTATGTTCCGTTTCTGCTGAGCAAAATATGATCATTAAAATGAAGCCCACACATGTACCAGGAAAATGCAGAGACGCCTGTATAAAACCAAACAAAGGCAGCAATACTAGTCAACAAGACAATCTGTCAAACAAATTAATCAGCAATCCTAGCAAAAGTGCTGTTACATGAACTAGATTCATGGCCAAATATACTGCACTAGGCATTTAAGGTCAGAATGTTAGTTTTGGGAATTATACAATTGGAGAGTTTGGATGCATCAATTTCAGGGACGAAGCAATATCAACCTCCAAAAATGAAGTAAAATATAAAATCATGTATCCTCCATTTCCTTTCAGGCCGTTTAACTTGTATATCTTGATATTTCAGAAAAAACACACACACACACACACACACACACACAGCCTTGCGAAAGTATTCGGCCCCCTTGAACTTTTCAACCTTTTGCCACATTTCAGGCTTCAAAACAAAGATATAAAATTTTTATTTTTTGTGAAGAATCGCCAACAAGTGGGACACAATTGTGAAGTGGAACGAAATCTATTGGATTTTTGAAACTTTTTTTAAGCTAATAAAAAAATGAAAAGTGGGGCGTGCAAAATTATTCGGCCCCCTTGCGTTAATACTTTGTAGAGCCACCTTTTGCTGCAATTACAGCTGCAAGTCGCTTGGGGTATGTCTCTATCAGTTTTGCACATCGAGAGACTGAAATTCTTGCCCATTCTTCCTTGCAAAACAGCTCGAGCTCAGTGAGGTTGGATGGAGAGCGTTTGCGAACAGCAGTTTTCAGCTCTTTCCACAGATTCTCGATTGGATTCAGGTCTGGACTTTGACTTGGCCATTCTAACACCTGGATACGTTTATTTGTGAACCATTCCTTTGCAGATTTTGCTGTATGTTTGGGATCATTGTCTTGTTGGAAGATAAATTTCTGTCCCAGTTTCACGTCTTTTGCAGACTCCAACAGGTTTTCATCCAGAATGGTCCTGTATTTGGCTGCATCCATCTTCCCCTCAATTTTAACCATCTTCCCTGTCCCTGCTGAAGAAAAGCAGGCCTAAACCATGATGCTGCCACCACCATGTTTGACAGTGGGGATGGTGTGTTGAGGGTAATGAGCTGTGTTGCTTTTACACCAAACATATCGTTTTGCATTGTGGGCAAAAAGTTTGATTTTGGTTTCATCTGACCAGAGCACCTTCTTCCACATGTTTGGTGTCTCCCCCAGGTGGCTTGTGGCAAACTTTAGACGAGATTTTTTTATGGATATCTTTGAGAAATGGCTTTCTTCTTGCCACTCTTCCATAAAGGCCAGATTTGTGCAGTGTACGACTGATTGTTGTCCTATGGACAGACTCTTCCACCTCCGTTGTAGTTCTCTGCAGTTCATCGAGCGATCATGGGCCTCTTGGCTGCATCTCTGATCAGTCTTCTCCTTGTCTGAGCTGAAAGTTTAGAGGGACGGCCAGGTAGATTTGCAGTGGTCGGATACTCCTTCCATTTCAAAATGATAGCTTGCACAGTGCTCCTTGGGATGTTTAAAGCTTGGGAAATCTTTTTTAATCCAAATCCGGATTTAAAATTCTCCACAACAGTATTACGGACCTGCCTGGTGTGTTCCTTGGTCTTCATGATGCTCTCTGCGCTTTCAACAGAACCCTGAGACTATCACAGAGCAGGTGCATTTATACAGAGACTTGATTACACACAGGTGGATTCTATTTATCACCATCAGTCATTTAGGACAACATTGGATCATTCAGAGATCCTCGCTGAACTTCTGGAGTGAGTTTGCTGCACTGAAAGTAAAGGGGCCGAATAATTTTGCACGCACCACGTTTCAGTTTTTTATTTGCTAAAAAAGTTTCAAAAATCCAATAGATTTCGTTCCACTTCACAATTGTGTCCCACTTGTTGGTGATTCTTCACAAAAAATTAAAATGTTATATCTTTATGTTTAAAGCCTGAAATGTGGCAAAAGGTTGAAAAGTTCAAGGGGGCCGAATACTTTCGCAAGGCACTGTGTGTGTGTGTGTATAATATATATATATATATATATATATATATATATATATATATATATATATATATATATATATATATATATATATATATATATACCACACACACACACACACACACACACACAATATTTTTGTTCTAAAAGGAAAATTGTATTTATAAAAATTGTGTAATGTATGACTAGCCTTAAGCCTTGTACACGCGGTACAATTGTTGGCCAACCGAGTGTCTAATTTTTGTCTCAAGGGCATGTGCCAAGATCTTGTCTTGCATACTAACTAGGGATGCACCGAGCGGGTTTTTTGGTGACGAAACCGATACCGAAAATGACTGTTTAAAAAAAAAATATTTTTATACAGGAGGTGGTCAGAGACTGGCGGCATGGTACAGGAGGTGGTCAGAGACTGGCGGCATGGTACAGGAGGTGGTCAGAGACTGGCGGCATGATAAAAGAGATAAGTGTGTTGTCCCCTGTGCAGCCAGTGATGCCGCGAAGAGAGAGGAGAGCCGCCTCCACCGGCTGGTTCAATAGAGCGCCGGGAACATCACAGCTTTAATTTCAATAGCTGTGTGTTCCCCCGTCGCACGCAGTCGCATACAGTCCCTCCCCCTTGTCCGGGGAACTGTGATAGACAGATCACCCGTCCAATCTGGCTCCCAAGAAGTCCCCCACATGTGGTATCCCCGTACTCAGGAGAAGCAGCAGAATTTATTTTGGGGTGTAATTTCACTTATGCCCATAGCATGTGTGAGCAATATATCATTTAGTGACAACTTTGTGCAATAAAAAAAAAAAAAAAAAAAAAAAATTGTAATATTCCTGCAACTTGTGGCAAAATATAAAATATTTCATGGACTCAACATGCCTCTCAGTACATAGCTTGGGGTGTCTACTTTCCAAAATGGAGTCATTTGGGGGGGGTTTTGTGTTATTTTGGCATTTTATGGCCTTCGAAACTGTGATAGGTAGTGAGGAGTGAAATCAAAAATTTGCACCCTTAGAAATCCTGAAGGCAGCGATTGGTTTTCGGGGTGCCGTACGTGGCCACATATGTGGTATCCCCGTACTCAGAAGCAGCAGAATATATTTTGGGGTGCAATTCCACATATAACTATGGCATGTGTGAGCAATATATCATTTAGTGACAACTTTTTGTAAACTTTTTTTTTTGTGTCATTATTCAATCACTTGGGACAAAAAAAAAAAAAAAAAAAATATATTATATATATATTCAATGGGCTCAAGATGCCCCTCGGCAATTTCCTTGGGTGTCTACTTTCCAAAATGGGGTCATTTTGGGGGGGGGGGGGGTTTGTACTGCCCTGCCATTTTAGCACCTCAAGAAATGAGATAGGCAGTCATAAGTTAAAAGCTGTGTAAATTCCAGAAAATTTACTCTAGTTTGTAGACGCTATAACTTTTGCGCAAACCAATATATGCTTGACATTTTTTTTTACTAAAGTCATGTGGCTGAATACATTTTGGCCTAAATGTTTAGTTTAATCGATTTTTCTTATAACAAAAAGTAGAAAATATCTCTCTTTTAAAAAAAAAAAAAATGCAGTCTTTTTCCTTTTATAGCGTAAAAAATAAATCTTAGAGGCAATCAAATACCATCAAAAGAAAGCTCTATTTGTGGGAAGAAAAGGACGCAAATTTCGTTTGGGTACAACATTGCATGATCGTGCAATTACCAGTTAAAGCAGTGCAAAATTGTAACAAGACCTCTGGTCCTTAGGCTGACAATTGGTCCGGGGCTTAAGTGGTTAAACATTTTTAGCATCATAGAACAAGTCTAGTTGAAGGTAAATAATTACCGATAGCTATACCATGACCTGAATAATTGTGCTCCAGGGCCTTATACTGGGCCTCGAGCTCAATAAATGGTGCAAAAAAATAAAAAATAAAAATAAAACACAAAAAACAAAAAACACAAACACACACTAGGATTTTTATGACAGCTTACCTGTAAAATCCTTTTCTTTTGAAGTACATCAGGGGACACAGAGCTATAGTAATTACTATGTGGGTTATAGTTCACCTTCAGGTGCTGGACACTGGCACACCCTAAACAGGAAGTTGCCTCCCTAAATAACCCCTCCCACTACTGGGAGTATGTCAGTTTTGTAGCAAAGCAATACACGTGTATACTAGAAAGAAGGCCTGGACCTCTGTGTCCCGTGATGTACTTCAAAAGAGAAAGTATTTTACAGGTAAGCCGTTATAAAAATCCCATTTTCTTTAATCGTACATCACAGGACACAGAGCCATAGTAATTACCAAGTGGGATGTCCCAGAGCAGAGCAATTCCAACTGAGGGGAGGGAGACAACCAAAGTAGGGCACCATGAGATCGGAGGATTTATACTGCTGTCTGCAGTACACTGCGCCCAAAGGCGACATCCTCATGTCTTTTTACATCCAGATAGAATCTGGTAAATGTATGGCTTGAAGACAAAGTTGCGGCCTTGCAAAATGGAAGCTTGGTGATGCACTGTGCACGAAGCACTAACAGCCCTAGGAGGAGTGCGCTTTGATTTGAGGAGGGTAAAAACGACCTCTTTAAACTATAAACTTGAAAGATTACTTGTCGAATCCATTTAGAAAAAAAAAAAAAAAAAAAAAAAATAGATTTTGATGCTGCCTGTCCTCTTTTAGGACCTTCAGGCAACACAAACAAAAACATAATTTTTCCGAATCTGAGCAGTCGCTTTTAAGTAGACTGACTGCCCTCACTACATCAAGAGAATGTGGTGATTTTTCTTCAATAGAATAGTGTTCTGGAAAAATGAAGGTAGAACAATATCCTGGTTTAGATAAAAACCCTGATGTTACCGTCGTTAAAAAGTTAGGATGAGGACGCAATACTACCTTATCCTTGTGAACAATAAAATTAGCTCTTTACAAGAAAGAGCAGGCAATTCTGATACCCTTCCTGCAGCAAATATGGTTACCAGAAAAAAATAGTTTCCTTGTCAAAAAAGGACCAAGGGAATATGTTGTATTGACCCAAAAAAAGGCAGTTTTGTAATGCCAACAAAACGAAATTCAAGTCCCAAGGGTTCACCTAACCGGAGATTAAGCCATGTTACAGTTACCCCCTGAATAAAGTTAGGAACCAAAGAATGCGAAGCAAGTGGTTGATTAAATAATACCGATAAGGCCGAGACCTGTCCTTAGAAAGCACTCAAGGCCAGCCTTATTTCTCACCCCATCTGCAGAAAGTCAAAGATTCTACCTTTGACCAATTTCCTGGGGTGCAACTCCTGGTTTCACACCATGAGTAGAGCTTCACAATTGTTAAATTGTGATCTCGATTCAACCCCTCTGACAATCTCTATTGCAGAGTTTGACGATTCTTTCATATAACAAGTGGGAGATACTTAAAAAAATAAAAATCCAGGTAGTCTGCCAAGTTTTTAAACGTGTAATTGGAGGAAGTTTAACTAAAATCTTTTCTGACACTTATTTAAGTTAAAATCAATATTTTTTGCTAGAAGATTACTTGGAATAAAATGCCAATTGCTGCAATATTTTATGTCACACTGTTTTTGCCCAGCGGTCTCCCTAATGTGAAAGATGATGTTGTTACGCCACAAGAATCGTGATCCATCTTCCAAGCAAAAAAAAAAATTTAGATTTTCAATTTAGCCAGAGTTGTGCCGCTCTAACCAGGAGACATACGTTTCCCAGACTCCACAATATACAATTATGTAGGCCGGCTCTCTTGCATTAACCAAGGTAGAAACCACTGAACCTGACACCCCACACTTCTTCAGAGTGTGGGTCTCAATAGCCAGACCATTAAATGTAGCGTTTGTAAGGTAGGATGGAACACCGGACCTTGCGAGAGAAGGTCTGGCTGTGATGGTAGGGTACATGGGTCCCCTACTGCCATCTTTATGATCTCTGCGTGTCAATATTTCCTGGGACCCGCTGGGGGCTACAAGAATCAACGATTAACCTTGCTGATTGATCCTGCGAAGAAGTTGTGGACGCAGGCAAAATAGAAGGGAATGCATATATCAGTGAGAACCGATTCCACAGGAATAGCAAGGCATCTGTTCCGCATGCTAGCGGATCCTTTATCCTTGACACAACAAAGTTGTCGATTTCTTTGTTGAATCTGGATGCAAACAGATCTATGTCTGGGATCCCCCATTTTTTACATATCTTCCTATCGATATCGGGGTGAAGGAACCATTCTCCCGGGAACAACTGCTGGCAACTCAAGTGGTCCGCCTGCCAATTTTCTACTCCTAGAATGAAAAGTACATAGTTTTCTGCCCAAGATAGGATAGGATTCACCTTTCTCTGGGCCGCACAACTTCTTGTGCCCCCTTGGTGATTAATATAGGCCATTGCCGTGGCATTGTTGGATTAAATCCTGGCAGGACAATACCGTAAACCGAACGTTCAAGCCCTCAGGACCCAGAGTTCTGCCTGAATTTCTAAAATGTTAATGGGCAAGGCCATTTCTTATCTGGGCCACGTCTCTTGGACAGTTGCCTCATCCAGGACTGTTCAACCTAAACAAAAAAAAAAAAAGTTGGCATATGTGGTTACCACTTCCCAGGTAGCTGAAGTATTTTTCCCCTAGTAGATTTTTGGATATTAAACTGTAAACTGAGGCTCTGGCGCACCTAGCCTACAGCACCTGGTATTTCCAGGTGGTCTCATCCGGGTACTAACCAGGCCTGACCCTGCTTAGCCTCCAAGATCAGACGCTATCTGGGTGATGTGGCCACAGGCTTTGGAGTCAGACACATTGGGAATGTAGAGCTTGAATCCTTTGTTCCAAGTCGATTGAATACTGTTTTGCAGCAGTCTCGAATGAAACTGAGCATAAGGAACGGCCTTGAATGAAGCCACTATCTTTCCCAACAACCTCATGCAAAGTTGAATAGAAGAAATTCATCTTGCTTCGACCACCTAAATCAGTTCCTTTATGGCGCCGATCTTTGCCTGGGGTAAGAATACCCTTTTCTGGGTGTAGCCATGATTGGAGCCAAGAATTTTAGCCTTCTGGTTTTAAAGAAGATTTCTCCTAGGTTGAATGTGGTGACCATACTTTGGTCTAAGTGGGCTACCGACTGGTCTATCGAGAACAGATCGACTAGGTAAACCATAATAGTTATACCTTAGGCCCTTAATCTGGCTAGAGGAGGGGCCAGAACCTTTGCAAACACTCAAGGTGCAGTAGCTGGACCAGAAAGCAGAGCTACACACTTAAAATGAAGATTTTCTACCTTGAAAAAGTAGATATTACTAGTGAGCGAGGAAATAGGCATATGGAAGTATGCATATTTGATGTCGATGGATGCCAGAAGTGCTCCTCCTTGTAGGATGGAGATAACTGATTTGGATCGACTCCATACAAAAAAGCGTGGTTATATTCAAAAATTTAATTGAGACTTTTGAGATCCAGAATAACCATTTGGATTTGGCACCGTGAAAAAAAAAAAAAAGACACCCCAACCTCTGTTCTTACATGGGGACCCCCACGATCTCCGTTTTCTTTTTCTGTGGATCCTTAGAAACATTTGATCTGAGAAAAACGAGGAGACGGGAACTCTTGGAACTCCAGTTTGTACCCTGGAGCTATTGAGGAAGTCCCCCATTCGTCTCAATACTCTACCTGCCAGATCCTTGAGAACTGCAGAAGAATTCCCCCTATTCGATTAAACCTGACGGTGGAAGCTGCTGTGACTGCTTGGAGGCTGATGCCTCCGTCACAGGATAAGGAGCTTTAAAAAGAAAATATAATTATTCCTTTTCTTACATGGCAAAAGGGGTGCTTTCCACTAGAATTTCTTTGGACGTGTTATCCAAAGATCCCCAAATAGCCATTTCACTGGAAAAAGGAAGACTAGTCAGGTGCTTAGCGAAGGGAGCAAGGCCTGAAGGAAAGAATCTCTCATAGCAACTATTGCAAACAAAGCTGCCTCCTGGGTCTGCTGAGCAGGATAACCTTGAACACCTGTTTAAACTGGTCTCTTAACGATTAAGCAATTACTGTCAGCGCAGGAATTCCACCTTTTTATCCATTAGATCCCTAAGCATTTGAGCATTGTCTGCCAGACAAGTCAAACTTATGCACAGAGGATACAGCAGCGTTGATTGCTGGTATACTCTACTAAATGCTTATCTGGGTGATCCTCTCCGATACAAAAAAAGCTTTTCCAGAAATGAATGGACAGGAAAAGGAAAGCACAGCTTGAGGAGGCTTTAGTGAACCCAAACACTCAGTTAAGGGTACATAAATGTTGAGCGATCATTCAGCAAGAAATTGCACCATCAATCTAAAGACTGGAACAGCTGATTCTCCCGCATTACACCTGAGAAGGAGTCGTCAGCCTCACCACGGTCCCCTGAGGGAATTAGTCTTCTCCTGCCCCTAGTTCCTCAGATTGAGGGTCCTGGGTAATGGAAGAGAATATGTCGCATTTTGACCCACACTGATGCGATTAAAGTCGCTAAACTTTTTTTTTCCTTTTTTTATTATAAAATAAACAGGGGCTGCAGTGTTAAACAGTTGCATACATTTCATGGCCCTGATGCTCACTCTGACCAGCCATCCCCTCTCAGAGGAGGATGCCATTTGTAGAGATGAGTAGGCTTTCCAGATCTTGAGGGAGACCCTTTTAGCTTTTTTTTGTGGGTGTTTCGACCCCCCTTCTGACCATAGACCTGGCCTCACCCCCTTTTCTGTCAAAAAAATAAAAACATTTTTTTCCTGCGTAAGCACGAGCCTCCCAGGAAACCTGGAAGCTGCTGCTGTGTAGGGGAGGTGAAAGAAAAAAAAATAGCATTGCCGTTCGTTTTTAGTCCTCCTTTATACTCAGGCTCTTGAAGAGGGGGAAGAGTTAAGCTCAGGTGGAGGTGTCTGGAGGAAGAAAAACCCCCCAAACTTACTGAAGGTCTGCCTGCTAGCCGGAGAAAAAAAAAAAAAAAGTCTGCTGCTTCTGTGACACAGTGTGATCTCTGAGCAAAGCATGAGAAGGTACGTGCTCCATACAGCCCCCAAACGGTGACACTTCGGCATAACAACATTTACTTTAAAAAGGAGACATTCCATAAGAAAAATTCTACTTACCTTTCCCGCCACAGGATTTTCTCTGGTAAAACCAACAGACCCAATCTTCACCCTTCACTGTAGGAGGGGTTATATAGGGAGGCAACTTCCTGTTTAGGGTGTGCCAGTGTCTAGCACCTGAAGGTGAACTATAACCCACATAGTAATTACTGTGTCCCATGATGTACGATTAAATAAACCAAGGTATCTTAACAGGCAGCAGCTGGTCTCTCACCTCTACATTCACCATCACAAAGTTGTGACAAAGTTCAGATATCTCCTTGGACTCCGCAAACTTTGGCTTCAGGGCTGCATGTGAGAAACATGAAGACAGTGATGATTTAGAGGCATCCAACCAGCAGAGTTAACAGATATACAAAAGAACAAAATTTTAGGCGAGTTCCAGCACTATCCACACTAACATGTAACTACCAGAATTTTCTAGGGCTCAAAAAGGGCAAAACAAGGATTTTTCATGTTGTACTACGGATTTAGATTATATGTACATAATCACTCATAAAATTACCATATTACAAAAACACGAATAAAAATGCTGTTAACTCCATACAAAATGACACTTACTGCTTTGGTTTGTGTACAAATAAAAAAAAAAAAAAAAAAATGTATACAAAATGGATATTACACATATATACACACAGGCACAATTTTATTTTATTTTTTTTCCCCAGGTACGTACCAAAACATATTCAAGCTATAGCTATATAATGGATATAGGCTGAAAGTGCATACTCAGGTTTAATTTGAGGGTGTGTACATCCAAATCAAAAGAAGGGTTTAGGAATTACAGCTCTTAAGTTCAGCCACCCCCCTCCCCCCTTTTCAAGGGGCCAAAAGCAATTGGACAATTGAATCAAAAGCGGTTTAATGGTCAGGTGTGGGCTACTCCTTTGTTATTTATTCATCAACTAAGCAGGTAAAAAAGGTCTGGAGTGGATTCCAAGTGTGGTATTTGGAATCAACTGCTGTGAACCTACATCATGCATTCAAGGGGAGCTGTCCATGCAAGTGAAACAGGCCACTGTAAGGTTTCAAAAAAGAAACAAATCAATCAGAGAGATAGCAGCAACATTAGGAGTGGCCAAATCAACAGTTTGGTACATTCTGAGGAAAAGAGAACACACTGGTAAGAACAGCAACATAAAAAGGCCTGGACGTCCATGGAAGACAACAGTAACGGATGATTGCAGGATCCGCTCTATGGTAAAGAAAAACCTATTCACAACATCCAGACAAGTGAAGGACACTCTCCAGGAGGTGGGCAAAAGTCTACAATCAAGAGAAGACTTCACAAGAGCAAATATAGAAGGTTCACCACAAGATGCAAACCATAAGTCTGAAGAATATAAAAGCCGTCAGATTAGACTGCCAACAAAAATCTAAAAATAGACCAGTTCTGGAAAATGATGGAAATGGAAAAAAAAAAAAAAAAAAAAAAAAAAAAAAAAAAAAAAAGTGTGGAGAAGGCTTGGAACACCCCATGATCCAAAGCACACAACACCATCTGTAAAACATGGGGGAGGCAATATGATGGCATGGGCATGCATGGCTTACAGTGGCACTTGGTCATTAGTGTTTATTGATGATGTGACAGAAGGAGCCGGATGAATTCTGCAGTGTTTAGAGATATACTGTCTGCCCAGATTTAGGCAAACTCAGAAAAGTTGATTTGCCGGCCCTTCACTGTACAGATGGACAATGATCCAAAAACACACTGCAAAAGCAACTCATGAGCTTTTGAAGGAAAAGAAGTGGAATATTCTGCAATGGCCGAGTCAGTCACCTGATCTCCACCCAATTGAGCATGCATTTCACTTGAATGCAAAACTAAAGGCAGAAAGACCCACAAAACAAAGAACAACTGAAGACAGCTGCAGTTAGAGCCTGGAAAAACATCAGAAAGGAGGGAACACCAGTCTTTGGCAATGTCCATGGGTTCCAGACTTGAGGCAGTCATTGCCAGTAAAAGATTCAAACATTTTTTTTTTTTTTTTTAATTGATAACATTCACTTGTCCAATTACATTTGAGCCCCTGAAAACGGGGTAACTGTATGAAAATGGTTGCAGTTCCTAAAACCCGTACTTGATATTTATGTTCAACCCCTTGAATTAAAGCTGAAAAAGTTTGCACTTCAAATTAATTTGGATTGTTTTGTTTTAGTTATATTCTGGGTGGCGTATGAAAATTGTGCCCGCGTCCACATATAAATGTACCTAAAATGATAAAGCTAAAAAAGGAAATTGTGCAGAGATTGTACAAACAAACAGATTGTATAGTGTATGGCCACCTTAAAAAGGAGAAGTCCAGCCTGAGCTAATTTTGCTGTGCTTCTCCTAAGGGTCACAGGCGCGCAATTAGTTTTGCACTCCTGTGACCCCTTTTTCAGCGGAGATCGGTCTGAAGTCCGCTCTCCACTGACATCAACAGGATCAGTCCAGGCAGCCTATCATCCAGACTTAGGGAGTCCGGATCCACCAGTTGCCTGGACTGATGGCAGTCTCAGCGCACCGCTGAGATGGCCGCTCCCTGCCCCTCCACAGCTCAGCGCCCCAATGAGCGTGGAGGAGCAGAGCAGAAGAGTGGCTGACTGACATTCAGCAGCTCTCCGCTCGAGGAGGTGAGAGGACAAAGCCATCGGCAAAATTTGTAGTGGCTCGGTTCTCGGTGAAGAGGTGGCGGGAGACAGATGCAGCATGCACCACCTAGGTAGGTATGAATATGGGAAAAAAAAAAAAAAAAAAAACAAACATACTTCTCTTTTAAGTCACTGTCTTGCAATTGTCAGATGAGACATTATGCCAAACTTGATACAAGAATAGTGGTGCGCTGTACTAGAGGATATGTAAATTTAAAATAGTTGAGTATTGTGTAAACTTGTATAGATAAGATTCTAGTAAAACCAACGAGGGTGGGTATAGCAAATGGTTAAAAGTGTATATACAAAAAAAAAAATACAAAAAAAAAAAAAAGAAGTGTATATACGGCTGACAGCTAGTAATACATCAAATATATGACAGAAGTAAAATGTAATAATCATATAATACCTTGGATCAGTGATTTAGCATACACATCAATACACAGAGGTAAAAATAATTCATAAAAATGTATGATATTATAATAGAAGGTGCAACAGTTAGTATTTAAAAATACGTAAAAAGTAATAAAATTAGTTAAAAAATAAAACGACAAAGTGCAGTAGTGCTGAGGGCTGAATCCAAGTGAAAAAAGCAGTTTGAACAATCGTCTAGATCGACAGAAGAATATTTATATCAAATGTCCATATGAAAAGGTGCATATAGTGAAATAAAGTGCTAACTATACAAAGTCGCATAAGGTGCAAATGAGCTGTGTAGCGACTATAACACAAGTCGCATAAAACATAAGTGAACTTAGAATCAAAAAGTCGCATAAAATAAACTACAGGTGTAAATAAAGTGCTAAGTGTTCTTCAATATAATGGGTGATGGTTAGGGTGATCCAGCGGAGTTCAGTGTGATCCTAGGTGGTCAATTTATGGATGTCCCCTTATCTTACTGCTGTAAGGTTACAGCATATATTGAGTATGTCTTTAGGTGTTCCTGGAGGTCTTTTCCCTTTATGGATCCTAATATAGCAATTCCTGTTTGGCGTCCCTCTCTTACTCCCTATATGGTGCGTGGCCTCTTTAAGAGTCACTTTGGGGTATTCGCCGTAGGTAGTCTCGTGCCGGGTATATAGGATTAAAGCATAAAGGAAGGATGCCCCATAGTGTTGTAGTGCTTTTTAAGGACATTTTCCCGCACAATATTTATTAAGTGATTTTTAACGAAGATATTTTTAAGGTACAGAATCAATCTATATGACACAGTCTATACATATGAAACGTATTCACGGAGACGAGTGATCATACAAAATAGTTACATTTATTGGTTGACAAAAGACAAATATTTTACATGAAATATTAAAATACAGATTGCATTACTTGATCATTTTGACAATTAATGGAAACACCCTCAAACTGGGCGTAGTAGTACCTTGGACACAATTATCACCATTATCATTTCTCGGTAGAATCAATAACCTTTTGATAATTGACAATTAAACAGAATGTCTGTATTTCACACGTCCAACCGTTACTATACTGCAGGTAAGTAAGTGGTTAACAATGTGAAATGAATTAGACATTAGTTTGTCAATAAAATTGGCATCTATGCAAAAAGAAATTTATAATGAAAAATTTAATTTAGAGAAAAATCTAAAAGGCAGTTATTAATACGGGAGAAATATTTTCAATAATAGAATATTCAAAAAAAACAATATTTAGGAGAACATAGAATAGATGATAAACATACATTTACCCATTTCCAATATGGCTATTAGTGTGGAGTGTTGGTTACCAGGAATTTCAAGATGGCTGCCGTGGCTTCAACATGGATCCTTTTACAGAGGAATTACTTTGTGTGACCTCCAAGTTCCAAGGAGCAGGGATCTTCATGAATGTAAAAATGTATTCATGCATGGTGCACGAGTGTCAGTTTGTCTGGGAGTCTTCCAGTGTCCCTTCTTAGTGGGGGGTCCCTAAGCTTCCCCCTGAGCTCCCTCAGCTCTCTCCATTGACCATCTTTTTAGTTTCTTAAATAGCCTCTTAAACAAAAAGGTCATAAAATTATACTAAGTTCTGCCCAGAGGGTATGTGTCCCTTTCCTATTGGCAGGCAGACTTAATGATCACCTTTCCCAGTAGTCTCGTGATTTTAAGGTAATATCACCTACAACCACCAGGTGTCTCACATGCGTTTGGTTTTTTATTTCTTTAAGTTAATATTTTTATTTCTATAATATGCGTTCGTTGTTTATATATGTTCTAAAGAATATATCTTGAGTGTTCAGGAATGATAGTATAATATAAAATACGCTTAACATAATTTTGAATAATCACTTGCATAAAATGGTGATATATATGCATATCAATGTATATCTATTAATCTTTAGTCCATTTAGAAAGGACACAGGTTAGATATATATCAAATAATATCAAATACAATTATTATCTATATGGATACATGTATAATTCGGGTATCCAATCAATATTTGTTTATCTAAACATAGGTTAAATTCTTATACAGTTATAATCACGATTATATGTTTTTATAATGCTAATTCATTGCTAAAACACTTCTATTTATAATCACACTTTCACACATAATCTCTCCATGACAAAGTTCCCCAGATCACTAGATAACCAAACCGCAATATCTTCTTGTTGACCCACAAATATCACATACAGTTTGAATCACTTGTAGTATTTTTGAAATATGTCTGCCTGTATATTCCTCTCACACCATGTTTTGAGACATTTGTACTATAGTAAAATATCATATCACTGCTTCTAATATACGTGATGTATATATATTCATGATGTAAAAATATACACAATTAGGAGGTGTCTTATTTGCCCTGTTGGGGTAGACCTCCACTTCGTATCTTAGTCATTGTCTCATTGACATCCGAGTCCATATTGAGGTTGACGTTAGGATATCTGTTCACTAGGCTTGTGCAATTCGTTTCGTAACGAATCGAAATTCGGCCGAATTTTGCATCTTTCGGACATTCGGATGCATCCGAATGTCCGAATAAAAAAATAACAAATTACAACGAATACGAAAGAAATATAACGAATGAATTCGACATGATTCGAAATTATTTCAACATGATTCGACATTATTTCAACCGCATTCGAAAATATTTTGTGACCCGACTTTAGGGCCATGTATCTCGGGGTCACTTGGTGCTAGAAACATTCTCTGCTCTAATAACATTTTGTGACCCGATTTTGGGGCCACATATCTCGGGGTCACTTATAGCTAGAAACCCCAAATTTGGTATGCAAACACAATAATACTAGCACTACAACATATCCACCAAGTGACCCCGAGATACATGGCCCTAAATACGGGTCACAAAATATTTTCGAATGTGGTTGAAATAATGTCGAATCATGTTGAAATCATTTCGAATCCGGTAGAAATATTTTTGAATCTGGTTGAAATATTTTCGAATGTGGGCGATTTTTCAAATTCGGTAGAAAACTAAACGAAATCCGAAAACGAATTTAAGGAAGTTAACGAATATCACTAAACTAAATTAATGAATTAACGAATTAAAGTGAAACGAAACTAAACACATTTTTTCCTTTTTCACATGTCTACTGTTCACTCTCTGATACAATAGGTTTATTTATTTAAACCTTCCTTGACTTAAAAGTTATTGTGGCTTCAGTCTGAGTCAGCTTGAGACTTTTGTTTGTCGCAGCCCAGCTTTTCAATGGGTCATATAAATTGGTCACCTAATTCTGATGGGAGGGGAAAGTGGTCCTTTGGTATCCCTGATTTAAATTTTACCAGACTAAAACAAAAATAAAATATGATATTTTGAGGTATATGTTATGACAAAATCCCCCTTTTGTTCAGGTTGTCTCAATACAGGCTTGTAGAACTTTAAAAGATAGCTAATCCCTTTAACATTTGGAAAAACCTGTGAGATCTTGTACTTTGCTTTAAAGTTCTCCAAGAGGTCACAGTTCAATAATATCAACACTATAGTTCATCCACCCCTTTTTTTTTTTTTTTTTTTTTTAGGCCTACTGAAAAAACGAGCAGCGAGCTCGACCAGCGTCACTTCCGGTAGCTCGCTGCTCGTTTTTACATTGCCTTTTTGTGATCCTGTGTTTGTGAGTACCTGAAGTTTATTCCTTTAATAAATATTGCACTTCTTTATAATACTACACTATGGGGCATCCTTCCTTTATGCTTTAATCCTATATACCCGGCACGAGACTACCTACGGCGAATACCCCAAAGTGACTCTTAAAGAGGCCACGCACCATATAGGGAGTAAGAGAGGGACGCCAAACAGGAATTGCCATATTAGGATCCATAAAGGGAAAAGACCTCCAGGAACACCTAAAGACATACTCAATATATGCTGTAACCTTACAGCAGTAAGGTAAAGGGGACATCCATAAATTGACCACCTAGGACAGTGATGGCGAACCTCGGCACCCCAGATGTTTTGGAACTACATTTCCCATGATGCTCATGCACTCTGCAGTGTAGTTGAGCATCATGGGAAATGTAGTTCCAAAACATCTGGGGTGCCGAGGTTCGCCATCACTCACCTAGGATCACACTGAACTCCGCTGGATCACCCTAACCATCACCCATTATATTGAAGAACACTTAGCACTTTATTTACACCTGTAGTTTATTTTATGCGACTTTTTGATTCTAAGTTCACTTATGTTTTATGCGACTTATGTTATAGTCGCTACACAGCTCATTTGCACCTTATGCGACTTTGTATAGTTAGCACTTTATTTCACTATATGCACCTTTATATGGACATTTGATATAAATATTCTTCCGTCGATCTAGACGATTGTTCAAACTGTGCTTTTTTCACTTGGATTCAGCCCTCAGCACTACTGCACTTTGTCGTTTATTTTTTAACTAATTTTATTATTTTTTACGTATTTTTAAATACTAACTCTTGCACCTTCTATTATATCATCAATTTTTATAAATTATTTTTACCTCTGTGTATTGATGTGTATGCTAAATCACTGATCCAAGGTATTATATGATGATTATTACATTTTACTTCTGTCATATATTTGATGTATTACTAGCCGTCATCCACTTACCTGTATATACACTTAACCATTTACTATACCCACCCTCGTTGGTTTTACTAGAATCTTATCTATACAAGTTTACACAATACACAACTATTGTAAATTTACATATCCTCTAGTACAGCGCACCACTATTCTTGTATCAATCTTTCTCTTCGGGGTCAGATATTTCCCTCCAGTGAGTGCAGCAGTACCCCATTCCACCAATAATACATTTTTTCCCCCCATTTTGGTGCAGGAATATCCTTTTTTTCTATTATGCCAAACTTACCGAAGAGCGGATTGCAGCGGAGTGCCATTATCTAGGACAGTGATGGCGAACCTTGGCACCCCAGATGTTTTGAAACTACATTTCCCATGATGCCCATGCATTCTGCAGTGTAGTTGAGCATCGTGGGAAATGTAGTTCCAAAACATCTGGGGTGCCAAGGTTCGCCATCACTGATCTAGGATAAGGACATTTTTTTTCAGGACAAACGGCTTTTTGTTTGGCAATGTGGTCCTGGAAAATATTTTTTTTGTTTTTCTTTTCTATGTAATCTATAGACAAACAATTAGAGAAC
Organism: Lithobates pipiens; assembly: GCF_037356315.1. Taxonomy (NCBI): domain Eukaryota; kingdom Metazoa; phylum Chordata; class Amphibia; order Anura; family Ranidae; genus Lithobates; species Lithobates pipiens. The sequence continues at coordinate 280,609,188 of NW_027507785.1, read as the reverse complement.
TATAAATCTTATTGTATAATATGATAGTTTAAGATCTCACTCAAATCATCATGTTTCTCGTACAAGGCATCGCAAATGAAATAAAAAGGCATTTTTTAAATTTTTACCTTTTTTTTCCATAATAGCTATATTTTTTAAATAGCTAAGGGAGGATGACAATTAGGACCAATTAAGGTTACCTAAGGAGTAAAGTGTTCAATCAGAAAAAATAAATAAAAATCCCTCACTTTGCTTTACCAGAACTCTCTGATCTGAATATGAACTAAACAAGGTAGATACAATGTAACAACAATGTTACATTGGATGTCTGAATGACCAAGCTTTGTTTTTGGCTGTAGCAGCTGCTGTAATACTTAGGCTCGGTTCACACAGGGGCGGCACGACTTGCAGCGTGACTCACAGACGTGACCTTCACACGACTTCAGCGGCGACTTGCAAAACGACTTCTGTATAGAAGTCAATGCAAGTCGCCTGAGGTCGCCCCAAAAATAGTACTAATAGGGACTTGAGTCGCTCCTATTAGAACGGTTCCATAGTACAGAGCGGAGCGCGACTTATCAGGCGGCTAAGTCGCCTGACAAGTCGCTCCTGTGTGAACCGGCACTAAGCAAGAGTTGCTGAAAACATCAGCAGCAGGGGACAGGGTGCATTACATAGGTTTACTGGGCTTGCTATGTATGCAAACTGTTAAGGAATAGGAGGATAATGAAGTATGCACAAGAAGAATACTGAACTTTGTTACCTTTGCAGGCTCCACACCATGTCTTATGTATCACAAGCATTATCGGCAGGCCACTGCAAAGAGAAAAAAAAAATAAAAAATGATATTTTTTTTGTTTACCAAGCTAAAAGTGAACTATACCCCTGACACCGCTATGGAGTGGTTATCTTACTTGGCTGTTTGTCAGGTCCTATAATAAATTGGACCCAAGCTGTAGTTAGACAGCTTGCTTGGGCATTTGTAACACTAACCCAAAAAAAATAAAAAAATAAAACACACACACACACACACACACACACACACACACACACACATGTATTGCACAGAGAAGCCCCAACCCTCTTCTGGGATCCCCGGCTCCTATTCACTGTGCGCCCCCCAAAAAGACAACACTTTCTATGGTGGAGCACTCACGGGCTCCCTCCCAAGCTGAGCTGTGTGCTGCCATCTGCAGCCCCCCCACAGCATTTGATAGAAGTCAGAGCTTCTGGCTCTCACTGCCGTCTTAGAGCTTGTGAGAAGGGAGAGAGAATAAGAGCTGCTGCAGCCAGTACAGTGCTAGATCGATCCAAAACTTAGGCAAGTACATGGGGAGGCAACTGGAGCGGGAGAAATACTAGTGGGAGGATTTTTATCCTAATGCAGGTAATGCCTTCTAGATTTACAACCACTTTAAATAGATATACAGGATGTAACCCTGACCTACGCAAAAGTGCAACAGGCCGTCTTTCTACAAGCAGGCAGGAACACCAAAGTCTTCAACAAAAGACTAACTTTATTCCATCCATCAAACTTCATAACACAAGTTTGTAATCAAGTTGATTAAAGATGGGCTGTTATGGGACACTGCATGTGCAGCACAGTGTACACCACTTGTCATTTCCAACATCTGTAAAAAACCCAAGAATAGACATGGGATAATAAAACATCTGTGCATGTGCAGGAGATCCATCATAAAATGCTGATGAATAGCTAAAAAGGAATAACAGAAATCAGACAGAAGCTGATAGTATAGCTTTTACTATATTCTGATGCTCCCAGAGGAGAGATATTTCTCTTCTACACAGTAGAAGGGGCAGGCGATGCAGCTACAAAAGAGGCTATGCCTGCTGTGTAGGGGCATCTGTCCCCGTAGTGTCAGCGTGCCGAAAGTATAGCAATAGCATGCTATTGGCACTCCATAAAACAAAAAAGATAGTAGTTGCAATTTTTTGTGTTGCACGATATTTGCACAGCTATTTATCAAATACATCATTTTAGGTTACAAATACACTAAAAATATAAGAGATGCTATTAAGTTGAGTAATTAGACACCCAAACATGTCAAGTCTTAAAATTGTGCAATCACAAAAAATAAAGCCTATGGTACACAAAGTTTTTCACAGAAGACACTTTATCCACTTGTTTACTGGGCACTTCCTGACTGGGCCAATATTCCACTTTCAGCACTGTCGCACTTTGAATGCCAATTGCACTTTTAGATAGAGCTTTCTTTTGGTGATATTTAATCACCAGAGGTTTTATTTTTTGTCAAACAAAAAAAAAAAACCCACACGAAAACATTTTTAATAAAACAACTTTTTTTAGCTTTGGTTTTAAAATTTTGCAAAGTAATTTATATATATATATATATCTCCTCATGATATGAGGGTGCATGAGGAAAGTACTGCCAATAACCAGCAAGCCTGCTTACACCATGATTAGACACAGGTGATCATATGGTAAACAGCCACTGGGATTGGCCCTTTACCACGATCTCTAATCGTCTCTGCCCAAAGGACACAACAATCACAGAGAACACCGGATACACGCAAGGAGTGTGGGTCCGGAACAGAGCCACAATGTAGCTGTCTTTCGGCTAAAGCACGGTAAGGAAGTGGTTAAAAGACTTTACAGTTACCCAGTTTAGAGCCAACCATGAATTATTGCTCTCAATCTGTTGTTCACTTACACAAGCTTTCCCTATACTGTGCTTTTTATAGGGGGTGTGTACTAGGGGGCTTTAAAATATATTTTTTCTTCATTATGTTAGCATGGGCAGGTGACGTGTCCTCTTTATGGAGACACTGGGGGCCTATTGAGCCCTGCAATGCCGCTCCTGCCCTCCAATGCAGCTACTCAAGCACAGATTATGAATTCAAATGCAAATTTTTTGTAAAAATATACTTTAATTTTAGCACACACAAAACTCAATTTTATGATAAAATATAAAAGATGTCACACCAAGTAAATAGATACCAAACATGTCACACTTTAAAATTGTGCATGAGCATTGAATAACGACAAACTATGGTACATTAAATTATCCATAGGCGATGCTTGAAAGCCTTGGGTTACCAGTTTGGAGTTACGAAGGTCTGGTACTAGAATTATTGCTCTTGCACTGATGTTGGCGGTGATACCCCATACGTGTGATGCTTTCACCATATGTGTGTGGGACATTTGCATGTGAGAACAGGGAGACTGGAGCGCGCATATATATTATATATACACACACACACACCACTTATACAACTTCCTGCTCAGACCAACTTTCAGCGCTGTCGCACTTTGAATGACAATTGCGCTGTCATGCTACACTGTACCCAAACAAAATTTTTATCATTTTGTTTCCACAAAATAGAGCTTTCTTTTGGTGGTATTTGATCACCTCTGGGTTTTTTATTTTCTGCAAAAAAAAAAAAATCAGCACAGACCTCCCCCCCCCCCATCAAAGGAGCAGCCGAGGAAATCGCGAGTGAGGAAAAGCTGATCAACCGACAGCTGAAAATTGTGATGCCAGGATGATGCCTGTAGCTGCAGGCATCAACCATGGTATAACTGCTTCAATCCATCATATAATGCCCCACCAGCCAGGAAGTGGTTGAGGACATGCTAAAGAGAGCATGCGAGTGCACCAAATACAACATATAAAGTCAATAAGGACATTACCTGTTGGCAGCCTCCTGCTTTCCATCTTCTAGAGTTCTCCAGTGAATGTGATCTCCAAACCCTGTGGAAAAAAAAAAAAAAAAAAACACAAAGACTGTTAAATAAGGAGATAAGGGGGACAAAAGACGCAGGTCCATCAAGTTCAACCTCTAATTTGCAAGAAGTCCCCTCAGCTGAGCCACCCCAGGCCCAGATTGCCTTCGGCTGGTCAACCCCTATCCCCATAGACTCCTTGAGCCCAATCTGCTGGCAAAATGAGGCCTGCTGGGCGTTGAACACCAGGTAAAAAAATAAAATCTCCTCAAGCATCGCAGTGCCGCAACAGCATCCTCCCACACAGGCACACTAATCATCAAGAGCAAAAAAAGTGTAGCGCCAATTACTGCAAACAATATATCAAAGTACTCAGTGATGATATGATAAAATGGTGAATACTGCAAAGAAAATAGGTCGATGATCTATTGTGTCGAAACGCATTGGGCTACACTTATCTTACGTTTCCCACATTGCTTTTAATCTTTTTACATGATCACATTTTATGTCGCATGCGTTTTACTTTAAGATGTGAATAAAGTTTTAGATAATTTTTGACCGGCACTATTGGCGTTCTTTGCCTTTGATTTTTACACCATGGGATTGTTCTGAGCCACTCTGGAACCTTTGCTGAGACATTTCCATCACAAGACGTTTGGTGTGGATAGGTGCTACTTTCCATGATGGCCGCCTTGTAGCCTGGATCGTCTGGCTCCATCCTCCCTGTGTGCTAGTGGTTCTAGCACTTCAAGCCTGTATGATAACATTGCCGTATGGTACTTGTATCCAACTTATCTGGTAATGCCACGTACACACGATCAGACTATCCAGCGGACTTAGTCTGGCGGACAAACCGCCAGAAAGTCCGCCGGACAAACCCGCCAGAAAGTCCGCCGGAATTTCCGGACGAGCGGACCTGCCCACACACAACCTGACTAGGTCCGCCGGACAATGGTGGGAGTCTGCCATACTTTTGAAAATGAACAGACTTGCCCCCACATGGAGGAAAGTCCGTTCATTTTGAACGTCGCTCCAGGTAGACGGGACTAGCGCAGGAGGTCAATGTCGCTGCCTTTGGCAGCGAAATTGACACATTGCTAGCCCAGTCACCTGGTATGGACTTAAAGGGGGAAGCCCTACACCAAAAAAAACAGAGTGGGGGTCCCCCACCCCAGGTCCATATAAGACCCTTATCCGAGCACGAAACCTGGCCGGTCAGGAAAGGGAGTGGCGACGTGCGAGCGCACCCCCCCTCCTGAGCTATACCAACATGGGGGGTGCTTTGGTGTTGATGAGGTCAAGGGCCTCTTCCCCGACAACCCTGGCCGTTGTCGGGGTCTGTGGGCGGGGGCTTATCGGAATCCGGGAGCCCCCTTTAATAAGGGGGCCCCAGATACTGGCCCCCCACCCTATGTGAATGAGTATGGGGTACAATCTACACCTACCCATTCACCTGGAGAAAAAAATAAAAAAAAACACACAAGGATTTAAAATAATTTATAGCACAGCTCCGGGGGTCTTCTTCCGTCTTGGGGTGTCTTCTCGCCGGACTCCTCCGCTATCTTCTGCTAGCTCTTTTACTAGACCCCCGAAGAGGGGGACAAGACACTCGAAGTCGGAAGAAGACCCCTGGGCGGCGACGAACAAGAAACCCGGGCTCTTCCGCTAGTAAAAGAGCTAGCAGAAGATAGCGGAGGAGTCCAGCGAGAAGACACCCCAAGACTGAAGAAGACCCCCGGTGCTGTGCTATAAATTATTTTAAACCCTTGTGTTTTTTTTTTACATTTTTTTCACCAGGTGAATGGGTAGGGGTACATTGTACCGCATACTCACATAGGGCGGGCCCCTTTATTAAAGGGGGCTCCCAGATTCCGATAAGCCTCCCGCCCGCAGACCCCGACAACCAACGGCCAGGGTTGTCGGGAAGAGGCCCTTGTCCTCATCAACATCCTTCCCCAAAGCGCTCGCACATCGCCACTCCCTTTCCTGACCAGCTGGGTTGCGTGCTCGGATAAGGGTCTTGTATAGACCCACGCCGTTTTTACGGTGTAGGGTTTCCACTTTAAGTCCATACCAGGTGACGGGGCTAACGACGTGTCAATCTCGCCGCCAAAGGTGGCGACATTGACCCCCTGCGCTAGTCTCGGCTACCTGGAGTCGCGTTCAAAATGAACGGACTTTTCTCCGTGTGCGGGAAAGTCCGTTCATTTCAAAAGTCCACCGGACCAAGTCTGCCAGATAGTCTGATCGTGTGTACGCGGCTTAAGAGTGTTTTATCTCTCTATCCGATTTGCACCTGTGAAGCTACCGGGATTGATTCAAGACTCACTTGCTACAATTTTGGGCGATTGAGTTACTGATCACTTGAGTGGACTATTCACGGTATGGGACTTTTTATTTTAATATCATCGTGGGCTATTCCCTATACAGTTTATGCATGCATATTTGTTTATATACACAGATTTCTGATCTGGGATAAGCATTGCATATACTGCTGTTATTTACACATTGTCACTGTCTGAGCACACTGCAGTATTCACCATTTTATCATATCATCACTGTTTGAGTACTTTGATATATTGTTTGCAGTAATTAGCACTACACTTTCTTTTTGCTCTTGAATTTTTGAACTTTGTTTGAGTGTGTGCTGCTTTTTTCTGATATATTTCTTTGGGTTTAGCCCAGTTTTTTCTATTTGAACACTAATCATCAATACAGGCTCACTAACAGCTGCCTATGAGGGAGCTCACACTAAGGCTGGGTTCACACTTATGCGGCCACTGGTCCCAACAGAGGGTCCGGTGTATCCCTGTACAACGAATCAGGTGTGACTCTGATTCAAATTCCTGCCTGAATTTGCATCTGAAATTTGAGCCAAAGACACACAGGACCCTTTTCCAACACGGACCGCAGCCGCCCATTGAGTGCTGGGCACACCCTCTTGTCAGGCGAAATGGATGCAGGGAAACCGCATCCAATTCGCAGAAGTGTGAACCCAGCCTGATAGTCAGCACTACTACAGCGATGGCCACGATCTTTCAGAAGCCGTGCAGAGCGACTTCTCTTTTGCATAGTAACCCCCAGGGGGGGGGGGGGGGTGTGTGAAGGGGCGGTCACTTGCTCAGCTTTGTTTTTTTAAATAAATACAAGGCATGCTCTCATTGAATAGAGTGGAGTTGCAGGGCAGTGAAATCTCAATTTCCATGGCAGGTATTTAACTTTAACCTCTTTAAGATTGCCCGCATTGTACTGCGTAAGAGCGGCTCCTACAGACATGGTGACGTACCTGTACATTGCTGCCTTCTTCAGGGGTTCAGGGCACGGCCAAAAAGGCACAGGTTTTTTTTTGTAAAAAGCAGCACAATATACACCACACATTAACACTTGTTAGGCACACACTTAACCCCTTGATTACACTGATGTTAACCCCTTCCCAGCCAGTGTCATTAGTACAGTGAGAGTTTATATTAATATTACTGGTGATGTCAGCGAGTTCCCACACTATTACAGTCCCACTACAAGTCGCTGATCACTGCCATTACTAGTAATTAAAAAATTTTTTTTTTTTAAATTCCACTTACAGAGAGATAGAGAATATATATATAAATAAATAAAAACTATAACTGTCACAAAACCAATCAATATACACTTATTAGGATTTATTTATTTTCCCCCAAAGACATGTAGCAGAATACATTTTGGCCTAGATTTATAAAGAAATTTGATTTTATATGCATTATAGCAGATACCAAAAAAGATTTGTTACAAAATTTTAGATTTTTTTGTTTACATAACAAAAAAACCCAGTGGCGATCAGAAGTAGAGGTCGACCGATATATCGGCCGATATTTGCCGTTTTTTAAATAATCGGCATCGGCCGATTTGTGCTGATAAAAAGCCGATTTAGAACTACAGCGGGACTTTGAAATGACTTCTGTATAGAAGTCAGTGTGAGTTGACTGAGTCGTCATAGCAACACTTTCCTCCTCTCTGGGCCGACTGCCAAGAAAAGAACTAAATGATACAATGTTTACACTTCTGAATGAATGAAGTCATCTCTGTGTGTAGAAGTTCTCAGTTTAACCATTTAAAGACTAAATCTTTTCTGACACTTGTTGCTTACAAGTAAAAATCCTGTATTTTCTGCCAGAAAATCACTTAGACCCCCCAAAAATGATATATATTTTTTTAGCAGAGATCCTAGGGAATAAAATAGCGGTTGTTGCAATATTTTATGTCACACGGCATTTGCACAGAGGTCTTTCAAATGCATTTTTTTGGGAAAAAAATACACCATTTAAAAAATAAAAATAAAATAAAAACAGTAAAGTTAGGCCATTTTTTTTTTTTTTTGTCCAAAAGTTTTGACTACCTGTTTTTTATTTAATATATATATATATTATATATATATATATATATATATATATATATATATATTTTTTTTTTTTTTATCTAAATCATACATACAAGTAAACTGATTGGAGGTTTGTTTTGTTTAATAAATGTTTAAGTGTAAGAAATTTTCTGCATCACGTATGAAGGCCGCTTTCACACTGGAGCGCAAGTTTTAGCGGCTCTTTACCATCATTTTAGCGGTGCTATTTGGCTGCTAGTGGGGCACATATAACCCAGCTAGCGGCCAAGGAAGAGGTTAAATGCGCCCATGAAGCACCGCTGCCAAATCGCATTGCATGCGCTTCGGCAGTGGTGCCCTTCATATAAATGGGCAGGAGTGGTGGAGGAGCGGTATACACCACTCCAAACGTGCTGCTTGCAGGACTTTTTTTTTTTTTAAGATCCTGCCAGCGCATCGCCTCAGTGTGAAAGCACTCTGTCTTTCACACAGACTGCAGGGGAGCCATTTTACAGGCACTTTACAGGCGCTATTTTTAGCCCAAAAGCGCCTTAAAACGCCCCAGTGGGAAAGGTGTGTTAGATCAAGGGGGATTAAAAATAAATAAAATCGGCCTAACATATCGGCCCAAAAAAATCGGCATCATATATCGGCCATCGGCCGCCATGATTTCTAAATATCGGCATCGGCATCGGCCAGAGAAAAACCCATATCGGTCGACCTCTAATCAGAAGCCACCAAAAGAAAGCTCTACTGTGTGAAAAAAAAAAAATGATATAGATTTAGTTCGGGTGCAGCAATGCATGACCACCCATTTGCCAGTTAAAGTAGCACAGTGAGGAATAGCAAAAAATGGCCCGACCATGAAGGGGGGTAAAACCTTCCAGAGGTGAAGTGCTAAATAAAGGTTTGTAAATGCAAGATTACCCTTTCTACTAAAGCTGCCTCCTTTGCAGTGCACTGCAGTGTTACTGCCTGTACATGAAGGTTCCTTTCACACAGAGCGGAGTCTCCTCCGATCAGCAGGAGATCAGTATTTGACAGACGTCGGGCGTTTTCAACACTCATGCCTATGTGGTTCACATCCAGTGGACACAGGTGGACCTGCGGTAGCACTAAGAACAGTCAGGTGTAAACGGATTCTGTTGTCTGTTTACATAAGGCTAACTCCGATCTGTCGCGTTTAGGCTACATTCACACCAGCGATTAAGGCGCAAATTGTAGTGATGGTTCCTGCTATAGTGACAGTGACAGGTCACCAGAGGCCGCAGCTATTAGCAGCTCTCTCCACAGCCAGCTATTAATGCTGTGATCACTGACTGTGCAGAGAGCTGCGGCGGCACCTAGCCGGCAAGAGCTGCAGCAGCCAGAATCAGAAAATTCCTGCCCTTACAATTCACACCGGCCTTAACCAATGGTATGAATGTAAACTTTGGACCAGAAAAAACAAAAAAGGACATAGTCCATTTTGGGACCTGAATGGACTTGTAGGTGGGTGTAAATAGACACTGTCCATAGGGATACGAGCTTCGAATCAAATAGAAATACCTGTGTGAGAGGGCCCTAATAGGCATTGCAAGGGAGCTCTATTTTGCATTTTTTTTTAATGGGCTGCCAACGCATCCCAGTGCATTATAAACTGAGCCTGACACTTTTCCTCCAACACAGTACTGCACAATCATTTGTTGTAGTCTGGCATCAGACTCAGTGGTTGCCATAAGGGTTCAATACTAGAAACACTGTGTTTAAAGAGGAAGTGGCATTATGTCATGTGATCGGCTGTAGGCATTGTTTATATAGTCAGAGATGGCACCAGAACAGCCCAGAAGAGGGCATGTGTGCAAAATGTAATGTTTATTGGTGTACTTATACATCTGCTGTCTATCTATCATTTTAAATACAGATTCCATTGTGTGGCCCTTTGGATATGCCAGGGGCCTCACTTGAGGCCTTTTGCATTTACTGGTTTGACCACCACTGCCATCCATCAGCTGAGCCCCCTTCCTCCCTCCCTACCCCCTCAGCAGAGCCCCAAAACAATCCCTAAAAGCACAGGCCAGTTTGCTATAAGGGGGTTAAAAAAGCCCCCCTACCTCGGAAATTTACTCGGCTGAGTACCCCTTCAACTGGGCACCTGTGCCCCCTCAGCTGGGCACCTCATCCCCAGAGTCTCCTCAGCTAGGCCCCCCCAGGTCCTCTCAGCTAGGTGCCCCCCCAGGTCCCCTCAGCTAGGTGCCCCCTCCCCCCTGTCGGGACCCCCAGCCCCCAAAGGTCCCCTCAGCCAGAAACAAACCCCCCCCCAGGCCCCCTCAGCCGGGAACACCCCCCCCCCCCCCAGGTTCCCTCACCTCATTCCTAGAGTCCCCTCAGCAGTGCATCCCCTCGTTCCCCCAGTTGGGTACCACCTCAGCTGGGCACCCCCCAAGGTCCGCTCATCCCCCACAGCTGGGCACCCCCTTGTCCCCCTCAGCTGGAAGCCCCCCCCCCCCCAGTTCCCCTCAGGCAGCCCTTTGTCACCTCATCTGGGCACCTTCTCGTCTCCTGCTGGGCATCACCCCAGTTGAGAATCCCCCCACCCAGGTCCTCTCGTCCCCACAGCTGGTCACCACTCTGCTGTTCCCCTCAGTCCAGTAAGAACCCAACAAGTGACCCCCCCCAGGCTATGGCCATCCCCCTCCCCTGTACTATAATAGATCCATAAAGTATGAATTACCCCGATCCAGTCCGGACTCAGCACACACCGCCGCCACGACACACAGAACCACAATACCGGACAGGAGCAGCACCGACCCCCGGCCTTCAGACAGCCGCATGTTACCGGGAGAGCCGAGCCTGACACCGGACAGAGAATATGAGGAAACCGGAGTCCGGGGGAAGTGATGTGAGGAGGAAGGGGGCGGGGCCTTCCACTGACTGGGAGGAGTCACAAGACAAATGGAATGGATACAATGTAAGCAGAGCGGAGATCAGATCACACAATGTATGTGGGGAGGAGAGATCACATTATACACCCGGGAGAGGAGATCACATTGTACACCCCGGAGAGGAGATCACATTGTACACCCCGGAGAGGAGATCACATTGTACACCTGGGGGGAGAGGAGATCACATTGTACACCCCGGAGAGGAGATCACATTGTACACCCCGGAGAGGAGATCACATTGTACAACCCGGAGAAGAGATCACATTGTACACCCGGGAGAGGAGAGATCACATTGTACAACCCGGAGAAGAGATCACATTGTACACCCTGGAGAGGAGAGATCACATTGTACACCTGGGGGGAGAGGAGATAAAATTGTACACCCCAGAGAGGAGATCACATTGTACACCCGGGAGAGGAGAGATGATGTTGTATACCTGGGGGGAGAGGACATCACATTGTACACCCGGGGAGAGGACATCACATTGTACACCGGGGGGAGAGGAGAGATCATATTGTACACCCGGGGAAGGGGAGATCACATTATACACCCTGGGGAGACATCAATGACATCATCACGATGACATCATCACCCTCGATGATATCATCACGATGACATCATCACCCACGATGACATCATCTTGATGACATCATCACAATGACATAATCGCCCACGATGACATCACACATGACATTGCAATGACATCATTGCCCGCGATATCATCGCCATGACATCATCCCCCATGATGACCTCACCACCGCGACATCTTCACCGTTGATGACATCACTGTTGATGACATCACATTGACTTCGCCGATGATGACAAGATTAGAGCCCCATCATTGGTGTCACTGGGAGGATTAGAGCCGCATCATTGGTGTCAGCGGGAGGAATAGTGCCCCATCATTGGTGTCAGTGGGAGAAATAGTGTCCCATCATTGGTATCAGTGGGAGGAATAGTGCCCCATCATTGGTATCAGTGGGAGGAATAGTACCCATCATTGGTGTCAGTGGGGGGGAATAGTGCCCCATCATTGGTGTCATGGGGGGGGAATAGTGCCCCATCATTGGTGTCAGTGGGGGGAAATAGTGCCCCATCATTGGTGACAATGGGGAGAATAGAGCCCCATTATTGGTGTTAGTGGGAGGATTAGAGCCCCATCATTGGTGTTAGTGGGAGGATTAGAGCGCCATCATTGGTGTCACTGGGAGGATTAGAGCGCCATCATTGGTGTCACTGGGAGGATTAGAGCCCCATCATTGGTGTCAGTGGGAGGAATAGTGTCTCGTATTTTTTTTAAGGCTGGCAGGGGACTTGTTAGGTTAGATTTGGTAATGGTACCTGCATAAAATAAGTTTTCCGAAGGAGCACGGTATCCAGCGTGACTCCTCCGGACACAGGCTGCATTCACTGGCACAGGCTGAACAACTTGCGCTGGGGGTGAAGTCAGTGTGCAGTTCGCCGCCGCCGGGTGTAACAAGATGGCCGCCCGCTCCGGAGCTAGGCCGAAGTCCTTTCCTAAGGCTGCGGACCGCTCCGCGGATCGCATGGGGTGCCGATCCGAACAGGTCGGCCCGTTCAGATCACAGATCGGTCATGATCCATTGCACCCCTATTGACTAGTAATAATAATTAGAATTATTATTAATCAAACAACATTAGAATTCTACTATATCTTGTGGGCGGAGCATTTGACCGGAAATGTACGATGTCGTCATACAGTTTAGCTGCGTTGTCGAATCTTCTTAGAACATCCGACAGACACCATAAGGCTTCAATTGACAGAATCAACCCCAATTCATTTGGATTTTCGGATGAATGCATTTTTTAACCAAAAATAAAAACAAATTTCGGGAGTAACTAAATAAATGTATTTTTCAGATGAAACTGAATTTCCAAAACAAAATATTTCAGTGTGCACATGTCTAGTATATAGTGATAAGAGTTAAAAAAAAAAAAATACAAATAAAATTTAAGATAAGATAGGCAGGTGTGTAGAGTTTTGCAGGTAAGTATGTTGGTAAGTATGTATGTATATAGATATACTGATAAGATAGTTTAAATAAATAAAGAAAAAAGATAGATAGACAAGTAAGCGTATAGAGTTTTGCAGGTAAGTATGTTGGTAAGTATGTATGTATATAGATATACTGTTTTACCATCTAGCAATAAAGGAATGTACTTGGCCAGCTACAAGGGGTGGTTGAAGGCCGGAATTTTAAAAAAATTTGAAAACAAAAAAAAATTTAAGATAAGATAGAGAGATAGAAGTGAGTGTGTAGAGTTATTAGAAGCCACCTGGTACGTATGGGGGAAGCACCACCATGCCGCCCTCCGGTATGTGTGACACAGCCAGTCCCGGAGGGTGTACAAGACACTCACCGCCTTGGCATGCATGACCGTATACCACGATTAAGTCACAAGCCTATAGGACGGAGGATGTTACAAGAGCACCGTCCACAAGTGTCCCCCCATTTCCCTATGCCCGTCTCCTCAGTTCATCTCTGATTTGTATGATGTAAATACCTCAATAAACATGTTTTATTTAAAGATGGGGTTTTGTATTTTTTTGTGTAATAGATGAAAGTTTAGTGATATTTTTTATTTTAATTTGCACTCCCATCCAAATTTTCAAGGCGAGCTTTTGGGGTATACATACACCCCCTCCTTCAAGGTCCAAGCTAGGGTTGTCATCCAGGGGTGGACTGACAACTCATGGGGCCCCCGGACAATAGGAGATTATGGGGCCCCTAGGCAATCCGAGATTATGGGGCCACACAGTATACAATCACACAGTATACACATACATGTACACACAGTATACACAGACATGTTTCTATTGGCTGAGAATGTACTGGAGAGGTGGGGCAGCTATAATCTCAGGATTTTTAGACCAAAAGGATGTCGGTAAGGGACATTTCAGAGACAGATGTAAAAAAAACACAGATTTTTACATACTGTCCCTGGTTTTACTGAGGCTGGCAACCCTGATGGGGTCCCCTAGTGGTTCGGGGACCTCTGGTAATGCCCGAGTGGCCCAATGGTCAGTCCACCCCTGTTGTCACCTCATCCCTTTAAACCTGAACACATAAGAATTACAAAGGTTTTGTGGCTGATTAAGGTGGTAATTAAACTCGCTTGGTGCCCTATCTGCATTAAATTAGCCTCAGAACCTGTGTAATTCATATGTGTTCTATTTTAAAGGGATGAGGTTGCAATCCTAGTCCAAGCGGGAACACCTCAAAATCTTGTTCTGAAAAATTGGATAAAGTCCAATAGTGCAGCGCTACACAAAAGTTTTAAATGTGATTGTCCATAAAAAAAACTAAAGTGAATAAAGAAAGTAGAAAAAAAAAAAAAAAAAAATTGGATGTTAGTACAAATTTTAAAAAATCATACACCATGCTCAATTGTTTTTGTTGCAAGTGCCCTAATAACGCTATAATTAAGGATGAGCTGAGGCGTGTTCGCAAACCGCACGTGCAGAGCCCGCCAGGAAGTCAGCACTGCAGATCGCTAATCACAAGCAGTGAGACATTGTCCCAATGCGTGGCTGCAGAGAAATGTCTCACTGCCTGTTCTGGTGACCAGATTTTTTAAATAAAATCCGGGGACATATTTTTTTTTTTTTTACTAGTAATGGCTAGGGCTGAGGAAAAAATCAATTGAAATCTTGAATCGAGTTGAGAGGTCTAAATTGATTCAAAATTTCAGCAAATTGATTTATTTATTTTCACCAGGACTGCCGCTGACACTGCACTTGTCCTCAGGTGCTGCGGGCAGGAGTTTTCAGGCGAGATGGCGGCTTCAGCCTAGTCCGTGAGGCCGGATGCTGGGACTAGGCCGAAGCCGCGGCCTTGCCTAAAAACTCCTGCCTGCAGCTCCCCAGGACTGGCGCTGACACTGCGCCGGTCCTGAGGTGTTGCGGGCAGGAGCTTTTAGGCGAGGCCGCGGCTTCGGCCTAGTCCACGAGGCTGGACACCGGGGACTAGGCCGAAGCCGCAGCCTCCCCTAAAAACTCCTGCCTGCAGCTCCCCAGGGCCGGCGCTGACACTGCACCGGTCCAGAGGTGCTGCGGGCAGGAGCTTTTAGACGAGGACGCAGCTTTGGCCTAGTCCTCGAGGATGGATGCCGCGGACTAAGCCGAAGCCGCGACCTCGCCTAAAAAATCCTGCCCGCAGCTCCTCAGGACCGGCGCGGTGTCCATCAAAAATAAAACAAAAAACCTTGATTCGAATCGTGAATCGAGTTTTTTTTTTTTTAATCACAGATTTTTTTTTTGAAAATCGCCCAGCTCTAGTAATGGCGGCAATCGGCCCTTCGCTGCCGCCGCCCGCCTCACAGCCTGTCAAGTCTTACTCTCCGGGCCCCGGGTACTACTGGGTGGGGAGTGGAGGAAGATCACTTTGCCAGGGAAGGCAAGGAGATGGGCTGGTGACTGGCCGGGACTTGAGCCAAGGCAGAAGAACATGCGAGCAGGAGCTGAACGGGCATGCACCCAAAATGGAAGAAATATTCTCTCTGCTCTGACTAGCACATGATCATCAGAAAGGGGCACAGATAATGAACACCCCCACCCCCCTGTAATTCAGATTTTTTATTTATTTATTCTGCATGGACTGTCTTAGAATTTTCCCCAGCCCCTGTTCAAATCCAATCCGGGGACAAAATCGGGGACAGACTTTGTTCGGGGACAGTGTCCTCAATCCGGGGACTGTCCCCGGAAACCCGGGATGTCTGGTCGCCCTACTTTAAGCCTCGTGCACACACTTAGATTTTTGGATGACCGAACGTCTGAATTTTGTGTCATGCTAGTCTGATGTTGAAAGTGAAGAGGTTACTAACAATGCGAAAATGTTCATATGACAGAATGCGTCAGAAGTGACGTAATGTGTTCAAAAGTTTTGTATGTATTCTTTCGTTTCTGAGCATGCGTATTCTTGCTCTTACGATTTTTTTCATACGATAACCGTACTAATGAAACGAAAATCAGATGTTGAGTTCACATCTGACAAAAATGTTATAGTCTGCACATCCAGCTTTTGTCTGACGAAAAAGTGAAATCGGCTGTGGAAAGCACCGTACTAACGGTAAGATTTGCAGACGATCGGTCATCGTAACCCAGGTGACATCTGAAAATCAAAGCGTGTGTACTGGCATTTAGCTATATTCACCTCAAGCAACATGACATGTTTAGCCATTTGCCGCCTGCTGCATGTGCAGTATCTCACAAAAGTGAGTACACCCCTCACATTTTTGTTAATATTTTTATTCTATCTTTTCATGTGACAACACTGAAGAAATTACACTTTGCTACAATGTAAAGTAGTGAGTGTACAGCTTGCATAACAGTGTAAATTTTCTGTCCCCTCAAAATAACTCAACACACACCCATTATTGTCCAAACCACTGGCAACAAAAGTGAGTACACCCCTAAGTGAAACTGTCCAAAGTAGGCCCAATTAGACATTTTACCTTCCCTGGTGTCATGTGACTCGTTTGTTTTACAAGGCCTCAGGCGTAAATGGGGAGCAGGTGTGTTAAATTTGTTGTTATCGCTCTCACTCTCTCATACTGGTCACTGGAAGATCAACAATAAACCTCATGGCAAAGAACTCTCTAAGGATCTGAAAAAAAGAACAGTTGCTCTACATAAAGATGGGCTAGACCAGTGATGGCGAACCTTGGCACCCCAGATGTTTTGGAACTACATTTCCCATGATGCTCAGCTACACTGCAGAGTGCATGAGCATCATGGGAAATGTAGTTCCAAAACATCTGGGGTGCCAAGGTTCGCCATCCCTGGGCTAGACTATAAGAAGATTGCCAAGACCCTGAAACTGAGCTGCAGCTCGGTGGCCGAGACTATACAGCGGTTTAACAGGACAGGTTCTACACAGAACAGGCCTTGCCATAGTCAACCAAAGAAGTTGAGTGCACGTTGAGAAGTTGAGTACACTGGATATGGTGCTCACCACGGAATCTGCACTAGATGAAAGCTTTCCGTGTGAACTCCTATCTCCCACTGTGCAATGCAGGCTTTGGATATGCACTGTACCGGCTTCAATAGATGGAGAGTTGTGACAGCAACACACAAGACTTTCAGTGTGTCCGAACACTGCCGCTGAGCTCAAGCTGAGGACCGGAACTTACGATCACATGGAGATAGGATATCTCGAACGGCGGAAGCAATCTCCAAAGGGCTAGAACGTGGCGGGCTAGATCTTAATACTTAAGGTTTGCATAACAACCTCAACCTCAACTCCAGTGAATCTGGAGCAGATACCGTGGTGAGCACTATACCCTGCTCTACACCCTGGGACATTGGCTCACCCATAAGATCAGAGCCAGTGAGTGATGTTAACCCCGTGTGATCTGGCGAACTGGCAGTATCGTATATAACTTATGTTGACGTGCCTCAGTTTATATAATGACTGATACACCATGTTATGAATAGTTTGTCATATTGACAATTGTGGACAAGTTCCTTGGTTGAACATTGTTTTTTAGAACATTCAATAAATGACTATTTTTTTGAAACATGCTTTATGTATAGGTCTCTCTAGAGCGCTGCTTTTTTCTTTTTATCTTTTGTATCCATTTCCTCCGAAGTGGTGGGCAGCTGCACTAGACACCAAAGCTTTTACCAACATTCCGATACGACCTGAATCTAATCTGTTACAGACTGTACATTTGAACGCCTAAAGACTTTTTTGTGCATCATTAGAAATTAATACAAAGCTTTCTCTTATTGGTTGAGGCAGAAAGATAGGCAGATGATGTCACAGTCTTTACCTCAGCCAATCAGAAAAAGCTTTGTATTCATTCATAGAATACAAAGCTTCTTGTTAATGGCTGAGCAGAGCTCAGCCCGACTATTTTGTTCTAGGAATTCTCATTCCACTCCAGAACACAAAGCTGTATACTGTATGTAGCTGGGGCCACATACAAACAGCTAATACAGTGTGCCCAGTAAATTCACCTTGGTCCAAAAAAAAATGTATTAAAAAGGGACATTAACCACTTCAATACCAGACATCCCCCCCCCCCTTTCCTTCCCAGACCAGTTTTCAGCTTTCAACGCTGTTGCATTTCTAATAGCATTTGCATGGTCATACAACAATGTACCCAAACTAAATTTTTATATATTTTTTCCCACAAATAGAGCTTGGTATTTGATCACCACTGGTGTTTTTTTTTTTCTTTTTTTGTGCTCCAAATAAAAAAATACAGAAAATTTGGGGGAAAAAATTAGGTTTTCTTTGTTTCTGTTCCAAAGCATTGTAAATAAGTATGTTTTCTACTTCACTGATGGGCAATGATAAGGCTGCACTGACAGGCACTGATTTTTTCCTTTAGATTTACCAAAACCATATAATATGAGGTCAAACCTTAGGGGTTTCAATGTGTATGTAATCAGGCAGGCCCTTGCACTACATGGTTTTGGTAAATCTGAATACAAAAATCAGCAGAAAATCTGATAGTGTGTATGGGGCTTTAGAGTTCAACTTTAGTGGGAAAAATTCTGTGTGTGCCCAAATTGCAGCGCATTTACAGCAAAGACGTTTTACAGGTATAATTACATTTTATTAGAGTCATTTGTATCATCAAAACAAGCCATTCTTGATCAGTAAGTGCCTAGGCTTGTCTAGGAGGGATCCTCCCTGCACAGAATATCACACGGCACTGGAATATTTCAGCAGGTTTCTGATGACTTACAAGACCAACCATCTGGTCTTCAAGCAGTAGAAACATTTATTATATTGTAGCCCATTCTTAGATCCCTACCACTCTGGGGCCGCGGCCGTGTTAGCGCTCAAGTGCTGCTCATTTTAGCGGTGCTTTAGTGCTGTTTAGGCAGTGCTTTTCAGCTGCTAGCGGGACGCTTTTAACCCCAAAGAAGGGGTTAAAAACTCCCGTGTTGCGGCGCTTCCAAATCGCTTTTCAGGCGGTTCGGAGGCGCTGTCCATTCATTCCAATGGTAGGGTGTTGTGGGAGCACTAAATATAGCAATCCCAAACCACCCCAAAGATGCAGCTTGCAGGACTTTTCGGATGTCCTGCAAGCACACCGCCCCAGAGTGAAAAGACACACTGGAAAGACTAGGAGGTGGTTTTCAAGCGCCTAGCAGGGGGCTATTTCCATTGCTAAAGCACCTGAAAACCGCCGCCTTGTGAAAGAGGTCTTAGGCTTGATGTATACTAGCTTACACACAGCCCACAAAAACATGCCGCAATTTTGCTGTGGTTTCGTCGCATTTAGAGTTTTCCCATGGCTGGCAGTCAAAACGTTCCTTCTGCATTCAGGTTTAAACTCATCTAAACGCGGCAGATACTAAATTCTGCTAAAAGCCTATGGGGGTTATTTACTAAAGGAAAATCCACTTTGCACTGAAAGTGCACTTGGAAGTAAAGTCGCTGTAGATCCAAGGAGGACATGCAAGGAAAATAAAAAACAGCATTTTAGCTTGCACATGAATTGATCATAAAATCAGCAGAGCTTCCCCTCATTTCAGATCTATCCCTTAGATTTAGAGCGACTGACCTTTCAAGTGCACTTGCAGTGCAAAGTGGATTTGCCCTTCGTAGTTTTTCCTCCAGATTTACCAAAACCATATAATATTAGATCAAACCTTAGGTGTTTCAATTTGTATGCAATCAGGCAGGCCCTTGCTCTACATGGTTTTGGTAAATCTGAAGGAAAAAATCAGCAGAAAATCTGATAGTGTGTATGGGGCATAAGTGCCCATGTACACATAGGGGGTTATCTACGAAGGGCAAATCCACTTTGCACTGCAAGTGCACTTGAAAGGTCAGTCGCTCTAAATCTAAGGGATAGATCTGAAATGAGGGGAAGCTCTGCTGATTTTATGATCCATTCATGTGCAAGCTAAAATGCTGTTTTTTATTTTTATTTATTTTAGTGTGTATGGAGCTTCAGGCTTTTATGGAGTTCTGTTTAGGAGCTTTGGCAAAAAACACCAAAAGCTCCTAAATTCAAGCTTAGAAGCTGTCAGTGTAGGTTAGTGTACATGAAACCTAGGCAGATCCCTAGACTGACAATGCTGTTTTCTGCTGCGCCACCAGTGATCATTCATCCACTCTAATACAGAAGCTGTGTTGCTGGCCAGATCACCAGGTGAAAACAGAAGGAAAAAAGCCTAAAAGAAGTAAACAAATGCAGCCACCACATCTAATCATAGGTAAGCTGCACTAGATTACATTTTTGGGTTTGGGTTTAATACTTTTTCAAATTTCAAAAGCAAACATTTATCATATTGCAACTTACCAATTTGTAGATGTGATGGCTGCATTTGTTTTCTTCTTTTAGGCGTTCTTTCTTTTATTTTTCATCTGGTGATTTGGCCTGTAAGTCTGTTGTTTTTCAACAGAACAAGCTCTCCTGCAAATGTGACAGTGGAGAATGCTGACAGCACAGCACTTGAAGGCCTCATTTGACAGGTAAATCTACCATAATGTGTTACTTTTGAGAAGTGGTCTTAAACGAAAAGACCACCACTCCACCTCTCATTTTTTGGATATTAAAAAACATGTTTTTTCTTCTATAGTACTTTTTTATGAAGTACATAGTGTACTTCTGATCCATCCGGGCCACGGCGCAGGACGGCATATCTTTTTTGTGCGGCGAGCTCCCCCCGCTGTCTTCTGAGACCTGTGTGTGTCCCAGAAGACAGCTGGCCATTCACAAAGCGCGGCTCGCTGTGCGACTCGCACATGCTCAGTAGGAAATGGGCAGTGAAGCCGCAAGGCTACACTGTCAGTTTACCTTAGTTCGAATCAGGGGCGGATCCAGAGTCTAGTCTCGGGAGGGGCACTGCTATAAAATATGTTTTTTGGGGGGCAATTTATATGGGAAATGGCTGGTATTGGCACTTCAATCATTATGGCACCATGGCTGTTATGGTGTCAGGATGATTGAAGCGCATAATTTCTATTATTACATTGTAATATAAAATTAAATGGTTCAACTCACCATAATGCAGAATCAGTGGGAGCCCCGAGGGTGTCATTTGCCATGTCGCCTGCCACCAAATGCGGATTGTAACTTGCCACGTCACTTGTCACCAAATGTGGATTGTTACTTGCCACGTCCCCTGCCACACATTGCGGACTGCCACTTGCCACGTCACCTGCCACACATTGCGGATTGTCACTTGCCACTTCGCCTGCCACACATTGCGCATTGTTACTTGCCACATCACCTGCCACACATTATGGATTGTCACTTGTCACGTAGCCTGCCACACATTGCGGATTGCCACTTGCCATGTAGTCTGCCACACATTGCAGATTTCCATGTGCCACGTAGCCTGCCACACATTGCGGATTGTCACCTACTGTGTCACTTTTCTGCTAAGCTGATCTTTTGGTGTGTCCCACTCCCATAGTGAAGATAAGCAGCACAGAGATGATGTAATCTCTCTGCTGCACACAGCTTCCTGCACATGGAGGGCGGAACTGGAGGGATGCAGGGCACTGAGAGATGGTGTCATCTCCCTGCTCCCCTGCCCGCTGGCTTCCTGATTGGCCAGCAGCCCTCCTAGGCCGCCCAGCTGCCCCCCCTCACCCGTCCACTCACCAGTGCAGTCACCCGTGGAACCGACCGTGGAACCGGCTACAGAATCGGGCACGCTGGCGCACACGGAACCGGCCGCGCTGGCACCCGCGGAACCGGCACCACTGTCATCCGCTGGCCGTATTCTCGGAGGGGGCAATTGCCCCGTTGCCAGCCCCCTGGATCCGCCCCTGGTTCAAATGGTGGCGCCTGCACCTGATCTGAAGGACGGATCGGCCTGGGGGGGGGGGGGGGGGGGCTGACATCGCAGGCTCCCTGGACAGGTAAGTGTCCTTATTAAAAGTCAGCAGCTACAGTGTTTGTAGATGCTGACTTTAAAAAAAAAAAAAAAAAGATTCTTGGCGGCATATGGCCTGAATCGTCCATGTAAATAAACACTGCGAAAGTTAGAGCAACAGTTTAATTTATTCACTAATAAAACTTGTACCACACTCTCAAGAGTGATCTAACAATCCAAGGCTTTTGGCAGGCATAGAGGAGGTGAATATGTAAGCCCAAGGGTTCATATTCCTGACATGTGCCTGCTTCCCTATCAAAAACTAGCCACACTAAGCATGAGAGCACACCAGTTCTCTAGCTGTGCAGGGAACTTAGCCTACTCTCCTTCCATGATGAGACTTATCCTGGCATCCCGCCCACCTCCCCCCCCCCCCCTGCCATTTACTGAGAAGGCCAGTATACTGCTGTTTCTCATTCCCCAGCTCTTATGCAGCTCAGAACAGAGGGTATGTGATCACTTATAGAAAAGAGAAAAAAAGGTATTTATAATGTTGTTTTTATATGTATACCCAAATGTTTTGCCTTTCATTTCTATTTTCTGGTTCAATCAATTTTATTGGGGTTTTCAAACAACCACAGGAGCACCAAAATCACCACCAAATGGGTTAAGGAAAGGACATTCTATAATATAAAAAACTCAAGGTTATATATCAAGTAAACGGAGAGCCCAAATGGAGAACCCCAAAACGTAGTTCCATATAATCCAAAAGCTGGGTCTCCCAGCCATGGTGAACCCATCACACAGTAAAAGATAAAAGTAGAAAAGGAGATTGAGATTTAAGGGGCCCCCAAGATAAGAAAAAGGAAAAAAAAAGGAAGAAAGGTGAATGTGGGGGGTTTAATTTCTATTTTAAACTGAATGGGTTGTTTTACAAGGTGAGGGTTTAGTTATACTTTGACCCCTAATAACCCTAACCACCTGCATTGCACACATTTGCAGCACAGATCCTTTCAGTTGAATGCAGGGCTGGGATAAGGGGTGGGCAGGAGAGGCAGCCGCCCTGAGCGCAATAGTATACTGGGGGGCCTTCCTTCTGTTGCAAGACTGACAGGAGTAGCGACAGAGGCAGTGTTTTGACTGTTTGGTGTAGGATTCCCTAAACTTGCACATAATAAATGGGGGGTTGCATCTTCGCCCTGCTGGATGACCTTGTTCCAGCACTGGTTGAATGGGATGTTTTCGGTGGGCAGTATAAGTTCAACGATGAGGATAAATAAGCATTGCAGCCATCGCATATGTACACCCCCATCCACTTCCTTTGCAGCTTGGGCAGTGGCATAAGAGGCCCCCCTTATCCATGCGCCCAGCCCATAATTTACATGCAGGGCCCGGACTCATGGATTCCAATGGGTTTTTTTTTTGAAGCACGTGATTAGAGCCTGATGTTCTAATTGGCTTCAAAAAAGGGTGGGCTTGGGGCGCAGAGCACTGCACCCCGAGCCCACCCACTTGTGTAATAATAGTGAATTAGTATTCTTCCTAATTCTCCTCCCAGCCAAATAAGGAAACAGTTCCTGTGACCCGATTGGCCAGGGAGTCCTAGGGCTCCCTGGCCAATCGTATCTCAGGACACAGTTCCTGTTCACCTGGGAGGAGAATCAACAGGCCGGCTCTTCCTTCCCTCTGACTCCAAAGGTAATGCCCTGATTGCCGCCCTTGTGTCGTGTGTGTGTGTGTGTGTGTGTGTGTGTGTGTGTGTGTGTGTGTGTGTGTGTGTGTGTGTGTGTGTGTGTGTGTGTGTGTGTGTGTGTGTGTGTGTGTGTGTGTGTGTGTGTGTGTGTGTGTGTGTGTGTGTGTGTGTGTCATTTTTGAGTTAAAATGACTCATGTGGTATTTTTGTCAAAAGTAGTCAATTCACAAAAAAAATGCACTAAAAATGTATGTTTTACAAAGTTTAGCTCTTAAAAATAGAGTTATTTTTATGTTGTTTTTCGCTTTTTTATTATTTTTTTTTATTATTGCCTGCTAACATTGCACCAGAGAAAGACAGTTCTGTAAACAAATACAAACGGAAATGGAAAAAATTCTACCACAATTCCATTCAATAAATAAATGTTACAATTTATTTCCATTCCAGAGCTAAGGGCAGAACATTTGCACATTGATACATTGTATACTTTTACCTTACAGATCAGTGCAGAGTTCCCCTCATTGTTATTTTGTACTTTACTCAAATACCGGCTGCCCACTGCGGGTGAAAAATAATGATAGCGTGTGCTTTAGAGCCCTTTCACACTGCCAGCGTGGGGGCGACGGTGGTAAAGCGCACAGAATGCACACAGAATGCAGGACTCGGCCCCGCCCCCCGGTGCTGCGTCATTGGATTTGATTGACAGCAGAGGGAGCCAATGGCTGCACTGCTATCAATCTATCCAATTGGGACATGAGACACCAGTTATGGGGGGACTGGGGGGCTGCAGCACTTAAATGCATTAAATGCATAGAATGCATTAAGGTGAAAAACCATGGGGGGGGGGGGGGTTTACAACCCCTTTAAAGTAGTAGTAAACCCAAGCATTTAAAAATCTGCTGACAGCCAGGGTTTTTTTAGCCCTGGTTCACACCAGTGTGACTTGTCATATGACTTGACAGTTCAAAGTCGCATGTCATGTCGCACCCCATTTGCAGCAATGGAACCATTTATATAGCTGCGACTAAAGTCACAGCGATTTAAAAAAAGGTTCCTGCACTATTTTTGTGCGATTTCAGTGCAAGACGCATGGACATCTGTTAAATGAAGTAGCTGTCAGGAAGCCGCACATGAAATCGCAGTGATAGTCTGCTTTGACGTACCCCTTAACCAGTTAATGAGCCCCCTGCCTGTCAGCAGTAATGTGATCTGAGCCGTGCATGCGCAGATCAGACTGCACTTACAGCCTGCTCTCTGTGCCACGGTGAAGTGACTCCTGTGTGCATGCACGGGAGTGATGTCACCGCAGCCCGGAAATTCAAGCGGCTGAAGATTCTGATCCTGGAAGGAAGACTGTTTTAACATGGAAGTGCCAGGGACCAGGGAGAGCTGTGACAGCCCAGCACTGGGGGGCTCTGTTAATAGGTAAGTCTCTCATAATATACTAGTATGAGGTGCAGACTAGTACACTATGAATTAGACCTGTAGGGGGCACATTTTTTTCATTTTAAGAGACCTTACTACTGCTTTAACCACTTGACCACTGTGCACTTAAACCCCCTTAATAACTAGACCAATTTTCAGCTTTCAGTGCTCTCACATTTTGAATGACAATTACTCAGTCATACAACACTGTACCCATATGAATTTTTTGTCCTTTTTTTGCACACAAACAGAGCTTTCTTTTGGTGGTATTTAATCACCATTGGGTTTTTTATTTGTTGCCCTATAAAGGAAAAAAGACGGAAAATTCTGTAAAAAAAATATTTTTTCTTCGTTTTTGTTATAAAATTTAGCAAATTAGTAATATTTCTTCAAAATTTATACTGCTACATATCTTTAGTAAAAATAAGTAAAAATTGGTGTATATTATTTGGTCTTTGTGAAAGTTATAGTCCACAAGCTATGGTGCCAATATCTGAAAATTCAGAAAATTGATCACACCTGAAGTTCTGACGCCCCATCTCATTTCTTGAGACCCTAACATGCCATCTGCATGTGTACACACGGGGACAGGGGCACTTTACTTTATTTATTTTAGTTTGACACTTTTTTCCCCAAAAATTATTTTTTTGATCACTTTTATTCCTATTACAAGGAATGTAAACATCCCTTGTAATAGGAACATGGCATGACAGGTCCTCTTTGCAGTGAGATATAGGGTCAATAAGACCCCACATCTCACCTCTAGACTGGGAAGCCTGAAATAAATGTAAAAAAAAAACGATCCTGGCTTTGATCGTAGTGGTGAATCGGTAGAAGCACCGGAGGGCGGCGGGAGGGGGAGACGTCCCCTCTCGCTTCCCGTAAGAAAGATCAAGCAGTGGATCAGCCCTTATGATCATTCTTATGGTGTAGGGAATCACCGGCTGCAAAAGCTGATATCTGAATGATGCCTGTAGCTGCATCCATCATTAAGATATCCCCGCACAAAATCAAGGACGTCATATGACGGCCGGCAGGCGGGAAGTGTTTTTTTAACACAAAGTTGTCAATTTATACCATATTTCTAACACATAGCATGTACAAACCAAAAATGACACCCCAAAATAGATTCTCCTACTCCTCCTGAGTACAGCGATACCACGTGCGTGAGACTTCCACAGCCTGGCCACATACAGAGGCTGGGTACAGCCGAGTATGGCTGAGCATGGCTGGGTATGGCTGGGTACGGCTGGGTATCGCTGAGTATGACTGGGTATGGCTGGGTATCACCAAGTATGGCTGGGCATGGCTGGGTATTGCTGAGTATGGCTGGGTATCACCGAGTATTGCAGAGTATGGCTGGGTATTGCAGAGTATAGCTGAGTATTGCAGGGTATTGCAGAGTATGGCAAGGTATTGCAGGGTATCGCAGGGTATTGCAGAGTATCGCAGGGTATTGCAGAGTATCATAGAGTATTGCAGGATATTGCATGGTATTGCAGAGTATCGCAGGGTATTGCAGGGTATCGCGGAGTATCGCAGGGTATTGCATGGTATTGCAGAGTATCGCAGGGTAATGCATGGTATTGCAGAGTATCGCAGGGTATTGCTGGGCATCGCAGAGTATTGCTGGGTATTGCAGAGTATCGCAGGGTATTGCTGGGTATTGCAGAGTATCGCAGAGTATCGCAGAGTATTGCTGGATATTGCAGAGTATCGCAGGGTATTTCTGGGTATTGCAGAGTATCGCAGAGTATTGCTGGGTACTGCAGGGTATTGCAGAGTATCGCAGAGTATTGCTGGGTATTGCAGAGTATGGAGGGATGGTTGAACATGGATGGATGGATTGGTGGATGTGACTGCAATTGTCACAGAGCAGTGTTGTGGGAACTACACATCCAGCCCACAGCGCTACTGCCATCTGATCTCTCCCCCTCTCCTCTCACACTGTACCGATCGGTACACAGAGAGGAGAGAGGACCGACGCCGGCTTGTTTACAAGTGAAATGCTCCATCATTTGACGGGACTATCGCGTGGTAAACGGCTGCGATGAGTGGTTGTGATCTGTGATCCACGGGGTCCAGAGAATGTTGTTGGGTGGCGAGCGAGAGCGGAATTCTGGAAGGACGTCATAGTACGGCCTCCCAGAGTTAAGCAACCGCCCTGTAGCCGTCATTGGGCTATGGGCCGGTTTTTAAGTGGTTTTGTCTTTTTTTTTTTGTGGTATTTACCTTACATTCAATATTTTGCTTTGATTAATTGACTCTATTATTATCTCATGCAATATTTACAAAAAATTAGTCACGTGACCTTCGTATCGCATGCAGAATCCTTTAGTGAATTGACCCCATTGTTACAGGTATTAATAACTCCTTCATTCTTCTGAGAGCCCTGGAAAGGGAGCACCAGTCATACAGCTCCAGTTCATACTAATGCGGGAAATGCAGCAATTCCTGAACCAGATCACATGGGTATAAATCAATGCGAATAAAGAAAAGCTACCTGTACCTTTTTGATATGGATAGGGTGTGATTTTAATGATCCAAAATAAATGGGCTCAAATCGCACCACACAGAATAGCATATGATTTGCACAGAAATGCGGTGCTCAGGAGCAGGACAAGGGGCAGGCAGGAGGGACGGCTGCCCTGGGCACTGTGGTATCTTCTGAGGTGGGGGGGGGGGGGGGGCACCGCAAGGAGATTGGAGGGAAGGAGATTTGTGTTTAGTAGAGACTTTGGGGGGCAGCATGGGAGTAAGTATTAGGAGGGGAACTTTGGTTGATGGGGTGGTATGCTGATTGGAGATTTAGGGGGCTTTGTGTTAACAGAGTGGATAGGAGGGGGATTTGTGCTACAGGGGGGGATTGGGGAGAGATTTGTGCTGGGAGGGGGATTTGCAGTAGGGGGAATGGAGATGGGCACATGGAGGGGAAAGTTTAGGGGTAGCGGATCTGTGCGAAGTGGGTGATTTATTCTGAGAATGGGGGTTAATTTGAGCTGGGAGGATGGGGGGGGGAAGATATATGCTAGGAGCGGTGATTTCAGCGGGGGGGGTGGATTTGCACTGGGAGCAGATGGAATTAATGCACATTAGTGCTCAGTTTTTTGGGGAGGGAGATTTTTGCTGACACATGATGCTCATACATCTGGGTGGGGTGCAGTTTGGCATGTTCGCCCTGGGCGCTAGATGAGGCTAGATGACTATGTCCCAGCACTGCCTTTGCTATTCACATGCGGTTCACAGTGTGAACACAGTTCTATAGTGTTGAAGTCCGGACTCTGTGCAGGCCAGTCAAGTTCCTCCACCCCAAACTCACTCATCCATGTCTTTATGGACCTTGCTTTGTGCACTGGTCCAAATCATTTGGTGGAAGGGGGGAATATGGTTGTAGGTTGTTTCTCAATGGTTGGGCTTGGCCCCTTACTTCCAGTGAAGGGAACCCTTAAGGCGTCATCATACCAAGACATTTTAGACAATTTTATGCTCCCAACTTTGTGGGAACAGTTTGGGGATGGCCCTTTCCTGTTCCAACATGACTGCGGACCAGTGTACAAAGCAAGGCCCATTAAAATCTAAGGATGAGCTCACTTCGCCTACTCCACGCGCAGAGCCCGCCAAAAAGTCGGCGCAGCGCTGCGCTAATCATAGGCAGTGAGACATTGCCCCGATGTGCGGCTGCAGAGATCGGGCAATGTCTCACTGCCTGTGATTAGCGCAGCGCTGTGCCGACTACCTGGCGGGCTCTGCACGTGGAGTATGCAAACACGCCTGAGCTCATCCTTAAAGAGGAAGTAAACCCTGATGAGTTTACTTCCTCTTTCATTCCCTGCAAAGGTAAAGCATAATGGACTACTATGCATCGCATAGTAGTCCATTATGTGTCACTTACCTGACACAGGAGCCAGTGAAGTCACCGCTGTCCCCTGTAGTCCGGCGCATCCATCTTCTCAGTGGGGACTCGCAGCTCCGCCGCTGTCATTCGGCGAAGCCACAATGACGTCACTCCTGCACATGCGCACGGGAGCCAACACGCGCGCCGCTGTCTACGGCGCATGTGCCGTAGACAGCGGTGCCTGTTTTCGGGCAAATATCTCCTAAACCGTATAGGTTTAGGAGATATTTCTTGGACCTACAGGTAAGCCTTAATCTAGGCTTACCTGTAGGTCAAAGCGTGTTGTAAGGGTTTACAACCACTTTAATGAAGACATAGATGAGGGGATTTGGGGGTGGAGGAACTTGACTGGCCTGCACAGAGTCCTGACCTCAACCCAATAGAATATCTTTGGGATGAATTAGAGTGGAGACTGCAAGCCAGCCCTTCTCGTCCACATCAATGCCTGACCTCACAAATGTGCTTCTGGAAGAATGGTCAAACATTCACATAGACACACTCCTAAACCTCATGGACAGCCTTCCCAGAAGAGCTGAAGCTGTTATAGCTGCAAAGGGTGGCCCAACTCAATATTGAACCCTATGGACTAAGACTGAGATGCCATTAAAATGTCATTAAACCCAGGACCCTGCATTCACTATATCTGGTCTCCCACAGCACATAGAACATGGAAATGCAATTATTTTAGTAAATATAAACCGATAAACAGCTTTTCTCATCAGCAGTTAGAACAGTCTTGTGCCTACTAACATCTCTAAAATT
Source organism: Lithobates pipiens (assembly GCF_037356315.1). NCBI lineage: Eukaryota > Metazoa > Chordata > Amphibia > Anura > Ranidae > Lithobates > Lithobates pipiens. The sequence continues at coordinate 280,579,636 of NW_027507785.1, read as the reverse complement.
CGCCCCTTTTTAACAAATGAAACCTCCAAGCTCCTCATTCACTCCCTCGTTATCTCTCGCCTTGACTATTGCAACTCCCTTCTCATTGGCCTGCCTCTCCATATGCTATCTCCTCTTCAGTCTATCATGAATGCTGCTGCCAGACTTATCCACCTTACCAACTGCTCAGTGTCTGCCAACCCTCTCCTCCAATCCCTACACTGGCTCCCTATCACCAAGCAAATTAAATTTAAAATACTAACCACAACATACAAAGCCATTCACAACTCTGCCCCGAGCTACATCACCAATCTTGTCTCCAAATATCACCCAAACCGTCCTCTCCGCTCTTCTCAAGACCTCCTACTCTCAAGCTCTCGTCTCCTCCTCCCATGCTCGTCTCCAGGATTTCTCCAGAGCCTCTCCCATCCTCTGGAACTCGCTACCTCTACTGGTCCAGCTATGCCCTACTCTTACTACCTTCAGGCGATCCCTGAAAACTCATCTCTTCAGGAAAGCCTATCACATCTCCAACTAATCTCCTACCACTTCCATCAGCTCATTTCCCACAGTTATAACCTTTTGTACCATCTGCCCCACCCTATTAGATTGTAAGCTCTTCTGAGCAGGGCCCTCTTAATCCTCTTTTATTTTATTGTATTGTAACTGTATTGTCTCCTTTTATATTGTAAAGCACTTTGTAAATTGTTGGCGCTATATAAATCCTAAATAATAATAATAATACTATCAGGTTAAAGCTCGTAGGAGGGGTTTTCATTCTCCCAGAATTGTCCTATGAGGATGCAGGACCTCTGACCTTCTGGCTGGACAGTGATGATTGGCTCTGTGCTGATCACATGCACTCGCCCAAGAAAAAAAACCTTTCTAGCAATACACATCAACTAAGCAAGGGCAGAGTGCCCCCAAGGCTCTGTTTTATTGGGGATGGTTTGGGGACAGTGGTTCTCCCACTGTCCCCAACCCATCTCCTGATAGAACAGTGCTTTGGGGGCACTCTGCACATGCTTAGTTTTGTGTGTATTTCTAGAAAGTTTTTTTTTTTCTGGAGAGGATGAGAAAAGACAGGATCAAACAGCCTTTTTACACAATGCAGAGGATTAACCATTTAGGATCCACAGTGAGTATAACAAGCGTGATTTGCTGCATATACAGACTGATTTTACTGTTGTGGTTTTAGTAACACTCTAAAGTTCATGTGCGTGTAGGCAGGTGTCCCAATAATTTTGGCAATATAGAGTACCGTATTTTTCGGACTATAAGGCGCACGTAAAAGCCTAAATTTTCTCACAAAATCGACCGTGCGCCTTATAGTCCGGTGCGCCTTATATATGACCTGTTGACATGATGGCAAGCGCCGAATTCGTTTTCTTCACTTGGGCTTTAACAGTATCTGTCAGATGGGCGCGCATGGAGTCACAGATCAATAGGGATGGAGATTCGTGGAAAAAGCCACCCGGTCTCTTACCGTAAACTGACGTACCGTAAACCTCTCAGGTTGTTCTACTGCGTGACTGATAGCGATGAGTTTGAAATCCGCTTCGTAAGCATGTCTCTTAACAGGAGCCATTTTTGGGGCAGCGGGTATACCGTAGAAAATGAACGAATGAATGCGCACACCTCCTGACTAAGATGGCCGTAATGCTCACGAAGCTGCACTGCTTGGATTGGGCATTACGGCCATCTTAGTCAGGAGGTGTGCGCATTCATTCGTTCATTTTCTACGGTATACCCGCTGCCCCAAAAATGGCTCCTGTTAAGAGACATGCTTACGAAGCGGATTTCAAACTGAAGGCTATCAGTCATGCAGTAGAGCATGGAAATAGAGTAGCTGCGAGAGAATTCAACATTAATGAATCAATGGTACGAAAGTGGAGGAAGCAAGAAGATGCCCTGCGCCAGGTAAAGAAGACCAAACTGAGTTTCCGAGGAAACAAAGCAAGATGGCCACGGTTGGAGGACAAAATTGAACAGTGGGTTATTGAACAGAGAACCGCAGGTAGAAGCGTCTCTACTGTCTCTATTCGACTCAAAGCAACAGCGATCGCACGCGACATGGAGATCAACGACTTTCGAGGAGGTCCCTCTTGGTGCTTCCGTTTCATGAAAAGGCGGAATCTCTCTATCCGCACAAGAACCACTATGTCACAGCAACTGCCAAAGGATTACGAAGAAAAGCTGGCCATTTTCCATACCTACTGCAAGAACAAGATCAATGAACAGAAAATCCGACCAGAGCACATCACCAACATGGACGAGGTCCCCCTTACCTTTGATATCCCTGTAAACCGTACTGTCGAGAGAACAGGGACCAGTACGGTATCTATACGCACTACAGGAAACGAAAAGTCATCCTTCACTGTAGTTCTCGGTTGCCAGGCTAATGGCCAGAAACTACCACCCATGGTAATTTTCAAGAGGAAGACTCTGCCAAAAGAAAAGTTTCCGGTTGGCATCATCATCAAGGCTAACCCGAAGGGCTGGATGGACGAGGAGAAGATGAGTGAGTGGCTGAGAGAGGTTTACGTCAAGAGACCGGGTGGCTTTTTCCACGAATCTCCATCCCTATTGGTCTGTGACTCCATGCGCGCCCATCTGACAGATACTGTCAAAGCCCAAGTGAAGAAAACTAATTCGGTGCTTGCCATCATTCCGGGTGGATTAACCAAAGAACTGCAGCCACTAGATATAGGTGTCAACAGGTCGTTTAAAGTTAAACTGCGAGCTGCGTGGGAGCATTGGATGACAGAAGGCGAACACACATTCACCAACACAGGGAGGCAACGCCGGGCGAGTTACGCCACTATCTGCCAGTGGATCGTGGATGCCTGGGCGAAGGTATCAGTCACCAGTGTAATCCGAGCTTTCAAGAAGTCCGGAATTATCACTGAACAGCTAAGTACCGGTACCGATGACAGCAACGAGCCTGACTCGGATACTGATGAGAATGATGAGAGGGATACGGGCGTGCTTGATGCCGAAATCGCCCAATTGTTAAACTCAGACACTGAAGATGAAGAATTTGATGGATTTGCGGGAGAAGAATAAAGTGAAAAAGTGAGTGTCTGGTTTTGTACGGTATTCACCGGTAACTGAACAGTGTTAAGAGTTATTGAAGAATAAAGTGAAAAAGTGAGTGTCTGGTTTTGTATTTAATTGAACAGTGTTAAGAGTTATTGTTATAGACCATTTTATGGTTATTGCTAAAGAGTTGAATAAAATTTGACTTACAGTACCGCATCCGAGTTGTGTTTCATTAAATGCGCCTTATAATCCAGTGCGCCTTATAGTCCGATGCGCCTTATATATGGAAATATCCATTATATTAGCCGGTCGTTGCTAGTGCGCCTTATAATCCGGTGCGCCTTATCGTCCGAAAAATACGGTATGTGAACTTTAGGATTAATTTCTCCTCAATTCCTATAACTACAGAGGTGAATGAGGGCTTGTTGGTTCACATCACAACATGATTACATGTCTGTTGGCCAGTGGCGCACGGGCACTGCCCCCCCATCCATGCATCCAGCCCTCTGATTTACACGGACGCATGGATTCCATTTTAAGCACGTGATTAGAGGCTCTAATATGCTTCAAAGAAGGGTGGGCTTCGGAGACAGTACTCAGTTGTGTGACATAATGAATATTCACTATTGTTACACCGATCCTCCGTTTCCTGATTGGCTGAAAGGAGATGCTACAGTGATGCCGAGGAGACGTACAGCGAGGACAGTGCCATGATGCCTGCCATGGAGGAGACATGGGAAGCCAGCCACCCATCGCCCGGAGGGAAGTGCTGCCCGGTGTAAGTGTTGCGGGTGACCGACCACCTGGGGGAGGGGAGGTGATGTCTGTGCACTGTTTGCTCCCCCCCCCCCCCTCCACACACACACACACACAAAATATACCACAGGCCACCACTGCTGTTGATATAATCTGATGACAGGCTTTTTTCATATTTTTCATGTTGCACCTTTTTTTGGTGCTGTTTTTTCTGTTCTAAGGGTCACATTACTTTTATACAATGTGCTGCAATGTGATAAATGGCCGTCTGCCGCCTTTATTTTTAGAGCACGCCAATGCAGCATGTTGGTGCGCTGGCACAATAGAAAACGGGGCTTTCTGCCTTATTGCTACCTGTACCCCGGTTAAGGAGATTCACTCTCTCTATTTCTACTGTTTACTATATCCTTAGAGTAACAGAAAATCCCACATTTTGGGTTGTCACCAGAACAGGAACAGAGGGGTAGTCTTCCAATGGGGACATTAGTTCTGGTGACAGTCAGATTTTGGAGGGACTTCCTCTCACTTCCTGTTTTAAGTATGGGGCAGGAAGTGAAGGAAAATCTCCCCTATGGGACAGAGATGGGGAGGGGGAAGCCTGACAGGGGTTATAACCCTCCCTTATTCTATCCATAGTAATAAAAAATATATATTTATTTTTAATTCTGTGTGAATGTAATGCTCCAGGACAGAGGAGTGTGTATGGGCCCTCGGTGTTCTGCTTGTTCAGAATGATGTGAATACTTTATTGCTATATTTATTGTGGACATAGATTCACATTATAGGAGCTCTTCCCTCACTGCTCTCCAAGGCAGAACCATACGCCTGTTGTCAGGCTCCGCCCTATACGTGCGTCACGACGTGACGTTCCGCCCTTCTGCCATTCTCGCCATCTTGATTACCTCGTGTTGAAGCGGAGCTGCTCGGTGAGGATTTGTGTTGTGTCCGGTGTTAGGGGGATGGGTGGCGGTGTACGGTGATGTGTCCGGTGTACAGGGGGAGATGGGTGACGGTGTCCGGTGTAGGGAGGGCGCTCGGTGTCCGCAGAGGCCTCGCTGTGTGGTGTCTGGGGACCGCGGGGCTCTCTGGGTAATCATTGGCAGGCCTCGCTCTGTCTGCTCTCCTGTACTCCCCCATCAGCCGGTCCTATCCCGGACTAGACACCGGGGCCTGATCTCCGGGACAGGGAGGCGACCGGGCGGTGTAGCGCAGTTTATACATCCCTCTTCTGTATGTGAGAGCCGGGAGTGTTCTCCCCGGAGATCAGCGTGGAGGGGGAGGGGAGGTGTGCGCTCTTCATCACTGGAGTCCATGGTGGGGGTGAAGGGACTGCAGGCCTCCATATCCCGGGGGGTGTGTACGGATCCACGGGACAGAGGCTACCATACGAAGCCATGGTCTGGGGTGGTGGGAGTATAGGGATCTACAGGGGGGGTGGGAGTGTAGGGATCCTTTATAGCGTATGTGTGTGTGTGTGTATATATATATATATATATATATATATATATATATATATAGTGTGTGTGTTTTGGAGGGTGGTAATGTAGGGATCTGATGGGAGTTTAGGGATCCATATTCTGGGGGGTGGTAGTGTAAGGATCTAGGGGTGGAGTGTAGGGATCTCAGGGGTGGGAGGTTGGAATATAGGGATCCAGGATCTAAGGGGGGAGTAGTATGGCTCTAGGGGGTGATGGAGATGTAAGGATCTGGGGGGATGGGAGTGTAGGGATCATATATCGGGGGGGGGGGGTGGTAAGGGATCCATGGTCTTGGGGGGATGGGAGTGTAGGGATCCATGGTCTTGGGGGGGATGGGAGTGTAGGGATCCATGGTCTTGGGGGGGATGGGAGTGTAGGGATCCATGGTCTTGGGGGGGATGGGAGTGTAGGGATCCATGGTCTTGGGGGGGATGGGAGTGTAGGGATCCATGGTCTTGGGGGGGATGGGAGTGTAGGGATCCATGGTCTTGGGGGGGATGGGAGTGTAGGGATCCATGGTCTTGGGGGGGATGGGAGTGTAGGGATCCATGGTCTTGGGGGGGATGGGAGTGTAGGGATCCATGGTCTTGGGGGGGATGGGAGTGTAGGGATCCATGGTCTTGGGGGGGATGGGAGTGTAGGGATCCATGGTCTGGGGGGGATGGGAGTGTAGGGATCCATGGTCTGGGGGGATGGGAGTGTGTATGGATCTATGGGTGTGAGGTTGGACTATAGAGGGGGGGCTGGGTAGTGTATGGATCTAGGGGGTGATGGAGATGTAAGGATCCAGGATGGGGGGGGGGGTGTTGGGGTCTTATTTCTGGGGGTGGGTCGTAATGTAGGGATCCTATATCTGGGGGGGGGGTCATAATGTAGGGATCCTATAACTGGTGGGATGGGAGTGTAGGGATCAGGGGGATTGGAGTGTAGGAATCCAAGGTCTGGGGGGATGGGAGTATAGGGATCCATATTCTGGGGTGGAAGTGTGTATGGATCTAGGGGGTGGAGGTTGGAATATAGGGATCCAGGATCTAAGGGGTGGGATGGGGGGGTAGTGTATGGATCTAGGGGGTGATAGAGATGCAGGGATCCTCAATAACTCAACTGGGTTATGTTTTGGTGTATCGATTCCTTTATTTCTCTTTACATTTTCTGTAAAGTGGCACACCAGACAAATGTCTAAATACCTCTATGATTTATTAGTGGATACAAAGCTGCATTTATTTGCCTTTTATATCTGCTTTCAGTGCACCTTTAGGCTCCATGCGCACTAGTGGCAGAAAAATGCTCATAGTGACTATTGTTGCACTACATACATGCATTCACAGCCGCTTAAAGCAGGTCTCCACCCAAAAGGGGATCGCTGCTTATTTGCCTCCCCCTCCCCCGGCCAAATTTGGCACCTTTTGGGGGGTGGGCAGCGGGTACCTGGTTTTGACGGGTACCCGCTCCCACTTCCGGCTGAGTTTGCACCCTTCCCCCGGCTGCTCGCCCATTCTGAGTGCAGTACATTTCATGCATGCGCAGTAGGGGACCGGCTGGGGAGCCGTAAGTCTTCAATGCCAGTTTTCTTTAGCGGATATGGCGGTGACAGTAGCCGATTGAAAAAAAAATGGCTTGGATGGGGACACTGCTGGATCCCTGGACAGGTAAGTGTCCTAATATAAAAAAAAAAAATTCGGAAGGGAAAGTTGCATCAAAGTAGTACTCAAGTCGCCTGTCAATGTTGCATGACTTCAGGTTACAGTAGTGTGAACCGAGCCTAAAACAGATCATTTTAGCATGTGGTCTGATGTGCACAAGCTCTAAAGCTGCATACACACCCAAGCAGAGCGGTTTTCTTTTTTTCCCAGAAGCATTTTTTAAGTGTTCACATGCATATTCATGCTTCCAGATTTTTTTGCTTTAGTCGGCTAAAAGGATGGGGGGAGGAGGCCAGTTCTTACCAGTTAAAATGCCTTAAAGCGGTGTTCTGCCCCATCATTGAGCTTCAAGCTAAACACTCATGTGAATTGTCATCGCAATGTGAAGTGACTTGGTGTTTGTGAGATTTCATTTGTCAAGCATTCAGGTCATTTACAATATTTGACTTTAGGGTCCTTTCACACGAGCGTTCCGTTTCTTTCATCACTTCCGTCACATTTTTTTCAAAGAAAGATGCGTTTATCAGGTTCTCATAATTTTTTTACAAAAGTTTTTTTTTTTTTTATTATTATTACCAACGCAAAACCGGATTCAAAATGGAATGTTTGTCCGTTTTTTTTATATCCTTTTCTTTCTTCTGTTTTTTTTTTTTTTTTTTTCAGAAGAAAAATAGGGCTTTGATCCGTTCCAAAAAACAGATGTGCATGTAAATTGATGGTTTCGTCCGCTTTTCTATAAAGATGCATTGATGTCCGTTTATCATTTATGAATAGATAGAAGAAAAACGGACTAACAGAGCACCCGTGGGAGAAAGGGCCTTGTGGTTTGCTTCTATATGCTTTGGTGCACACAACACAGATTGATACATATTTTCATAATGCTACACTTACTTTCAGTCCAGAGTTTGGAAAATTGGTCACATGGCCACAAATAGATACCTTTTCCTGTGAAGCGTTGTGAATAGTAAAAAGAAAAGTACAGGTTATTATGAGTACATTGAGGATTTATGTTTTCCAGCAGCCCTTTTATAATAGTACTGACCATTTGACCCTCCGATGGAAAATGCTGATGAGGTGCTTCTATTTTTATCTGCACTCCATGAAATACTACAATGGACGGAGTACTATAAAGAAGAGGGAACACTGAATTGGTTTGCTTCCAGCATTCTAGTATTGTGAAAAAGGGTATATAAAAGTCATCTGCATGTAATCCCCGGCCCATCCAGATTAACCAACTTCTGCAGTTCTATCACTTTTATATCTACTTCCTTGAGACATTTCACAGTTTTGTACTGCAAAAACAAAATGCTTTAGGGCCAGTTCACGCCCTAGAAACACAGTCCAGATGCTTTTCTGCATGCGCATTTGATGCAGTCCAGTGTATTTTTTTTTTTCCACTTAACCAAGGATGTGTGCATTCTGGTTCATTCCAGTGCGTGTTTGATGCGTTTTACAGCATTCCAGTGCAGGAAAAATGCAGCGCGTTTTACTTATTTTTTTTCTGTAACTGCACTGGTGAACTATTTGCCATTGAAAACCACATAACCTACTTTCAATGCATTTTTGGTGCAGAAAAAAAACGCACTGGCCTGCATGTGGTGTGAACTGGCCCTTGGCTAATAAGAGCAGATTTCTTAAAGGGGTTGCAAAGTCTCGTTTGTTCAAAAAAAAAAAAAAAAAGTTATACTTCCTCTGTGCAAGGGTTTTGCACAGAGTGTACTTGATCCTCCACTTCTGGGGTCTCCCAGTGGAGCTCCTGGCTCCTCCCCCCACATTGAGTGCCCCTACAGAGAAGCTCTTTCCTTGGGGGCAGTCATGCGGACATGCTGCTGGGGCCCATTGACACAGACAGCAAGACTCCACATCATTGGATTTGATTGACAGCAGTAGGAGCCAGTGGTTCCTGCTGCTATCAATCTATCCAGAGAGGACCCAAGTCACCGACTGGAGCTTGTGTGCTTGTCCCCGTTGCTGGAAAGGTCGGGCTCAGCTAAATAAATGGGGGGGGCTGCTGCGGCACAGGTTTTTCACCTTGATGCATAAAGATGAAAAAACTAGAGGGTTTACAATCCCTTTTAATAGTTTTTTGGTGCATTCTTCACATGTTCCCAGAGCCCTGTACAGCGGTGGCAATTTTGAGATGTGGCTGTGGGAGGAGGAACCCCCACCTGGTGTCATTGACAGAGGGTTGCCGGGGCATGTTAAAGCCTAAATATGGGTGTAACGTGAGATATGCTTCAAAAGTTGCACTTAGCTTTTAAATTTGTGCATGCTTCTTCTGGGTGAAAAATGCATGAAAGCCGACCATGTTCACTAGTAGAATTTCAATCGGTATTTTTCATTTGAAGAAAGTTAATTTGTTTTTGTAATGGGGTCAGATCAGCGTTTTTGTTTTAGGCCACGGTGACACAAATTTTGAAGGGGCAGGATGGAAATCTTTCTTGAATTGGTGAAATTCCAATGCCCTGTACACGCTATAGGATTTTCCGACAACAAATGTTGGATGTGAGCTTATCGGAAAGTCCTAGCGTGTGTATGCTCCATAAAACATTTGTCGGAAATTCCGAGCGTGTGTACACAATTCCGACGCACAAATGTCCACACGTGCTCGGAATCAAGCAGAAGAGCCGCACTGGCTATTGAAATTCATTTTTCTCAGCTCGTCATACATGTACGTCACCGCATTCTTGACATTCGGCATTTCCGTCAACATTTGTGTGACCGTGTGTATGCAAGACAAGTTTGAGCCAACATCCTTCGGGAAAAAAATCCACGGTTTTGTTGTCGGGAAAATCCTATCCTGTGTACGAGGCACATCAGTTTTGCACTTTTTTTTTTTTTTTTTTTTCTGGAAAGTCCATTCGTTACAAAATAGAATACTAAAAGCAAACTTTATTTATTTTTATTTTTTTTCCCTCTTAACCGCTTTAATACCGGGCACCCCCCTTCCTGCCCAGACCAATTTCCAGTTTTCACACTTTGACAATGGAACACTATACCCAAACTAATTTTTTTATAATCCCCCCCCCCCCCCCCCCCCCACAAATAGAGCAGCTTTTTGGTGGTATTTGATTACCACTGGGTTTTTTATTTTTTGCTAAAAAAAAAGTGAACTTTTGGGAATAACGTTTTTTTCCCTTCATTTTTGTTTTTAAAATTTTTGGAAAGTAGGCTTTCGCCTTCACTGTGGAGGCACTAATATGCAGCACTGATGGGTGGGTACTGATTGGCATCCCTGATGGACACTTGTGGGCACTGCGGACGGAGCTGCAATGATCAATGCGCTGATTATGAGCGCAGACACCCCCGGTCAGGAGAGTCTCTTATCGGCTCTCCTCGCACCCTGTCGGTGAAAATGGAGAAAAAATAAAAACCGAAAACTGTCACTTCCTGGTTATGCTGAGATTGGGTACAGGTGATCACATGGTAAAGAGCCTACGTCAGTGATGGTGAACCTTGGCACCCTAGATGTTTTGGAACTACATTTCCCATGATTGCTCATTAACTCTACAGTGTAGTTGAGCTTCATGGGAAATGTAGTTCCAAAACATCTGGGGTGCCAAGGTTCGCCGTCACTGGCCTACGTCGTAGGCTCTTTACGGTGATTAGAGATGTGGTGTGCCAGAGCGACACACCGCACTACCGATGGCTGCGAGTGGCTTATTCTGCTGGATGTCATATGACGTCCAGTCAGGATAATGAAACCCCTGCCTGGCCTTGATTCTGCTATAGGCCGGGCATGATGTGGTTATAGTACTTTCGAACAAAAAAACAACTTCTCCTGCGCTCTGGTGTCTTGGTCTTTGAAGTGTGATACCGAAAGTTTAAGATGGTAGTGTCAAAAAAAGGTCTTGCAGCCCTCCTTTTAGAACATTGGGTGTTCAAATACTGGAGAAAAACAAAACAAAAAAGGAAGGCGCACTGGATCCAATTCAATACAATTGGATCCATCACACCAAACATCAACACATCCAGATCAGTTGTCAGATGAATTGACAAATACCTCAACGAAAACTAACGCGTTTCGGGGGTGAACCCCTTTCTTCAGAGCCAAAATAAGCAATGGTTCCTTGCTGAAGGCTAGCTGTATATGTGTGTGTATATGTGTGTGTATATGTGTGTGTGTGTAATAAATAAATATATATATATATATATATATATATATATATATATATATATATTGTGTGGGGGTTTCTAAAAGCATGTGATCAGAAAGGTCATGGAGCTCCACCCACTCCTGGTGGCACCTTGGGCTGTAGTACCGATGCCCACCAGCCCCAATTTCGAACAACATTCATTATGTCAGTGAATGTACTGATGAGTTATCGTGCACAAAAATCTATAACTGTACAGTCAACATAAAGCAGAACTAATGTTAAAAAAAAAAAAATTGCAAACCATCAGGGTCTATTGCAGGAGAGACATACAATGCCTCTTCTACAATAAAGTGACATCATCCCACGCTGGCCAATTAACACAGTCAAAGACTGACACCAGGGAGAAGATGCAGGAGTCGGACCGTCAGAACTAAGGTATGTATTTTAACCTTTAGTACAGTTTTTTTTATTTTTTTAGAGGGAAACCACAAGGCCAGCTCTGTTATCTTCTAGGCCAGTCCTCTTTCTGAACCAGGAACACTCATGAGGTTGCTAGAAGTTCCTTGAGTAATCACTACCTCTTAGATAAGTAACCACTGTCACCAATCTTTTCAGCTGTTGGTACTGACAAAATTCTTCCCCCTTCTTGACCATTGTGCCAATGTTCTGTAAGTTGTAGATAAAAGTAGTTATTGGCAAAATGCAGGCGTCTGTACTTGGTGTTTCTAAAGGTTATACTTTTTTTCTTAAAATGTTATACTTGCCTGCTTTGTGCAAAGTGGTTGCTTACCTCCAGTTTCTTACCAGCTTTGTGCAGAGTGGTTGCTTTCCTCCAGTTTGGTGGTTTCTTACCAGCGCTGTCCATTCAGCAAGCCTGGTCACAAGGGGGGCTAAGGTGTGTGCGTGCCCCTGAGGCAGACTGCGTACTTCCATGGATGCACACAACGTCTGTAAGCCATGTTCCCCCTCCTCCCTTGCAGGAGTTTGGCTGACAGCAGCAGGAGCCTATGGTTCTTAATGTTTCCTGTGAAAGCAGCAAGAAAAGAGATCAGTGTTGCAGCCAGGACAGTGGCTAGAGGTGTCAGGTCAACCCATAATCAAAAACGCATGGAAAGTATGTTACATGGGATCCAGTAGCATAGTTTACATCAGTGTAGTCAGTTCCAGTGCATTTCAGTTCCAGAAGAAAAAGTAGAACGTGCTGTTTTTCTTTTTTTTGTTTTTTTTTCCCCCTGCATGGAACTATGCTGGAAAACATCAAAAACGCCAAAAATGCACCAGACCCCAGTATAGTGACCGGAAAAGGAAGAAAAATTTATCAACTCTTCCCATAATCCTCTTCTGGTCACATGCACATCTGGACAAGATGGAACACGTAAGACTATCTGGACACTTATAGGCTCTATCAACTGCGGATGTACCCGATAACGCCTTCTATTGCAGGCAGTCTTAGCAGTGCAATGGCCATAACAATGAATAAGCCTACCGGCACAGACATGTTTTCTACACAGCAGTATTCTGTTAGGTTTATTAATCATAAATCCATCTAATTGACCTGCAGAACAACAAGGTTTATGAAAAGCTGTGTAGAATTTTAGGCTTGGTTATGGATTTTAAGACCCCTTTCACACGGGCAGTGGTTTTCAGGCGTTACAGCGCTAAAAATAGCACCTGAAAAGAGCTGCTCCATGCAGCATCGGTGCGCTGGCAGGGTGTCGCAAAAGTTCCTGCCAGCAGCTTCTTTGGAGCGGTGAACTCGCCACTTCACCACCACTGCTCCCCATTGAAATCAATGGGGCAGCGCTGCGATACCACCGGCAAAATGCCGCTCAGGTGCCGTTTTGCCGGTGGATTTAACCCCTTTTCAGCCGCTAGCGTGGGGTTAAAACTGCCCTGCTAGCGGCCAAATAGCGCCACTAAAACGACTGTAAAGTGGCCTTAAAAATAGCTTTACCGCCGATGCCCCCCGCGGCTCGGTGTGAACGGGCTCTAATGGATTAGTTCACACTTGGTAACATGTTACTTAGTTTTTGTGCATTGGGAAGGACCCAACTGGGGCAATGAATAGGAAATTACAAGTAAATAGGACAAAAAAATGTTTTGTGGACTTCCTCTGGTTTGAACAATGCTTAGCATGGATTTTTCCCTTTTAAAGGATTGAATTTTGATGTGCTGAAAAATGTAGTAGGGAGTCTATTGAAAGCTAAACCTTTATTTTATTCACATTTTGTACTCTGTGAAGCTTATTGCATCCATGGGATGCAATATTATATCCAGCAATATTACATCCATTCAGAACCTGGTTTACTTGCCTGTTAACTTTGCTTTATTTTCCACAGTCTGTTTCATGAGAAATATTAACTTTTTTTATTTTATTTTTTGTTTTAGGTCCATTATGAATCAGGAAAAACTAGCAAAACTTCAGGCTCAGGTCCGGATAGGTGGCAAGGTTAGTACTTGTTCTGATCATGTGCTTGACCCTGTAAATTCTTTGGTTTGTTCATTAGACTTTGAAAGACCAACTTGCACTAAAAAATATTTTCTTTGTATTGTTAGGAAGTATTTACATTTTTTTTTTTTTTTTTGCTGTCTTTGTTTTGGAGAGATTTTTTCCCACTTCCTGTCTTGGTTACACGATCTCTCACACACAATGTTGCTGGTACAGGATGCATGAATTATTCCTTTTACATATAGACAGAGGCATTCCAACTGGATTTTAATTGTATACCCCATTCACATTTATGTGACTTGGCACATCAAAGTCATAAGTTATACCCCATGTTTTCCAACGATAACTATTCATGTATGTGCGACTTCAAAGTAGTTCATGCACTACTTTAGTCCAACTTTCATGCAGCTTCAATGTCAATCCTCAAATGTTGCATGAAACTTGTACCTGAAGGTTTTACATGCAACAGTGGGTCCGACTTTGCAGAGGGACAAGAACTCACATCTAAGCCACATCCATCCTAAATTGCATCACAGTTGCACTCCAAAGCCAAGCAAATGGGAATAGAGCCAATATGACAAAGCATTCACTAATATTGTGAGAAGAGGGTGATAGACACACGCAAGATCCCGAAAATATAGCAGGTTTTCTATTCAAATAGGAACTTATTATAGAGACTTAAAGCCTATCAGCACTGTATGAACTGTGTGTAGCATCAGTATACACCGCTGTGTTACAGCAGCAGGATGGGAACTTCCTGTCCTTATCCCGCAACAAAATAGAGTTGAGCGCTGCCCGGCCGTTCATACGAAGCTTTGTACTTTCTGAATTAATACAAAGCTTTCTCTTAATTGGCTAGATGATATGATCTCTGCCTCAGCCAATTAGAGGAAGCTTTTTATTCCTTTCAGAGATTGCAAAGCTTCCTGTGAATGGCTTAGCAGGAGGGGGAAGGGAAGTATACCGTGTGTGGGTAAGCCTACATACAGATCATTCAGTGCGGACAGCCTCTGCATTTGTTTGGACCAGCTGGTACTGTGGTTCCTTCTGCTGGACCCTATGTTGGTACAGCACACAATAGTGAGCTAGGGATCAGGAAGGAACCACATTGTGCTGCGGGGAATGCAGAGATCTAATACTCCCAAGTGTTGAACAGAGCAAAGATCCAATGAACAAGTAGTAGAGTTTCCCCTTTTACAGACCCTTTACATGTTGCAGCTTTTTTAACCCATACTTTTTGCCAGCCTTTTTAACACTGTATTAAAACTTAATGTTCCCTGTATATTATTATGGCGGGGGCAGCACCTGATATATATTTATGCTTCTGTACTTAGTTTTTGCATTTGTCACAATGTCTGCTTTTTTTTACTTATCTTAGGGCACAGCCCGCAGAAAGAAGAAGGTTGTACACAGAACAGCAACAGCAGATGACAAGAAACTTCAGAGTTCTCTCAAGAAACTGGCCGTAAATAATATTGCTGGAATTGAAGAGGTAATGCTGTTTGGGATCAAGTGAAAATCTGTTTCTGTTCTGCCCAATAAGCAAATATTTCACACTATTTCTATCCCAGGCAAAAAGTATTTTCCTCTGGTGTGGTGGCTAGTTTTCAATGGCGAATACATTTTTTTTTTAAATTAAAATGACACAAACATCTCAAAGACAACATATTCATAAAATTTTGCATGAACTAAGTTGGATTAAAGGGAAACTATAGGTGTATAACTTTTTTTTTTTTTTGCAGGTAAATATGATTAAAGATGATGGCACGGTTATCCATTTTAACAATCCCAAGGTCCAAGCATCCCTCTCCGCCAACACATTTGCAATTACCGGCCATGCGGAATCCAAGCAGATCACAGAAATGCTTCCAGGAATCCTAAGTCAGCTGGGTGCTGACAGCCTCACAAGTCTCCGTAAGCTAGCTGAACAGTTCCCTCGGCAGGGTAAGGGACCTTCTTTGTCATCAATTCAGTCATTTCTTTACTCGGCTGTGCTGGCATATCTTTTATAGTGTATAAAAATTTAAACCTTTTTGGATAGTTTTTAGATATAGTAGGGAAAAGTTGTTACAACCCATGTCAAGTATTTTTTTTATTTTTTTTTGCCTGTCTCAAGGAGAGAAGGATAATAAATCTCTCCAAAGTTAGGGAGATCTTTCCTAGCTGTAATTACTAGAGCAAATGTCCCATTGGAAGATTTCCCCACCAATCCTGTTGCGGTTGTAACAAATTAACCACTTGCTGAACGCCCTATAGCAAGTTTACTGCTACAGGGGTGCCAGCTGTGCACCGGATTGCGTATACACGTGTTTCCGGACTTCCGTCTGCAGGGGGCACGCTGCTTCTGCTGTGATTCACAGCAGAAGCCAATCTGTGGGTGTCGGGCACTCAGTGTCTTCCAACACTCGCCAATCGTCTGTAAAGTACACAGGGGATCTGCCGATGTAAACAATCCCTGCTCTGACAGTGGGGGATGGAATCTGTTCCGGCAAAATGCATAATAAACACAAACACTAGCTAGGCACACATTTAACCCCCTTGATCACCCTAGATGTTTAACTCCCTTGCAGCCGATTCGTACAGTGACCAGTGTCTCTGGTTCCCGAAAAGTGTCAGAATGTCCATGTAGGGCTGCAACTAACGATTATTTTCATAATCGATTAGTTGGCCGATTGTTTCGGTTAATAACCTTTAAAAAAAAAAAAAAAAAAAAAAAAAAAAAAAAGTGGGTCAAATTGATTTTCATTTTC
Source organism: Lithobates pipiens (assembly GCF_037356315.1). NCBI lineage: Eukaryota > Metazoa > Chordata > Amphibia > Anura > Ranidae > Lithobates > Lithobates pipiens. Next base: position 280,563,442 of record NW_027507785.1, on the reverse strand, counting down.
AACCACAGTGATGGGAACATTTGGAAAGAATAGAAAACTTCTTGGTCAAAGGAATTTTCAGACAGTGTATGTGGTTTTCGTTCAGAAATTACATTCATTTTAAAAACTGAAATTTTAAAATTCTTTCAGCGAATGTACAAAGATTATTCGTCTGAATATTCTTATCTGAAAATTGATCCGTGTGACCAGCACAAGGCTCGGTGCACACCTATGCAGTTTGCTTTTGATCTGTTTCTGCAGTGCTTTTTGCTGTACGTTTTGATTTTTGCCCACGTGATTTTACTGCAGTTTGTATTTTTGTATTTTTTTTTGGGCAGATTAAACACAAATTGCTGCAAAAATGCATTACATGCTTTTCTGCAGCTTCTCCACTGAAGTATATTGAACCAATAAAGAACCATTTTGCGTTAAAAGTCCCTGACCCTTTCAGATGTGAACGTGTCCCATAGGAAACCATGTAAATGAATTGTAGTGCATTTCTGCAAAAAGCACCAAACAAACACATAGGTGTGAACCAGGCCTAAGACGTTTACTAACATAATGGGGTTAAAACTAAACGTGGCCCTTTATAGTAGAAAAAAGCAGATAATCACTACTGTAAGGGGTTAATTTTTTACTGTAGAACAGTGAGTAATATTTACAGTAGCAATTATTTGCTCTTTTTGTACTATAAAGGGCTCTATTTTATTTTTATTTTTTTCCAAATCCATTATGTTACTGGCCGATTAATCGATTACCGTATATACTCGAGTATAAGCCGAGATTTTCAGCCTCTTTTTTTGAGGCTGAAAGTGCCCCCCTCGGCTTATACTCGAGTCATCGCTGTCTGCCTGCTCGATCAGCGTGTCGAGCAGACAGACAGCGGCCATTCTATAATTCAAAAGCCGCGCCTCCGGCTCCGCCTTCGCCTGTGATAGGCGGAACACTGAATTTCCCAGCAGCCTGTGTTCCGCCTATCACGGACATCGTATCATCCTCGTACTACGGACGAGGATGATACGATGTACGTGATAGGCGGAACACAGGCTGCTGGGAAATTCAGTGTTCCGCCTATCACAGGCGAAGGCGGCGGCGCAGCTTTTGAATTTTACAATGGCCGCCGAGGCGCCGACGAAGAGGGCACGGGACGGAGGCAAGGCACGGCACGGGACGGAGGCAAGGCAAGGAGGCAAGGCACGGGACGGAGGCTCGGGACACAGGTAGGCTGGACACACACACACACACACACACACACACACACACACACACACACACACACACACACACACACACACACACACACACACACACACGGATGGAGACACACACACACAGGGATGGATGGATGGATGGAGACACACACACACACAGGGATGGATGGATGGACACACACACACAGGGATGGATGGATGGACACACACACACACAGGGATGGACGGACACACAGGGATGGACGGACACACACACAGGGATGGACAGGCATGTCTTACCCTCGGCTTATACACGAGTCAATAAGTTTGCCAGTTTTTTTGGGGGTAAATTGGGGGCCTCGGCTTATATTCGGGTCGGCCTATACTCGAGTATATACGGTAATTTCATAATCGATTAGTTGTTTCAGCCCTAGTCTGCTGTAATATCAGTCGCGCTATAAGTCATTAATCGCCACCATTAATAGTATAAAAAAATTCCATAGATTGTAGATGCTATAGCATTTGTGTAAAGCAATCAATATACTTTTATTGGGAAAAACGTGGCAGAATACATATAGGCCTAAATTTACGAAGAAATGCTGAATAAATATATAAATATGTATGTATGTATGTATGTATGTATGTATGTATGTATGTATGTATGTATGTATGTATGTATGTATATATATATATATATATACATTTTTTTTTTTTTTTTTGATTTGATGTCTTATAGCCAAAATAGTGTGTGTATGTGTGTGTGTATATATAATTGTCAGTCTTATGTTTATAGTAGTGATCCAATACCACACAAAGCTTTATTTGTGGGGGGAGGGAATGACACTTTGGTAGCGTTGCATGACTACATTTGTCAGTTAAAGTAACAGAGTGGTGTATTGCAAAAAATGGTCTGGTCATGAAGGGGGGGGGTAAATCTTCTGGTAGTTAAATTTGAAAAGTGGGTTACCAGGCCAGATAAAGCATTTGAATCCTGACACAGACCTCAATAAAACACTGGGGATCCACCTTTCCTTGCTCTATCCAAACAAAAAAAAGTGGATTTGTATACCCTTTTGAAGAAGTGAAAATCTTTTAAACAGAGCACGTAGCAGTTTAGACTTGATGAGATGTAAAATATAGTTTGTGTGCACCTGCCTATTTCCTGTGGAAAGCATCCTAATATTGCACTCGGACACATACAATATCTTTATCGTGCGCACTAAAATATTTGGCTTCATATTTCACTTTGTTTCGCAGCTTCAGTCGGGGTGGGGTGGGGGGGTTCAAAGTGACTAAAGGCTCGTTGTTTTTTTTTTTTTTTTTAACAAACTTGCCAATACTTACCTGCTCTTTGCAAGGGTTTTGCAAAGAGTGGCCCTGATCCTCCTTTTCTGGCATCGGCGCTCCTGGCTGCTCATTGGGTGCCCCCATGGAGAGTCGCATTCCATGGGGGCATTCATGCGGGCGCATTCCCGAGTCGTGCTGCTGCGTCCATTGACATAAACGGGACTCGGCCCTGGCTTCCATGGGACTGGATTTGATTAACGGCAGTGGGAGCCAATGGCTCCTGCTGCTATCAATCTATCCAGTAAAGACCCGAGACAGCGGCTGTAGCTGCTCTGCTCGTCCCCGATGCTGAACCGATTGGGTGCAGGTAAGAAAAAGGGGGAATATGGGGGCAGCTGTACCACAATGTTTTTTTTCGCCTTAAAGCGGGAGTTCCGACTTTTTTTTTTTTTTTTTTTTTTTTTTTGTCTGCAGCTGCTGACTTTTAAAGTATGGGCACTTACCCGTCCAGCGCGCCCGCGATGTCATCACCCGATGCTGATCTGTCGATTGGGTGCTGCTGCCGCCGCCATCTTAGGTGTGAGGATCAGGAAGTGAAGCCTTGTGGTTTCACTTCCCGGTTCCCTACTGCGCGTGCGAGAGTCGTGCTGCACAATAAGGATGGCCCCTGCTGTCTCTGGGATCCGTGTGTTTCCCAGCAGACAGCGGGGGCCCCGCAGGAAGTGGCGTAAATAGCAGCAGATTCTGTGGATATCTGCGCCTGGAAGTGGGTGCAGATACCTGTATTATACAGGTATCTGTACCCCTCTCTCCCCCCCCCCGAAAGGTGCCAATTGTGGCACCGGAAGGGGGTAGGGTTACAATGAGCGCATGTTCCACTTTAGGGTGGAACTCCGCTTTAATGCATAGAATGCATTAAGGTGGAAAAATCCTGAGACTTTACAACTCCTTTTTTTTTTTTTTTTTTAAAGTTTCACATTGCTTGCCATTTCAACTGTCTCCCAGCTTCTGAGTGTTAAAATGGAACTTCACTTTTCTAATCAACATTGACTATTATTAATCCTTATGCTGCTAGCATTAGTAAATAGGAAAGTATGTCATATCACTTAAATATTTGATGTCTCATATTTCAGAAGTCTTTAGGAGTGGAGTAAAAGAGTTTTCTCAGCCAAGCACATCCCGTGCCTACATGCTTGAGCTAGGGGCAGATGAATTGGGAACTAAATGCTACATAAGTCATCTGCTCTTAGTCGAGAAGGTCAGGGCCAGAAATGCTGGGGGGGGGGGGGGGGGTGTTTTTTAAAGAGATTTCTCAGCATAATAGAGCATGGTTGGATGAATGGGGGAGGTTGCAATGAATGAAATCGTGTTTTTGGTTTGTGATGCTCAGATGCAGTGAAGATCATATTTAGAGTTGGATAGTTCATATGTCAGGATCTCAGACTCAATGAGTTAAGACAAGTTTGCACAGCACTTTACAACATGAGAGCAGACAGAACAGTTTCAGTACAATTCAATACAGGAGGAATCGGAAGGCCCTGCTCATTAGAACTTACAATCTAAAAGCTAATTGAGAGGCAAATGTTTATATCTTTCATACCATAACAGTAAAAATGTAAACTGAGTGATTGGGCTCTTGTATAAGTGGAGTCTTGATTTAGTTCTCTTTAAAGCTTGGCATGGTCAATTTTTTTTTTTGTAAAAATGCTGCGGACAGAATCGGCCACCAGCTTATGTAGTCACTCATTGCGTTTGGATTTTCATATCTTTTTATACTGCAGGGAATGCAGCTCCTTTGCTATAGCCATAGGGGCCGCCTAAGGGATAATTTGGTGGCTTGCCTGTTGGTGGTTTAAAAATAGCCAACAGCTGCAATGTACACCCATGCTTGCCACTAAAACCATGTGTTACTATAAATGCATTCTTACTAGGTTGGGGACAGCTGCTTACAACCTACATGCTTTAAATTGGTCATTGCGTTTTATTTCAACTGTTCGCTACTAGGTGGAATTATAACAATCTTCCTCTGTTTATGTTTTAGTATTGGATAGTAAGGCACCTAAACCAGAGGACATAGAAGAGGAAGATGACGACGTCCCTGGTAAGTATTTTGTGACGCTGATCAACCCAAATATTCTATAATGGTGTTGCTCCTTCCCCTCTTTTCCTGTCTGTCTCCAATGTTTCCATTAACATTCCATTGTGGAATTCCAAGGAGATCTAGCAGGTGTGGCTTACCAGCAGCAGAATTTGTCCTAGACTTCTTGTGTACATCACAAGGGCTGCTGAAATAGTAAAGCTTTTATGTATGTGCACTGTATTAAATATTGCAATTCATATGCTTTAGAGGTAGAAATTCTGGGGGCTTACAAAGTTTTTTGCATTACCATTGGGGATTCCTGCCTTTCACGGGACTCTGTCGAACTACAGTGGGATCCTCCTACTTGCTTGGATTAATGAATGTTTAAAAAAAAAAAAAAAATTTTTTTTTTTTTTTTTTTTTTTTTTGTTACTCCTAGTTCAGCTACCTAAATTTTATAGCAGAAACCAGACTGAGCTGTACAGGGGATGGATAGATCTCTCTCTCTCTCTCTCTCTCCCTCTCCCTCTCCCTCTCCTCACATTTTTGTAAATATTTTATTACGGTATATCTTTTCATGTGGCAGCACTGAAGAAATGACACTTTGCTACAATGTAAAGTAGTGGGTGTACATTTGCTGTCCCCTTAAAATAACTCAACACACAGCCATTAATGTCTAAACTGCTGGCAAAAAAAGTTAGTACACCCCTAAGTGAAAATGCCCAATTAGCCATTTCCTCCTCCCGGTGTCATGTGACTCAATAGTGTTACAATGTCTCAGATGTAAATGGGGTGCAGGTGTTATTGCTGGTCACTGAAAGTTCAACATGGCAGCTCATGGCAAAGTACTCTCTGAGGATCTTAAAAAAAAAAAAATAAATAATGTTGCGCTACATAAAGATGGCCTAGGCTATAAGAAGATTGCCAAGACCCTGAAACTGAGCTGCAGCACAGTGGCCAAGACCATGCAGCGGTTTAACGGGACAGGTTCCACTCAGAACAGGCCTCGCCATAGTTGACCAAAGAAGTTGAGTGCACGTGCTCAGCATCATATCCAGAGGTTGTCTTTCGGAAATGGACATATGAGTGCTGCCAGCGTTGCTGCTGTGTTTTTGGGGGGGGGGTGGGGTCAGCCTGTCAGTGCTCAGACCATACACTGCATCAAATTGGTCCACATGGTTGTCGTCCCAGAAAGGAGCCTCTTCTAAAGTTGATGCACAAGAAAGCCTGCAAACAGTTTGCTGAAGACAAGCAGACTAAGGACATGGATTACTGGGACCATGTTTTGTGGTCTGCTGAGACCAAGATAAACTTATTGGGTTCAGATAGTGTCAAGTGTGTGTGTGGCGGCAACCAGGTAAGAAGTACAAAGACAAGTGTGTCTTGCCTACAGACAAGCATGGTGAGAGTGTCATGAGTGCTGCCGGCACTGGGGAGCTACAGTTCATTGAGGGAACCATGAATGCCAACATGCATTGTGACAAACAGAAGCAGAGCATGAGCCCCTCCCTTAGGATACTGGGCCGCCGGGCATTATTCCAACATAACGACCCCAAACACACCTCCAAGATGACCACTGCCTTGCTAAGGAAGCTGAGGGTCAAGGTGATTCACTGGCCAAGCATGTCGCTAAACCTAAACCCTATTGAGCATCTGTGGGACATCCTCGAATGGATGGTGGAGGAGCACAAGGTCTCTAACATCCTCCAGCTCTGTGATGTCATCATGGAGGAGTGGAAGAGGACTCCAGTGGCAACCTGTGAAGTTCTGGTGAACTCCATGCCCAGGAGGGTTGAGGCAGTGCTGGAAAATAATGGTAGCCACACACAATATTGACACTTTGGGCCCAATTTGGACATTTTCACTTAGGGTTGTACTTGCTTTGCTGTGTGAGTTATTTTGAGGGGACAGCAAATTTACACTTATACAAGCTGTACACTCACTAAAATGGTAGGAAAGTGTAATTTCTTCAGTGTTGTCACATGAAAAGATATAAACTATGTAAATAAAAAAAGTTAGGGTGTACTCACTTTTGTGAGATACAGTGTGTGTGTATTCAACTTTTTAAATAATATGAATGACCTATGAATTTACCATTGTCGGCACCATTTTGAAGCGGTGTTAAATCCTGCTTGCTGCATTTCTGGACCATATTTGGCAAACCGCACCAAAAACGCACCTTCCTATTGAAAACACAGCAAGAATGCATTAAAAATGCACCTGTGTTGCGTGAAAGGCATTTTTTTGAGACCTGTGAAAAACACGCTATACACATGGTATAATTTTGGGCATTTTTGGCAGTTATCTGAAATTCTTTAATTTTTTTTTTTTTTTTTTTTACGCCACAACGGTGAAAATCTTATTTTCAGCTGATAATTTTTGGCATAATTTTTAGCAGCATATATTTGGACTGCTCTTTGGCGTTATTTTATTTCAGAAAGCCGCATATTGCAGGTTACACCATTTGTAGTTTTTTATTTCATAGGTTCACGTTTAATTATTTACACGTTTTCAGGTTTATGGTGGCCGTTCTAATTTCTTCTAATTTTCTATTTCCAGATCTTGTAGAGAATTTTGATGAAGCATCGAAGAACGAAGCAAATTGAGAAACGTAAATCCTTGGAAGTTGACATGGACTTGATTTTAACAAAAAGCGAAAAAAATCAGCTGTGTGGTTCCAAAGTTTTACCATGGAACATCATGTGTTAATAGTTCCATAATATAAATATTTTGTATTTTAACAGTGCTACTGCAGCATTTTTCTTGCTGTTTATTTTGCGTTTTGCACTTCCCTCCCAGGACTTTTGGACAAAGTGGGGAAAAAAAGAAAAAAGTAATCGCAACGTTTTGTGTCCGCTCCACATAGCTGCTTGGTGAGCCAAAAGCTCTAGTAACACTTATATTGTTTCCCTATTCCTGTAGACCTAAAGGAAAACTTCTTAAAATAGTTTTTCCCTAAATCAATCTGTTTCCTTTTTTCAACATTTGAAATATCAAGTTCACTGAGCACCAGTTTTATTTCTTGGGTGGATTTCCATAGGTTAAATAACCCACAAACCTCTTGTGTATTTGAGTACTGTGGTTTCCACAAGTTCAATGTATCTGTATACCCAGCTCCATCCACTGTGACCCATTTTAAGTATTTTCCAAGGTGTAAACCATTTGATTGTAATAATGGTCCTGATGGGTGAGAGAGGAAATTTTAAAATTTGAGTTAAAAATTCAACTTCTGGCCCATAGACAGCCTTGACCACCAGAGCTTAGGATCTTCTGAAGGTGTTACTTCAGCCACAATCTGGTCTGGTAATCGATTTGGTAAACTTATTGCTGGTTATTGCTCTCTTGTCAATTACTTGCTTTTCCTCCTTTCTTACTTTTATTCTTCTCTCTATCCTACAGGCTTCTTGGCAACCCTGTTCCTTGCAGAGCATTATTCCCATTCCCCAGACTTTTGATTATATCTGCTTTGGCTACCCATAGGTATTCTGGACAGTCAGTTCTACTTACCCGGTCCACCTATGGCAGTGATGGTGAACCTTGGCACCCCAGATGTTTTGGAACTACATTTTCCATGATGCTAATGTACTCTGCAGTGTAGTTGAGCATCATGTGAAATGCAGTTCCAAAACATCTGGGGTACCAAGATACGCCATCACTGACCTATGGTTTCAAAGTGTGATCATTGGGGATAACAGAAAATACAATAGCATGTACAGGGGACGTTCTATTGTGAGAACATGATGGATAAGGAATTCAATAATGCATCCGTGCTTTTACTACTGTTATGGATTGTGACATAAAGGGCTATGCTTTTGTGGATAGTTTTCCGTAGCTTAATGAAACCTCAATTTTATTTGGCTGAATAATGTTTTGAAATAGTAATTTGAGATTTATCTTGCTTGTTTTGGAATAGTGCACCAGCTATTTGGCTTACCATGACTAAATGTCTACCCAGGAGGTTTAAAATTCCCAGATAGGTGAATGTCACAGTTGCAGGCTGCCACTGTAGAACAGTGGGTTGCAAATTAAACCTGCTACTAAGCATTCAAAAATATCCCATATAATGCTGATTCAATTACAGATGTATGTGTCTTATGATGATAGCCTTATAATCCAGTGATTTATGGCAGACAATTGTTCAGTGAACTAAATAATCGTTAACTCCTGTAGCAGTCACCCTGAGGTTCTGTGTAGACCGATCGTGCACACGCTATTAATTGAACTTTATCAGGTGCTCAATATAATTACAGGCAGTCCCCAAATTACAAACCTCCAGCTCACATGCGACTCGTGCTTAAGAACCTAGGAAGTGTGATGTCACGCTGGTCCTGAAAATTGCCGGGTGCTCATCTTGCTGCTCACCGCATACCCCGCCATCTACTGTCCAGTAGACCTGTCGGCAATCCCACATCACTGCATAGCCTATCTAAAGTTTAAAAAAAATTTGGGACCGGAGTTACTTAAATACCTGTTCCAACTTGCAGACAAATTCAACTTAAAGCGAAGTTCCAGCCATTTTTGTTAAGTCAGCATCTACAAAAAGTGTAGCTGCTGATTTTTATTAAATACTCGCCCACGCTGCAGCAGTGCAGCTGGCTGAAGCCATGCTTCTCTCCCCAGTATCACTAGTGTGGGCACCTGGCTGTTATAGCTTGCGGCTTCACAGCGGTGTGCGGACTGTGCAAGTCACGCTTCGTGTCCTGAACGGCCTGGCAATCTTCTGGGAACTGTGACGTGTCCCAGAAAATTGGAGGGAGGGGGAGAGGTGAACTTCCGTTCGAGTTGCCTAGCCGGCCCAAGCAGAAGAGGGAGGTGGGTATTTGTCAAAACTAGTACTGCCCCCCCCCCCTCAAAAAAAATGACATGCCAAATGTGGCATGTCAGTCCTTAAAGCAGAAGTTCCACTTTTGGGTGGAACGCCGCTTTAAGAACAAATCTACAGAACCTACCTTGTTTGTAACCCAGGGACTGCTTGTAGTTAAAAATAACATGAAAAAGCAGGAGACATGCCATAACAGTTCAACGGACTTCAAACACACCACACCAGCACCTTCCTCCTCCATCCAGTATGGGCCATATAATCAAGTTCAAGACAGATGTTACAATCGGTACCCAGCTGAAATCTATAGATGCATAAAATGAGAGACTAGACTTCACACTCCGTGTCACAGACCATATTCTCAAACAGCGTAGAAAGTTTTGTGTGTTATGGTATATGTCCCAGACTTAAAGTAGAAGTCCACCCTAACATTAAAGTCCCTGCATCTACAAACATCCACGATCTAACACTAACCTATTCAACCCTGTAAAGATGAAATCCGTATACATACTTTATTTTTTATTTTTTTAAGCCAATCCCATGCTGAGCTATCATCTGCATCTTTGCTGTGGAGGTGGGTGCAGAGGACACAGCTGAAGCCCCATAGTAACACTATGGGTGATGTCACTCTCAGTTCATTTCACAGCCATTGTTGGCCATGTCCTCTTCAGCAGTTGTCATCAACCCTGTCTTCGGGGCCCACTAACAGGCCAGTTTTTATGTATTACCTTGGGAGCAGCAAATGTTATCACCTGTGATGTATTTCATTTATCTTGCAAATGTGGCCTGTTAGTGGGCCCTGAGAACAGGGTTGATGACCACTGCTCTACAGAGCTTTTGCTGCTGGAGATTGAATCTGCTTCAAAAAAGGTATGTATGGTGATTTCTTCTTTTACAGGGCTAGATGGGTTAGTGTTAGATTGTGGCTGTCTGTATATGCAGCAATTTTAGTTTTAGGGTGGACTGACACCTAAAGCAATTAGGACACATATGCAAGTTGCTATTCATAATGCCCCTAGAACCAATTGCCATTAAAATCCACAGGGGCATTTATGATGTAGTTCAATATAATAGTCTAGGAGAACGCAGCCACACAAACACTAGGTCAATAATGTCCCTTGTTAACGAGCTGGGATTGTGTATAGATGGTAATGTGCCTGTAACATTTCAGCTGGTAATGTCATAATGGTGCTGAGCACACTGCTGGATACTCCAGCGGAACAAATCTTGCACAATAAATATATCGAATGTGATCTTAAAACATGGTAAATGTCCTTAAAAGTATATGCATTTGTGGGAAAATTGTGTCGTGGTCTTCTTACCCAGTGTGCTATGGCAAGCGCAACACCAATTGGGCTGTAGTGAGCATGGAAAGACATCCATTGCAGCTGAAAAAGGATTTCATATACCAGTGGTATGGAGCAGCCTTTTTCAAACAGGATGCCTTGGCAAAATGCCTAAAAATGATATACAATCCAGTGGATGAAGGCTGCCTTTTAGTTACAGTAAGTCACAGATTTTCATTGTGCCAGCATTACAACCTTATAGCTTCCAGCTTCTTGAAGACCAATGGCATCATCAGTTGATAAGGAGGATGTCAGTCGCCTGCATAGTATCCTTGTTTGACCCTCCCCTGCACCTCTCCATCAGCAATTGGGACAGGTTACTTGGACTTGTGGATGTTAATGCATTATGTAAAACTATTAGAATAGTTTTCACATTTTAGAATGGAGTGCCTTGAGACTGGCCATCATTTTTAAAGGGTGCTTTGATTGAAAAAAAAAAAAGTTGAGAAACAATGGTATGGAGTATGACTCGTTGGAGACACACAGTGAAGAAACCTAGTGGGTAGCGAGTCTGGTTCTCCTGCACAGATGGAGCCACATGCGAGCTGACGCATTTTATCTGTGCTAGGCTTCCCCGGGGTGTGGCTAATTTTTGAGATATGGCACTGCGTTATTTTAACTGACAATTGCGCGGCCGTGCGACTCTGTAGCCAAATAAGATGTGTCCCCCCCCCCCCCCCCCCCAAATAGAGTTTTCTTTAGGTGGTATTTGATCAACTCTGGTTTTTAATTTTTTACGCTATAAGCAAGACAGGTTTTTTTTTTTTTTTTTTTACTTTTTGCCATAAAACATCCAGTAAAAATTCTTCAATTTAGGCCAGTATGTATTCTGCTACATCTTTTTGGTAAAAATAATCCCAGTTAATGTATATTGATTGGTTTGCACAAACGTTCTAGCGTCTACAAAATAGGGGATATATTTATGGTATATATCATTTTTATTTTTTTTACTTGTAATGGCGGTGATCGGAGCTTTTAGCAGGATTGCGGCGGATTGATCGGAACACCTAGCTGACACTTTGATACACTTTTGGGAACCAGTGATCGTTACTAATTATGTCACTGGCAGGGAAGGGGTTAACATCAGGGTCGATCAAAGGGTTAAGTGTTTCCTACTGTGTGGGAGGAAGGAGCTCACTCCATGGATCCGTGTTCCTGAATGCCGTTCTGTCTCTACAGGAAGCGATCGCAGGCTTCCCTGTGGGCAGTCGGCATGTGATCGCGGCACGTGCCCTCTAGTGGCTAGTGACAAAATCGCGTACGGGTATGTTATTTTGCGTAATAGAGCCGCCTTGCCGCAGTGTGTGTGTGTGTGTGTGTGTGTGTGTGTGTGTGTATGTGTATATGTATGTATGTATGTATGTATGTATATATATATATATATATAGCAGATGGTTGTGAAGTGGTTAAAGCTATGGAATATACTGCCACTTAAAGAATTGGATCATGGCAGATAACTGGTCTAGCCCAAGATAACCCCCCCTCCACTATCAGCAATCTGTCTTTAACACAGCAGAGGAAAAATCTAACTTTTTTTTTTTCTAGAACCCTGTGTATTTTAATTTTTTTTATCTTCAGTAAAGACTTACGCCGGCCATACACGGTTCGAATTTCGAAAGAATTTTCTTTCGAAAATCGTATCTAAGAATTTTCGTATGAATTTCGCACCATTAGTGGGCTGCAGCAACAACCGATTTTCGTGCGGAAATAAAATTTGAGGAATCGGACATGTTGGAAATTTTTAGAAAAACTAACGATTTTCTAATCAATGATGGGAGAATCGTCCGAGAAACGTAATAAGAAAAGAAAATGTACGGAGAGAAAAGAAGATTCCCAGCCAAGAAAATTCTTTTCTGTAGCAACATGAGGTATAATTGAAGGCTTGGTCGGCCGAATTTCGAAAATCAATGGTGGCATCATCGGATCACAAAAAAAACGAATTTTCTGATTTTGAAAAGAAAATTCGTTCGAAATTGTATGGCCTGCATAAGGCTGCTTTCACACCTGAGCGTAGCTTTTCAAGCATTTTTTGCTGCGTTTTTACCGCGATTTGCGGCGTTTTTTACCGTGATTCATGGCGTTTTTTACTGCGATTTGCCGCGAATTTGTGCAGGGCAAAAGGTCACCAATGTTAAAAGAAGAAAAACGCCCAAATGAACCCGATTCACGTGACAAAAAAGGGTCCGGAACTTGTTTGAGCTTCAGGCGACTTGGAGTGGAGATGTGAACCATCTCCATTGAGAATAATGGATTTTTTTTCCCCTCCAGCGTTTTGTAGCTTCAGGCGTCACGCTACAAAACGCTCAGGTGTGAATGGGGTCTTATACTTCACTGCTGGGGCTTCAGCTCTTCGATTTCAGCTCTCTCTGGCACTGGTGTCATTAGCCTGGCCTTTGGAGTACTGCACCTGGACCTGATGTGGGAATAGCCTGGAAGAGGCCTTCAAACAGTGGGATCTACAGAGGGAAATTTCCATAGTTGTTCTGATAAAGACTAATACAGGATTAACACGGTGCCAACAGTTTGAACAGAACATTACAGTATAAAGGGAGAAAGTACCATTAATGCAATAATATACAAGAGGTCCCTGCTCATATGAGCTTATAATCTAATAGCTGTCATGCAAGTTCATGGTTTCAGGTTCTGCCTTATCCTGTCAGGAGACACTACTAGATCATTGTGTGATTCTTGGGCTTTTTTGTCATCAAGCAACTGTTTCAAGATCTGCAAGGCTGCCACCAAGTCTTCTGTTACATAGTAAGGTTGAATAAAGACACCAGTTCAACCTTAGTGAGTGTCTACAATTGTCCCTATCCCTGTACATTGCACACTCACATAGGTCCCTACCCTCAAGGAGCCCACAATCCAAGGTCCCCATTCATATACTAGGGCCAATTTTGGACAGAAGCCAATTAACCTACCTGTATGTCTTTGGAGTTGTTTTAGTGGAACAGTCCAGCCTCCTCTAATATCAGCTTCACATGTAAGATTCTACAGGCGACTAATCGACAGGCAGTCCACAGTTCTGTTTTTTTTTTTTTTGGGCCTTTTAGCATTTGCTGTGTTGCCCAACCTTCAGTTGGATTGCTTTTGAATTTCCCAAAGGTTAAAGTCGTCTTGTGCTCCTCAGTGGATGAGAAAGAAAAAAAGATTTTTGTGCTAAATAAAATTATTTTAATGCATTCCATTGAGGGATGTGGGTCCCACACCCCCTTATTTATCATCATGCTCTCAGTACTGCTTAACTATAAATCTGAGGTATGCTGATAGTAGGTGAGGTTATGGGGGGCTGGTCTAAAGTTTTTTTTGTTTGCCAGTGTCCATTCTATTCTGCCTGAATGTGGCAGTATAACCTAAAGGTTAACCATTTAAGGACCGAACCTCTTTTTGAGATTTGTTGTTTACAAGTTAAAAACAGTTTTATTTTGCTAGAAAATTACTTAGAAAATAAAATGTATAATGTTTGGGGGTTCTAACACTTCTAATACAATGACAGTCATTGCAATACTTTCTGCATGTTTTGAGTTAGAGGAGGTCTCGGGCAGAGCTCTCGCTCTGATTGCGGTGATAACTCGCGTGTGGTTTGAACACCGTTTTCATATGTGAGCTCGGCCGGACGGGGAGCGTTTAACCACTTCAGATCCGCGCTATTGCCAAATGACGGCATTAGCGCGGACCTACATTTCCAGGACTACGTCTATTGACGTCGTCCTGGTTACGAGCGGCCTGCGCGCCCCCTGAGGGGCGCGCGCGGCGCGCTCTGTGATCGGCGAGTCCGTGAGACTCGCCTGATCACCGATCCGTGTAAGGGGTCGATCCCGACCCCTTATCACGTGATCAGCTGTCAGCCAATGACAGCTGATCATGTGATAGAACGGAGCCGGTAATCGGCTATTATTCCTCCTCGCGCTGACAGCGCGAGGAGAGAAAAAAAAAGCCGATCACCGGCGGCCGTGATCGGGACATCAGTCCCGATCACGGCCATCAATACAAGGGACCACCTGCCACCTGCCTGTGCCCACCTGCCTCCCGCAGTGCCATCCTGAAGTAAAATAAAAGAAAAAGTAAGTGCCCCCCGTCAGTGCCCCCTGTCAGTGCCCATAGTGCCCACAGTGCCACCCCACAGTGCCACCCAATCTGCCTCAAAGGTGCTGCACCCCAGTGCCGCCCATCAGTGCCCAGCAGTGCCGCCCATCAGTGCCTATCAGAGCCACCTATCAGAGCCACCTATCAGTGCCACCTATCAGTGCCCATCAGTCCCATCTATCTGTGGTACCTATCAGTGCCCATCCGTGCCACCCATCCGTGCCACCCATCCGTGCCATCTTATCTGTGCCCATCTTTGCCCATCAGTGCCGCCTTATCTGTGCCCATCGGTGCCGCCTTATCTGTGCCTATTAGTGCCGCCTTAACTATGCCTATCAGTGCCCACCAGTGCAGCCCATCAGTGCCCACCAATGCAGCCCATCAGTGCCCACCAATGCAGCCCATCAGTGCCGCCTATCAGTGCCGCCTAATCAGCGCACTTCAATGAAGGAGAAAAATGACCCGTTTGCAAAATTTTATAACAAACTATTAAAACATGATTTTTTTTTTTTTTTTTTTTGCATCTTTTTTTGTTTGTTTAGCAAAAAATAAAACTCCGAGCTGTAACTAAATACCACCAAAAGAAAGCTCTATTTGTGGGAAAAAAATGATAAAAATTTCATTTGGGTACAGTGTTGTATGCCCGCGCAATTGTCACTCAAAGTGCATCAGCGCTGAAAGCTGAAAATTGGTCTGGGACTGAGGGGGGTTTAAGTGCCCAGTAAGCAAGTGGTTAAAAAATGTATTTATTTTTTTATTTTTACACTATAATTAAAAAATAAAAAATTGTCGCTTTTATTCCTATTACAAAGAATGTAAACATCCCCTGTAATAGAAAAAAATAGCATGGCAGGACCTCTTAAATATGGGATTTAATTACATAAAGATGTAATTTGAAGAAAAAAAAATGTCTCTCTAAAAGCTATGGGCGGAAGTGACATTTTGACGTCGCTTCCGCCCTGCAATCGTATGCAGACAGGTGGGGGCCATCTTCTCCTTGCTTGTCTCCATACCCAGGAAGGACAAGGATCCAATCGCTTCTGCTGCTACCGACGGCACTGGAGGGGTGGGGGGGCACGCCTCTCCCGCCGCCGATGAAAGTGATCTCACGGCGAATCTGCCGCAGAGACCACTGTTGGAAACCGGACCACCTGCCAAAGACGAGGATACTGGAGTTACGGCAGCCAGCTGCTGCCATAACAAAGATATCCTTTTCAAATTTAGGATGTATATCGGTGTGCGGTGGTCTGCAAGTGGTTAAAGAGTCCTGTTATCATATTTGACAAGTGCAGAACACAAGCTGAGTATTTATAACTTCTGGGTTAAGCGCTCATACCTTCAGGTGATTGGACACTGCCAAAGCTTTTGAGAACATGACTCTCCTGGGTGTCTTTTCTATTACTCTACCCCACTCTGTGAGGCCTCGGTTTTTTGCTAGTGTCCTAAGGTGATAGACTTCTTCTCCCTTATAGATAAATCACTCTTAGCTTAACTAGTTTAGCTTTCTTTCTGAGTAACCCACAGGGGCTTACCATTACCCGTAGCCATGATGAGAACCAGGCAAAAGCGAGCCACAGCAAAAACTTATATGAACATTTCTTCTGCTGAATGCCCACACAACACCCAACCACAGTGTGACGATTCTTCACTTCCACTGGAGCAGATACATTTTGACACCGGTCTCTGCAGCTGACTCTAGTTTCATTTCAGACACGCAGCAAGCAGGTTTCATGAAAAAGGATGATTTTTCTGCAACTATGTCACAACTCCCCAAACAACAAACGGCCATCTTCACTGTTACTGCCCAATGTTGATAATCTCACTTGTGCTGTGCTGAAAATCCTCACCATTGTCATACTTAAATCTCCTCCATCTCGCTATGCCCTTTTGGGCACAAAGAGACCGACTAATTCCAAAAACACACTTACTGTCCATGAACAAATAGAATAAACAGTTTATGACAATGGTGTTAATCCAGAAAAAAAAAACTGACTCTCCTCTGAAAATCATTGCTGAGCTCTATCCAGTGAAAAAAAGTAAACTAAACTAAAAAGTGGTCTGTTCATTAGATGAGCCTGCAATCTCAGTCATAAACCGCTCTCTATACCAACAGAAGAGACGAAGTTCTTTTGTTTATTGATTCTGCAGATAGGAAGTATGAGACATTCTTGCCCAATTTATCAATTGTCACAGAAAGGAAATTTCTTCTTCACGGTGGAAAATTCTAAACAACTGCCCCAGACGCCGCACCATTCCCCCCAGGAGCTTTTTACCTTTTTAAAATGCAGAACAGCTCATTGCTCTACCCAGGTTTCAACTTCAGAGTCTAAGTTCAGCCTTTTTATTTCAGCGTAAGACTTGACCCACAAGCTCACTAAGTTTTCCCAATAAAGGGACAGCCTTACTCTTTAAGAGTTGGGGGCTTCTCAGACAGTTTGCTTTTCTTCCCACAGGCCATAGGGCAGCACAGTGGTGTAGTGGTTAGCACTTTCACCTAGCGGCAATAGGGTTGCTGGTTCAAATCCCTACCACGACACCATCTGCCTGGAGTTTGCATGTTCTCCCTGTGCCTGCGTGGGTTTCCTCCGGGTACTCCGGTTTCCTCCCACACTCCAAAGACATGCTGGTAGGTTAATTAGACCTTGTCTAAAACAAAAATTGGCCTTAATATGTGTATGTCAATGTTGTATGTGTTTATAAGTGTGTCAGGACCTTACGAGGTAAAGGACCACACAAGCCACAGATGGATTCTAAACCCTGCCTTTAGCATTTTAAACCAATGAAGGTACAACATTAAAAAGAAAGGTAAAAGGTAAAAAAAAAAGTGGCTAGATTCCATGGTGTGGTGAGATTTTGACAGTATTGTATGGATCCCACTTGACTCTGCTCATGACAAATGAAGGAGAAGGGATCTCACCACTCCAGGAGCACACATGCAGGCTGTAAACTGTCTCTTCGGCTGGGAAGCCACAGGTGCTGGCTATTACCACTAGCAACAGACAAAAAACAAGCTCTGGACTGCCGCACTCTTCAGAAGACCACTTTCTTTTATTGGAAAATCACATCACAGCTCAACAAATACAGAGAACAAGGAAAAATTGCTGACGTTTCGCACTAGCTGTAGTGCTTTTTCACTATGAATAAGCACTACAGCTAGTGCGAAACGTCAGCAATTTTTCCTTGTTCGCTGTGTTTGTTGAGCTGTGATGTGATTTTCCAATAAAAGAAAGTGGTCTTCTGAAGAGTGCGGCAGTCCAGAGCTTGTTTTTTGTCTGTTGCTAATGGTAATAGCCAGCACCTGTGGCTTCCCAGCCGAAGAGACAGTTTACAGCCTGCATGTGTGCTCCTGGAGTGGTGAGATCCCTTCTCCTTCATTTGTCATGAGCAGAGTCAAGTGGGATCCACACAATACTGTCAAAATCTCACCACACCATGGAATCTAGCCATTTTTTTTTTTTTTTTTTAACCTTTTACCTTTCTTTTTAATGTTGTACCTTCATTGGTTTAAAATGCTAAAGGCAGGGTTTAGAATTGTGTATTAGACGATCGCAGAGTTGCACTATGTAGGTGATTAAACCATAAGTAACATTAAAAAAAGTCCATAAATAAATGTAGGTAGTGAAGAATTTCTTAATCCTAGACACCATCCGCTACCTAGAATCCGTGACCTCTAGAAGCACCAACACAGATAAAAGTGCTTGCTTATCAGCTCGCACAGACCTATTATGGAAGGTCAGTGACACTTGTGGCTATACACCCAACCTGGGCCTTTGGTATCCTCAGAGGGTCCTCTCACAGTCTCCGATCAACCGTCCATAGAGTGGCGTGACAAGTAAACCCAAAATACAGAATGCTCCACAGTATAAAATCCTAAAAACTTTTATTGCCAGGGCTCAAAATTGCACTTACATCAAGTAAAAATACACCTTTAAAATCTGTTTGCCGGTCGGTAGATCAGCAAACAGCCCATCCTTCCGGAACTCATGAATGGCAATGACATCAGCGTGTCGCTTCCCCCTACTATTGATGTAAGTACAATTTTGAGCTTTGGCAATAAAAGTTTTTAAGGATTTTACACTATGTGAAGCCTTCTGTATTTTGTGTTTACTTGTCACACCATTCTATGGACGGTTGGTCGGATGCTGTTTGAGGACCCTCTGATGATACCAAAGGCTGGGTGTATAGCCAAAAGTGTCACTGACCTTCCCTCATAGGAGGTCTGTGCGAGCTGGTAAGTGAGCACTTTTATCTGTGTTGGTGTTGGAGCTTCTACAGGTCACGGATTCTAGGTGGCGGATGATGTCAAGGATTAAGAAATTCTTCACTACCTTCATTTATTTATGGATTTTTTAAATGTTACTGAGGGTTTTGTCACTTAAATAACTCTGCTATTGTCTATTGCGTTTGGGACTGTTTGTATCTCACAGAAGAGTTGCTGCTTTGACATTTTGTATTTGTTTAAATTAGCGCAATGTCTACTCGTTTTACTTATATATAATTTATGATATGTGTGTGTGTACATATATATATATATATATATATATATATATATATATATATTATGTGTGTATGTATGTATGTGTGTGTGTATATATTTTATGTGTACACTGTGACTGTGCGCAAACCAATAAATATACGCTTATTGACATTTTTTTTTTACTAAAGACATGTGGCTGAATACATTTTGCCCTAAATGTATGACTAAAATTGAGTTTATTCGATTTTTCTTATAACAAAAAGTAGAAAATATCATTTTTTTCTCAAAATTTTCGGTCTTTTTCCATTTATATCGCAAAAAATAAAAATCGCAGAGGCAATCAAATACCATCAAAAGAAAGTTCTATTTGTGGGAAGAAAAGGACGCAAATTTCGTTTGGGTGCAATATTGCATGACCGCGCAATTACCAGTTAAAGCAGCGCAGTGCGAAATTGTAAAAAGACCTCTGGTCCTTAGGGTGTTTATTGGTCCAGGGCTGAAGTGGTTAATGTACATTTCTACGGTTTACCCCTTCCAAACCCAGGTAAGCAGAGAGTGAGGGGGTTCAGGCTTCCTGATTTTTTTTTTATTTTTTTTTTTTATTGGAGATGTGTATGAATCCACCACAGGAACAGGAAGTGCATTCTCTTTGTTATTTACAGGACAGGATGGTAACTCAAAAACATACTATAACTGAGGGTAGCTTGCAGTCTGCTCTACATAGGCAAAGCTACAATTAGCGTCTACAGGGCCTTAAGGTAACCGGGAAGTGTCTGCATGTTACTTAAATAAAAGGTTCTTGTGCCCCCTCAGCAAGTTCTGCACCCCTTTTCCTTATGCCATGTTGCTGGGTTTTCATACCGAAGTACATAAATGGACAGACAAGGCAAAATGTAAAAATTGTAAATACACTACCAAAGCATCGTATGCTGTTTATATTGCCATGAGTCTTGACTGGCAAGATAGAATGGTGCTCATGTGGCACTACTGTGCCTGAAGGATTGTTATGCGATTTTTGATGGCAGCTGAAAGTCTAAAATTATGAAGCTGTGCGCTTGTAACTGCTGCCACAAGAGGGAGTGCTGCCTAAGAAAATGCTCCAAGTGGAACACAGAATTCTTGGTTTAATTTATCATTGAAGACACTTCATCATGCCAGATCTGCGAGGAAGGCATTAAAGTAGAATTCTGGGTTTTACCTAACTAGTCTTTAAATCACTCTTAACACCTATTCTGACTAACTTGTGTGAGAAGGATCTGTATCTGTGTGCTCTTTGTTCTGGTTAATGTTAGCTGCTTCCCTGGTCCAGAGCCATTGACCTTGCCTTAACACTATCTCTGTCTCTGAAGACTCACTTACTGTGAGTGAGGCGAAGCACCTCAATTATTTAGGTTGTTGGACATCATTCACACTGATGTTTGAAGAGGCAGGCAGTGTCTGGCGTACAGATCACTACATTTTCCTAGGGCCTGAGAGCTGCAGATGGCACCAACAGCTAACCATAGAGGTAATTGACTGTACAGATTTAAACGCCAATGCTTTTTTTCATCAGCATTTACCCACACATGTTCATAAAGCAGTTGTCAATTGGTAAATTATAGAAGACCTCAAGTGCGGCCTGCAAACCTCCAAAGGGATGCACAGTAGTACCACATTTTTACATCTCAATACCCCAACATTGTGGTCCTGCTGTATTTGCCTGTCTAAGTAATCTTGTGTGAAGCAGAGTAGGACTTGGAAGGGGGTGTCCCTGCAAAGCTGACCACAAGTGAAACAGGAGCTCCGTGTGTTATTATGGCGTTCTGTAACTCTTATGCTATGTACACACGATAGGATTTTCCAACAACAAAACCGTGGATTTTTTTACCAAAGGATGTTGGCTCAAACTTGTCTTGCATACACACGGTCACACAAATGTTGTCGGAAATTGCAAACGTCAAGAACGCGGTGACGTACAACACGTACGATGAACCAAGAAAAATTAAGTTCAATAGCCAGTGCGGCTCTTCTGCTTGATTCCGAGTATGCGTGGACTTTTGCGTGTCTGAATTGTGTACACACGCTCGGAATTTCTGACAAGTCTTGTTGTCGGAAAATTTGAGCATGTGCTCTCAAACATTTGTTGGCAGAAATTCCTGACAACAATGGTCTATGGAGCCTAAAAAAGGTCGGACTTTCCGACAACAAGCTCACATCCAACATTTGTTGTTGGAAAATCCTATTGTGTGTATGGCCCATAAGAAGGAAAGACTGATGCACACATTGATTATACCAGCATGGGTCTTCTTCTGCACTTTGGTGTGCTTAGATTACAACAAGGAAGAAGGGGGCTGGCAGAATTGCTTGGTATCACTGGGACTAGTAATCTAATAAATGAATGGAGTACAGGTGAGGCTAGATTTTGAAACATTCATGTGGACACACAGACACAGATGAAATAATATATTTTGGCATTACATACACTATAAAGACCCAACCAATGATCCATTGGAAGTCCATTTTAGACTGAGCAGCCAATTTTTCTATGGGCCGGGGGTGTGATGCCTCCACGCTGTAATGTGCAGGAGCACTGATATAAATATAAAGGTGACTGCACTGTAATGATTAATCCATTTACAGTGCAGTCCCCTTTATATTAGTGTCCCTGCAATCATGCTTCCCCCTTTTACTCTCTACTCACTGTGCAGATCTCCATCTCCTCCCGCCCCTGCTTCCTTACATCAGGGTCCGCACAGAGCCCCCTTACATCAGGGTCCGCACAGAGCCCCCTTACATCAGGGTCCGCACAGAGCCCCCTTACATCAGGGTCCGCACAGAGCCCCCTTACATCAGGGTCCACACAGACCTCCCTTACATCAGAGTCCGCACAGACCTCCCTTACATCAGGGTCCGCACAGAGCCCCCTTTAATCAGAGTTCGCACAGACCTCCCTTAAATCAGAGTCCGCACAGACCTCCCTTAAATCAGAGTCCGCACAGACCTCCCTTACATCAGAGTCCGCACAGACCTCCCTTACATCAGAGTCCGCACAGACCTCCCTTACATCAGAGTCCGCACAGACCTCCCTTACATCAGAGTCCGCACAGACCTCCCTTACATCAGAGTCCGCACAGACCTCCCTTACATCAGAGTCCGCACAGACCTCCCTTACATCAGAGTCCGCACAGAGCCCCCTTACATCAGGGTCCGCACAGAACCCCCTTACATCAGAGTCCGCACAGAGCCCCCTTACATCAGAGTCCGCACAGAGCCCCCTTACATCAGAGTCCGCACAAAGCCCCTACTTACTGTAAGAGGGAGCTCTGTGGACTCTAATGTAAAAGGGAACGCTGATTTAAGGAGGTCTCTGCTCACCAAAGCCCCCTTCTTGCATTGGAGTCCACAGAACACCCCTTAAGTTCGTTTTCTATACACACTGGAAGGCAGGAGAGAGGGTGAGCTTACTCACCCCAGGATGAGGCTCAGGAGAAGGCTGCCTGCCGCTTTTAAATCTTCCTTCCTTCACATCTCCCCAGTGATGTGTGGGCGGGGCAGACGCAGGGAGCGTGGGCGGGGCAGACAGAGTAGAGGGGCGGGAAGAGGAGGAGCAGTGGAACTGTCAGCGTTGGCTGAGCTGTGTTTGAGAGAGACACACAGCTCAGCCAATCTGCCGCTATTGTGGTTGCGCCGGAGCGCTTCCTCTCCCTCCAGCATCTGAAGCCACCCCCTATCAGCGGCTATGCAGAGCAAGCAGCAAGCAACAGTGCTCGGTGTCACCGCTGCTGTGTGCTGAAGCCTGGCCCTGCTGAAGTGACTGAGACAGCGCCCCCCCCTCCCTTGGCCTGCGCCCCCGGCGGGCGCCGGTCTCTCCACCAGCATGGTACGGCCCTGAGCAGCACTCATGTAGCCCCAGACCATGACACTCCCACCACCATGCTTGACTGTAGACAAGACACACTTTGCCTTTGTGCTCCTTATCTGGTTGCCACCACATATGCTTGACACCATCTGGACCAAATAAGTTTATCTTTGTCTCATCAGACCACAGGACATGGTTCCAGTAATCCATGTCCTTAGCCTGCTTGTCTTCAGAAAACTGTTTGCAGGCTTTCTTGTGCATCATCTTTAGAAAAGACTTCCTTTGGGACAACAGCCATACAGACCAATTTGATGCAGTGTGCAGCATATGGTCTAAGCACTGACAGGCTGACCCCCCCACCCCTTCAACCTCAGCAGCAATGCTGGCAGGCAGCACTCATACGTCTATTTCCCAAAGACAAACTCTGGAAATGGTGCTGCAGCATGTGCACTCAACTGCTTTGGTTGACCATAGCGAGGCCTGTTCTGAGTGGAACCTGTCCTGTTAAACTGCTGTACGGTCTTGGCCACCATGCTGCAGCTCAGTTTCAGTGTCTTGGCAATCTTCTTATAGCCTAGACCAGGAATATGCAATTATCAGACCTCCAGCTGTTGCAGAACTACAAGTCCCATGAGGCATAGCAAAACTCTGACAGTCATAAGCATGACACCCATAGGCAGAGGCATGATGGGACTTGTAGTTTTGCAACAGCTGGAGGTCCGCTAATTGCCTATCCTTGGCCTAGACCATCTTTATGTAGAGCAACAATTCTCTTATTCAGATCCTCAGAGAGTTCTTTGCCATGAGGTGCCATGTTGAACTTCCAGTGACCAGTATAAGAGAGTGAGAGCGATAACACCAAATGTAACACACCTGCTCCCCATTCACACCTGAGACCTTGTAACACTAACGAGTCACATGACACCAGGGAAGGAAAATGGCTAATTGTGCCCAATTTAGACTTTTTCACCTAGGGATGTACTCACTTTTATTGCCAGCGGTGGCTGTGTGTTGAGTTATTTTGAGGGGACAGCAAAAGTACACTGTTACACAAGCTGTACACTCACTACTTTACATTGTAGCAAAGTGTCATTTCTTCAGTGTTGTCACATGAAAAGATATAATAAAATATTTGCAAAAATGCGAGGGGTGTACTCACTTGTGTGCGATACTGTAGATTTCAGTGGCTCATTGAAGCTAGAAGGTTACCAGCACAGCCAGGCAACTAACATCTTCAGAAGGAATGGTCAGCAGTAGTTTCCTACGTATCGCTCTAAAAACTGATTTCTTTATAAATGTAAAATGTCACAAAACATGACACTTGTATGACAATGTCACAATGAAAACAACCATGCCCTGCTTACTAGTATTTGGGCCTCAAATCCCCAGAAATTATTCATGATGCCTGAGTCAGGTAATGACTTTCAACCACAGTGACAAATGCGTCGGGTAATGACTTTCAATCAGAACCTTCTCTTTGCTTAGTGAAAGTTTGTCCTTATCATCTTATGAAAAAAAAAAAAAAAACTCCACAAATGAGCTCATATCCATGCAATGCTGACTTCTATGCAGTGCTACCTAACAAAGTACCGTATATACTCGAGTATAGGCCGACCCGAATATAAGCCGAGGCCCCCAATTTACCCCCAAAAAACTGTGTGTGTGTGTGTGTGTGTCCGTCCGTCCATCCATCCATCCATCCCTGTGTGTGTGTCCGTGCAGCCTTGTGTGTGTGTCCAGCCTACCTGTGTCCCGAGCCGCCGTCGTCCCGAGCCTCCTCCGTCCCGAGCCGTCGTCCCGAGCCTCCGTCGTCCCGTGCCTCCTCCGTCCCGTGTCGTGCCGATGGATCGCCGCTCCAGGATCGCCGCTCTTCTCGGCGGCCATTCTACAATTCAAAAGCCGCGCCTCCGCCTCCGCCTGTGATAGGCGGAACACTCAATTTCCCAGCAGCCTGTGTTCCGCCTATCACGGACATCCTCTCATCCTCGTCCGTAGTACGAGGATGAGCGGATGTCCGTGATAGGCGGAACACTGACTGCTGGGAAATTCAGTGTTCCGCCTATCACAGGCGGAGGCGGAGACGGAGGCGCGGCTTTTGAATTTTAGAATGTCCGCCGTCTGTCTGCTCGATACGCTGATCGAGCAGTCAGACAGCGGTGACTCGAGTATAAGCCGAGGGGGCACTTTCAGCCTCAAAAAAGAGGCTGAAAATCTCGGCTTATACTCGAGTATATACGGTACCTTCTCTCAGTCTGCTTGTATAATGGCAGACTGTGAACATATGTTAGAGATGTAATATTTCACACAACACTGAAATTTAACATTCACTTACTGGAAATTAACAGGCTGTTCCTCCTCACTGTGAATAATAAATACACGAAAGAGCAGTTACATAAAAATACTGTAAGTACACTGGTATTTTTTCTTATGGTAATTCAACTGTCTCTGACTAGCGTGACTCCCTAGGGCGTTTAAATGTACTGCTGCCTGTTCTCCATAACTTACAGTGTATTTCAAGGCAGAGTGGAAAAAAACATTTTTGTACATCTCCCCTAGCTAGGATAAACACAGAAACTCTGTGCATTTCAATACTTCAAGGTTCGGCACTCACTTTCCCCGGCCTCTATGGTCAGGGAAGAAGCTAACAGAGCATGATCTGTGCACCATTAGCTTTAATGTAATGGACGTGAGACATCAGGGATCTAATAGACCCCAATGTCTCATTACAGAGAACCAGTTATAGCAAAAAGCTATTAGTTATGGGGATAAAATAAAGGTGAAGTGGTTATAAAGCCTAATTTTTTTTTTACCTTAAAGTGTTACTAAACCCACAACAGTAAAATCTGTCTGTATATGCAGCATAGCATGCTCGTTATATTCACTGTGGAACTTGAGGGTTTAATCCTCTGCATTGTGTAAAAAGGCTGGTTTATCCTGTATGCACAGATCCTTCCCTCCTGCACTGTCTATCTGGGGAAAGCCAGCTAACACAGGGTAGCCAACCTGCACATGCTCAGTTGTGTCTTTTAAGCTGGAGAGAACATTTACTTGTTCTCAGAGATAGCCAGGTCACATGATATTGACATCACACATGTGGGCGTGTTTTAACAGGCTGCAGTGAAATCTCCTCTTACCTGAGCTCTCAGCACTGGAGAAACTGTGCAGTTTATCGCTGACCGTGGATCAGCCAAAAAGGAATATAGTGGCAATGTTTTAATGTAAAAAGATGATTTATAAGCTGTGGGCCATGTTGGGGGGTATTAATTATTTAGTAACATTTTAATGCATTCGTTGCATTAAGGTAACAAATGTTTTGCACCGGTATCCCCCCTCACCCTCTCCTTTTACTTACTTGAGCCCTTATTTGATCCAGCACTGTGCCTGCCTGCATCTTTTTTCTCCCCTCACTTCCTGGTCTCAATGGCTTTGCTGAGGCAGCAGGAGCTACTGGCTCCCGCTGCTGTCAATCAGAGCCAGTGACGGGTGCGCAGGGCCAAGGTCTGCTGTCTGTGTCATTAGATGCAGACAGCAAGGCTCGGGAGCGAGACCGCATGAATTCCCCCATGGAAAGTGGCTTTCTATTAGGCACTCGGCGGGGGGGGGAGCCAGGAGCGCCCGCAGGGAACCCAAGAAGAGGAGGTTCGGAGCCACTCTGTGCAACTCCATTGCAAAGAGCAGGTAATTATAAACTGGTTTGTTAATTTTTATTGTAATAATTTTAAATAAGTTAATAAAATAAATAAAAGCATTTACAATCACTTTAAGAGTAACAAAAAAATTACACCCAAGCATTTAAAAAACCTGCCCAAAAAGTCCACATGCACACATGAATGTAAACATGCATTGCGGGCGACAATATATGAAAACATGGATTGCATTATTATTACATATACTTATATAGTCCCATCAATTTACGCAGCACTTTACACATACACTATATTACCAAAAGTATTGGGGCATGCACCTGAACCTTAATGGCATCCAGTGGTGGCTGGTGCTCAACTTTTTTTTGGGGGGGGGGGGGGGGTGCAAACAAACTGAAAAATTCTGAAAAAAAAACATCAACTGCAGTCTCACTGTACCATCAATCGCAACCACTGTGCCCATCAATCGCAACCACTGTGCCCATCAAATGCAGCCACTGTGCCCTTCAAATGCAACCACTGTGTCATCAAACGCAGCTACTGTACCATCAAACGCAGCCACTGTGTCCATCAGTTGCTGCCACTGTGTCCATCAAACGCAGCTACTGTGCAATCAAATGCAGCCACTTGCCCCATAAAATGCAGCCACTGTGCCCATCAATTGCCACCACTGTGCCCATCAAACGCAGCAATTGTGCCCATCAATTGCCGCCACTGTGCCATCAAACGCAGCCACTGTGCCATCAAACGCAGCCACTGTGCCCATCAATTGCTGCCACTGTGCCCATCAATTGCCGCCACTGTGCCCATCAATTGCCGCCACTGTGCCCATCAATTACCACCACTGTGCCCATCAATTGCCACCAATGAGCCCCATCAAACGCAGCCACTGTGCCATATCAAATGCTGCCAGTGTGCCACCCCGCCAGCCCGCCGTCTGCACTTACTTGTCTCAGTGGGACAGCTCCTTGATGTCTTCTCCTGTCTTTTCTTACCGTCCTCTGCTATGATTGGATGCCTGGTATCCAATCACAATGCCTGTTGTTTCAGCCAATCAGGTGACAGGTAACAGATCCGAGTACCTGATTGGCGGAGAGTCGGTTTAGTGTTAGGAAACCGAATATTAATTCGCTTTTCCAACACACAGCTGAGTGACCTGTGAGCACCCAGCATGGCGCTTGCAGGTCACCTTTTTCGATGCCTATTAGAGCCTATGACTCTAATCAGGTGCTTCAAAACCCCCCCCCTTACTGCTGTAATACAGGCGTCCTGCACCTGAAAAAGTACAGAGCGCCTGAATAGGGGGTGGCAGCGGCAGTCATAGATAAATTCATGCAATGCAAGAATCTATTGGGGCTAGGGGGTTGCAGGAGAGAGGGGGCGGCGCCCGTGCACCCTTATGATGGCATCCCAGTCTTAGCCTGAAGGGTTCAATATTGCGTTGGCCCACCCTTTGCAGCTATAACAGCTTCAACTCTTCTGGGAAGGCTGTCCACAGGGTTTAGGAGTGTGTCTATGGGAATGTTTGACCATTCTTGCAGAAGCAAATTTGTGCGGTCAGGCACTGATGTGGATGAGAAGACCTGGCTCGCAGTCTCAATGCTAATTCATAACAAAGGTGTTCTATTGGGTTGAGGTCAGGACTGACTCTGTGCAGGCCAGTCAAGTCCCCCCCCCCCCCAACTTGCTCATCCATGTCTTTATTGACCTTGCATTGTGCACTGGTGCACAGTCATGTTGGAAGTCAAGTTGGGAGCATGAGCATTGTCCAAAGTGTCTGAGTAAGCTGATATTTTAAGAGTTCCCTTCACTGGAACTAAGGGCCCAATCCTAACCCCTGAAAGACAACCCCACACTATAATCCCCCCTCCACCAAATGATTTGGTCCAGTGCACAAAGCAAGATTCATAAAGACATGGATGAGCGAGTTTGGGGTGGAGGAACCTGACTGGCCTGCACAAAGTCCTGACCTCAACCCAATAGAACACCTTTGGGATTAATTATAGCAGAGACTGCGAGCCAGGTCTTCTCGTCCACATCAGTGCCTGACCTCACAAATGTGCTTCTGAAAGAATGGTCAAACATTCCCATAGACACTCCTAAACCTTGCAGACAGCCTTCCCAGAAGAGTTGAAGCTGTTATAGCTGCAAATGGTGGGTCAACTCAATATTGAACCCTACAGAATAAAACTGGGATGCCATTAAAGTTCATGTGCGTGTAAATGCAGGTGTCCCAATACTTTGGTAATACAGTGTATATTGTACATTTACATCAGTCCCTGCCCTTAAGGAGGTTACAGTCCAAGGTCCCTTTCACACTTGTGCAAACTCACATGACAAGTTGTACCGCATGATTTCCAATGAGTACTGTTCATATCAAGTCAGGCCCTGCACTACTTTAGTCTGACTTTGATGCAACTTGAGAACTATAGCCCTCAAGATTACACAGGCATTGCTTCAAGTCACATCAAAGTCATGATACTTTCAGGTCGTACAAGTGTGATGGGGGCCTAACTCACATTCATACATACTAGGGCCAGATTAGACAGGAGCCAACCTACCAGCATGTCTTTGAAGTGTGGGAGGAAACTGAAGTACCCAGAGGAAACCCACACAGGCCTGTTAATAATTGTTTTGTCACTGGGAAGAGGTGATGTCAACACAAAATTTAAAAATACAAAAACCATGGAAAAATACAAGGTTAAAGTGGAACTTTACCCATAACAACTTGATAAAAAATCATTTTCTTTAGCAAGGAACATATATTCCACGTTAATAATTATGTTACCGAAATGAGTACGTGGCTGTAAATTGCCTCCAGGATTGCTCCTGTTTCTTCTTGCTGAAGGCTGCCATTTTGCTGAATCCCAAAGCCCCTGAACAGCAGTAAATCATACAGTGGAAATAAACTCATTCATTTAACAGTTTCAGAAAACAGTTACATTCCTGGAATGCTGGGATTGATAACTGTCACATTTGCTTGTATCCTTAACCAAACTGTCAAACCATCAAATGGCTGGGGTCATACATAACTCATCACATGTGTAGCACCATGGCAGTTGCAGATAAAACAGAAGCAGCGTCTTTGGCTGTAAAGAATAGGAAGGTTTAATTTCATTTTAAGTCTGACAGCAGGTCGGCTTCTACAAACTCTGTAGTGCCTTAAAATGGAGAACAAACTGAGCATGTGCAGAGCAGGGTGAGGCAGTGTATTACTGGATTTTAAACAGTATAGACCACTGAATGCGAATCTTGGCACCCCAGATGTTTTGGAACTACATATCCCATGATGCTCTTGCACTCTGCAGTGTAATGGAGCATCGTGGGAAATGTAGTTCCAAAACATCTGGGGTGCCAAGATTCGCCATCACTGGTACAGGCACTTATTTTAATGTTTTACATGGCTATACCTGCAAGAGGGGCCAGCCTGAAGTGATCTAGCAGAACATAATTTTCTGACTAAAGTTCCACTTTAAGTATGATACTATTAACCAGTGTTTTCTGGAACTTCTGAAATGAACTTCAGGCACACAGCTTAAAGCCTGCTGAAGCACCAGCAAGTGCATGATAGTCACCTCTCACCTCTATTGATGAATGAGTAGGTAACAATAATGAACATTAGCCTGGCAGTTTTGGCAATAAGTGGGCAACACACTGAGAACTGTGACAGCAGATGGTCAGCAAAGGTGAGTAACACAATGACAACCCCAACAATATGTGGGCAGTAAACCAGCAGTCCTATTATTGTGCAACAAGCAACCAATTGTGACAATAGGTAGGCAACAGGTAGTCATCAAAATATGTGGGCAAAAATGGGCAATTATTACCATGTAAGCAAAAAAAGCAGGAAAATAACTGGAGCCTAGTTTGATTTCCGCCTTTACCCTGACTCCAAGACTGCAAGTTGCATGCAGTGATCTTCTTCCCCTTCGGGCTAAATGTGACAATTTCAGTTGCCAGAAGGAGCCACTTAGGCTTGATCCACACTAACGCGTTTTTTGATGCATTTTGCCGAAATGCAGGGAAATTTTTTAACATGGGTTCCTATGGAACATGTTCACATCAATGCATTTTTGTGCCTCTGCGTTTTTGGAAAGGGTCGGGGACTTTTTTTTCATGCAAAATGCCGCGTTTTTACTGCGTTTTTACCGCAATTTTGCTGCGATTTGCGTTTTTTTTTTCATTTTTTTCACTGTATATATCCACAGTGTGAAAAAAAAAAACGCAAAATGCAGCAAAAATGTGTGTCCAAAAACGCGACAAGCACCGCAAAAATGCATAGATGTGAGTCGAGCCTTAATGAAGAGTGAGGATATCACACGTGTCTTCCTGAGGACCTCTACAACACCTACCAGCCACAGTCTGATAATTGTCCTAAATCCCACAGGACTTTCCTTAACCCGTGTACACACGGTCGGAGAGTTCGACAACCAAATCCGTCAGATTTTGCCTGTCGGACTTGTCCGAAAATGTTGCATACACACGATCGG
The DNA here is from genome assembly GCF_037356315.1 of Lithobates pipiens. Taxonomy (NCBI): domain Eukaryota; kingdom Metazoa; phylum Chordata; class Amphibia; order Anura; family Ranidae; genus Lithobates; species Lithobates pipiens. Next base: position 280,532,206 of record NW_027507785.1, on the reverse strand, counting down.
ACAAAGTTGTCGAAAAATACGATCTTTCAGAACGTGATGACGTAATTTAGTTACGATGGGACTACATTCAGGCTAGTAACCAATAGCTTTGATGTAGGAATTTGGTCTGAGCATGCGTGGCACTTGGTCCGATCAAAATTCTCTACACATGATCGGAGTATGTCCGATCGGCCCAGTTGGTCGGGAAATATTTCCAACAAGTTGGAAAATTGGGTCCGACGGATATTCTGACGGAATCAGTCCAATGCATACCACACACAGTCGGATTATCCGACAACACTGTCCGATAGGACACATTCTGACAGATTCTCCGACCGTGTGTACAAGGGCTAAGATTTCTGGGATCTAGGACTTGTCTATAGAGTGCTAATTTTAACACTTGCCATTGAATATATTTTACCTCTGTTGAGCTGAGTGAGCTCCTCCCTAACAGCATCTGCCTAGCTCTGGTGGTAACACCATCATACAGGCAGTGGCATAAAACGACAATCATTGTAGGTAAGTTGAAACCAATACTTGTAATTTCCATGCTTCCCCTGATCAACCACCAAGGAAATATCTTATTGCCAGTGGCCACCATTGATTTGGGTGGTTTGAATCCCATCTAAAACATTATCTGCATTGAGTTTGCATTCTCTTTATGTGCTTGTGTTGATTTCCTCCGGATACTCCGGTTTCCTCCCAAACTCCAAAGAAAAGCTGGTAGGTTAACCACTTAGGGAGCGGGCCTCTTTTTCAGACTCAGTGTTTACAAGTTAAAAACACTTTTTTTGCTAGAAACTTTGAACCCCCAAATATTATACATTTTCTTTTCTAACACCCTACAGAATAAAATGGCGGTCATTGCAATACTTTTTTGTCACACCGTATTTACGCAGCGGTCTTACAAGCGCACTTTTTTTGAAAAAAAATTCACTTTTTTGAATAAAAAATTAAGACAACCGTAAAGTTAACCCAATTTTGTTTTTAAATTGTGAAAGATAATGTTATGCCGAGTAAATTGATACCCAACATGTCACGCTTCAAAATTGCGCCCGCTCGTGGAATGGCGTCAAACTTTTACCCTTAAAAATCTCCATAGACGCTGTTTCAAAAATTCTACAGGTTGCATGTTTTGAGTTACAGAGGAGGTCCAGGGCTAGAATTATTGCTCTTGCTCTAATGATTACAGTAGTTATTTGACCACTGTTTTCATATGCAGGCGCTACTCACGTATGCGTTTGCTTCTGCGCGTGAGCTCGCTGGAAGGGGTGCTTTAAAAAAAAAAAAAAAATCTTATTTATTTTATTTTATTTATTTTTACACTGTTTTAAAAAAAAATAAAAAATTTGGGTCACTTTTATTCCTATTACAAGGAATGTAAACATCCCTTGTAATAGAAAAAAGCATGACAGGTCCTCTTAAATATGAGATCTGGGATCAAAAAGACCTCAGATATCATATTTGGACTTAAATGCAATAAAAAAAAAAAGAAAGAAAAATTGTCCCTCTTCTAAAAAGGGAAGTACATTGTCGTGCGGCGGTCGTAAAGTTGGTAATTGTCTCCTTTCCAAAAAGGCACTAGTATGTGTGTGCGTGTAACTATGCATGTGAGATAGGAACTTTAGCGTGTAATCTCACTGAAGGCAGGGACTGATGTGAATGTACAGTATGTAAAGCACTGCGTAAACTGTCTGTGATATATAAACCCCTGTGATAAATAATCTTTTTAATGCCACTGACCACTGTTGATTTAACCACTGTTCTACCCAGGCCATTTTTTTTAAATGTTTTTGCAGACGTGTTCAAATCTGCAATTTTTGCTGGTTTTGCAGGTTATAACCCTGTCTAAAGCTGGGTACACACTAAAGCCCCTTACACACAATCGGATTTTCCGATGAAAAATGTTGGATGTCAAGCTATTGGCGGAAATTCCCACCGTGTGTACGCTCCATCGGACATTTGTTGACGGACTTTCCACCAACAAATGTTGGCTAGCATGTCTTCAAATTTTCCGTCAACAAATGTGTGTTGTCAGATTTTTCAAGTGTGTGTACACAAGTCCATCGCACAAAAGTCCAAAGTACAAACACGCATGCTTGGAAGCAGAAGCGGTCGGTCTTGTAAACTAGTCTTTGTAATGGAGAATTAACATTCGTGACGTGGCAAATTATGACATCTCCAAATGCAGCGCACATTCTCTTCTTTAATGGGATAATAATGAAGCTGCTTTGCTGGTGATACTGATGTATTGCAAACACATTTTCAAAGAATTTTTTTTTTTTTGTGATATCAAGAATAATATTATTATGTTTTTTTTTTTTTTTTGTGCAAGTTACCGCAACACCATTATCCTGTAGTTTTTAAGAACAAAAATACATCTATGTTGGTGTCTCTTGTCAATTTTACATTGTATTTTTTTTAAATGTAACTGCCTACTCCCAAACTGTCATTTGAAGTAAAATACATAGCCAAGTATTATTCTCCACATTTATTTTTATTATGCATTAAAAAAAAAAATAGACAATAGGACTAAAAAGTGCATTCTGTGCATCCAAAAATATAGAAAATATACCAAATCAAATCATTATTCAATCAAAAAAATAATGTCAAAGCAATAACTCCAAGGCCAATAATAAATAACACGCTATCTCCACTGATTCCGCAATGTGTCTGGTTTGCGAACAGGCTAAATGAAAAACACGAAAAGAAAAGCATGAATCAACACTCACCAAACTTCTACTAACACAAAATTAGCAGAAGAAGCCCAAAGGGTGGAGCTAAAGAGATGAAAAACCATGTAGTACGTCACTACGTTCGTAATTGTTGGCCAACATTTGTGTGACCATGTGTATGCAAGACAAGTTTGAGCCAACGTCCTTTGGACAAAATACCACGGTTTTGTTGTCGAGAAGTCAGATCGTGTGTACGAGGCTGAACAGTTTTATCTTTTGCTGACCCAGCAGAGTGAACGAAAAAAACAACTGTCAGATCGCTGTACCAACACAAGTGAAGTTGGTTTAGTGATCTCCCCTGTTGTTCTTCTGATTTCTGACAGCGGGGAGCAGTGCCGGGACAAGGCCGCATAGCAACCAGGACAAAGATACCATATGCCCCCCCCCCCAAATATATGAGCATTTTGTATCAGCAAAAATCACCTCTACGCCCCCCCCCCCCAAAAAAAAAAAATTCAAGCACTAGTCTTCACACTTAGACCCCATACACACTATTATGCTGTGTACACACGACCAGATTTTTTGGCAGCAAAGGTCAGACGGAATGAATCAGTCGGACAATTCGATCGTGTGTGGGCTTCATCGGACCTTTGCTGTCCAAAAATCTGACGGACTTTAGAAATAGAACATGTTTAAAAAAAATTCGCCAGAACGCCGCTGGACCCAGTTCCTATCGAGAAATCCACTCGTGTGTATGCTAGTCCGACAGACGAAAACTGACGCTAAGGCAGCTATTGGCTACTGACTATGAACTTCCTTATTCTGTCCAGTCATACGTCATCACATTCTAATCCGTCTGACTTTGGTGCGATTGTGTGTGGCCAAGTCCGTTCATTCGGAAAGTTCGTCAGACCTCCACCAAAAGTCCGTCGGGAAGACCGTCGGACCTAGGCCATTGAAAAGTCCAGTTGTGTGTATGTGGCATTAGATTTTCTTCAGATTTACCAAAACCATGTAGTGCATGGTCCTGCACGATTGCACAAAAAATGTAAACTCTAATGCCCCATACACATGGTCGGACATTCTGACCATTAAATCCGTCTGATTTTTTTTTGACAGATTTTGCCCGAAACTTGTCTTGTCTTGACTATTTTCCACCCGGCTCTTTCAGTTTTTCAGTCAAAAGATGTCAGGTGCTGGTTGCCAACAGGGCCACCCACTGAGAACATTTCGGATGGTTCATCAGTTTACATCACCGGCATGGTCACTTCTGCGAATGTGGCTACATCATCCCACACTGGCCAATGAAGATGCCTGAAGACCGGCACCCGGAAGGACCCGGGGGGGGGGGGATGCTGGTGCCGGTGTGGACCCCTTCTGAACTTCAGATATTTAGGGTGGAGGTGAGTATAGTGCCTTTGGCAGCTGGATGGCGTTGTATACTTGCTGCAGCTGGAGTACTTTGTTTTATGGTGCGGTGAAGTAATTAGTACAATAAATATTATTTGAGGTTGGTTACGGATTCCCTCTATTTATTGCATATATGTATTAACTTTTCTATTCCCATAGTTAGCTAGTCTATTAAAACTCTGATAAGCACAATTATATAAGGTTAGCTAGCTATGAAAACAAACATACTACTTAGTAAAACAATGTCTTATTTATTTCCCAAGAAAATAGGAATATGCTAGCATGGAAATACTATAGAGAATTATACAGGGTATATGACAAAAGAACATCAAATATACTTATCACAAAACTTTTTCTCAAGATATTGTTTCGTTGGCTGGGCTCAGGATGGCAAAACAGACTTGTTCAGCCCTTTATACTTCAATCATACACCATCCAGACCCAACCCCATTGCCATCCCATCTAGACTTTTGACGAATGACAGCATTTATGGGGCAGTACTCCTCAATATATTAGATTACTGTCCGTCCTGCTGTATTGGACTCTAGGGGCAGCATTGTCCATGTCTATGTATTCTGGTCAATATTCAATGCCTTTGATCTTCTGTAGCAGGACATTCATCAATCATCTTGTCAGCTATGGTCCCTTTCAAACAGGAAAAAGAGGGGAAAAACTGCGCTACGGGAAAAGGAAGCAAATAGTGTTGAACGGAAGCTGCAATTCAAATATATACCAAAAATATACCAAACAGAAATAGAAAGAAGAAGAACTGCGCTAGCCACAAAATACCCAATGTGATTAGGGTATATGAAAGTATCAGACCCGCACTGTGGGTCTTAGTATCTAGTGTATTAATATTGTGAATTCCCCAAACTCAATATATGTGTATCAAACTCTGTGCATAAACCCCTAAACCATAAAGGTAAGGATATAAAGAATATATATTTGCTATTAAGCATAAATGACCTATCGAAAAAATACTAAATCTGTGTTCAGAGACACTCTGTGTAATATCCATACAGTCATATATCAAAAAATTGAAAAATTAAAATAAAAAATAAAAATAAAAAATAAATGTCCATATAGTGAATGAACACCAGTGAAACAAAAATTTCAAATGAGGTACGGCAATAAAGAAAAGTTCCAAACGACTGAATTGCAAATACACGGATTGAAAATCTTCTCCAAAGATGTGGTGTGCTTATCCCATCACCGAAATAAATGAATCAGCTCCTTACCAGATCCAGACGACCCCCCGTTACAGAGGGTCACCACAAGCAGTAGTAGTCAAAAGGGTGTCCGGATAGCGCCTCCTCCTCAGATGGTCACGAATCTTCCACACGATGGGGTTATGGCTGTTACTCACTCCCAACACGACGTGGTGTCACATAAGGGAAAACATAGGCTCCAGATAGTGTAAAACCAAATGACTTTAATTCTTAAAAAGCGAACGTAAACACTTACATAAAAGACTTTAAAAGCAGGTTCAAAACAAAGACGTGCACCGGCCGGATACACGCCAACGCAAAGACCAACCCGTCCTTCCTGGTCCACAAAGAACGAACACGACTTGGGGTGACGTGTCGACGTCACCCCAAGTCGTGTTCGTGCTTTGTGGACCAGGAAGGACGGGTTGGTCTTTGCGTTGGCGTGTATCCGGCCGGTGCACGTCTTTGTTTTGAACCTGCTTTTAAAGTCTTTTATGTAAGTGTTTACGTTCGCTTTTTAAGAATTAAAGTCATTTGGTTTTACACTATCTGGAGCCTATGTTTTCCCTTATGTGACACCACGTCGTGTTGGGAGTGAGTAACAGCCATAACCCCATCGTGTGGAAGATTCGTGACCATCTGAGGAGGAGGCGCTATCCGGACACCCTTTTGACTACTACTGCTTGTGGTGACCCTCTGTAACGGGGGGTCGTCTGGATCTGGTAAGGAGCTGATTCATTTATTTCGGTGATGGGATAAGCACACCACATCTTTGGAGAAGATTTTCAATCCGTGTATTTGCAATTCAGTCGTTTGGAACTTTTCTTTATTGCCGTACCTCATTTGAAATTTTTGTTTCACTGGTGTTCATTCACTATATGGACATTTATTTTTTATTTTTATTTTTTATTTTAATTTTTCAATTTTTTGATATATGACTGTATGGATATTACACAGAGTGTCTCTGAACACAGATTTAGTATTTTTTCGATAGGTCATTTATGCTTAATAGCAAATATATATTCTTTATATCCTTACCTTTATGGTTTAGGGGTTTATGCACAGAGTTTGATACACATATATTGAGTTTGGGGAATTCACAATATTAATACACTAGATACTAAGACCCACAGTGCGGGTCTGATACTTTCATATACCCTAATCACATTGGGTATTTTGTGGCTAGCGCAGTTCTTCTTCTTTCTATTTCTGTATGGTCCCTTTCAAGCTTGCTTGCACAGCGTTATAACAACGGACAGTTCGGAGCCAAGCTTTGTTCAGCCTTGATGGAGGCCTGATCTCTTCTTTCAGATATGCTACAAAGCTTTGATGTGCAACTTGTTACATTCCAGACCTGGTATCAACCAGGAAGAACATCAGACCTTTACCCTTTAATGCCATGGAACTGCAAGTATCAGAATGGCTGATCTTTGGGAATAGGAAACAGATATGTAACAGATATATGACATATCCAATTCAAACTCTGGATAATACGAAAACACTGTTACCAATAAACGCAGTAACATTGACAGTGAAACTCCAGAAATATGACATTAAAACATGTTGCCTTCCAACATGTGGTAAGAATTATACTTCCTGTTATGCTCAGCAGGCAGTACCTCCCTCCAAACCTAATCCGTTCAAGTGAATGAGGCCGTGCCACTACCCTCCTGCAACTGCGGTTGGAGCATGGTGGTGAGGAGTTTTAGCAGTTAAACAGGCAGAGGAAAGATGTCATCTCACCACCTGTCAAACATCTTATGAAAAGTGATCCACCACGGATCACTCTTCTGAGTGCAATGAACGTGTGAAGGAGCCCTCAGGGTGTTCACCCTCTCTAATTGTCCTGACCACCAGAAATCAAATTGAGGGTAAATTCTAAATCTGGAGTTGCCACTGGAGCAAGAATAGATGGAAAATCTTCCAATGGGGACACCGATTCCCGAGACAACTCAGTCAGAGAGGATTTCTCTCACCCTGGAAAGGTTTCCTCTCTCTTTCAGGTGGTTCTACAAGATAGGAAGTTCAGGGAAATCTTCGTGAGTCATTTTTTTACAGTTGGGGGAGGGCGGTAATAAAAAACACATAGTTGAGCTGGGTTTTTATTGCCCTTCAACTGTTCCCCCTTTAGCTCAAAAGACATGGGTATACACATGCTACAACCACAATGCTTTGCTGCATGGCCATGGCAGGAATTGCGCCCCCTGTCGCTCTTGGCAGACACTACTGCATGCTGAAAATGAACTATTCAAGTGAATATGGCTGCGCCACAACCGTGCACAATGCACTTGACTGTGGCACAGTTTTTAGGGGTCTAACCACTTCCGGACCGGCGCACACCGATATAGTTTGAAGAGTAATATCATTGTTATGGCAGCAGCTAGCTGCTTCTCTTCTCCAGCCGGTGGTCCGCTTTCCGATAAGAGTTGTCTCTGCAGCAGATTCGCCGCGAGATCCCTTTTTATCAGTGGCGGGAGAGGGGCCCCTGCCACTTACTGGAGTCGTCAGCAGCGGCGAAGGCAATTGGATCTTCACCCTTGCTGGGTATGGAGAAGAGTCAGGGGAAGATAGAGATCCTATCGTGCTTTTTTCCTATTACAAGGGATGTTTACATTCCTTGTAATAGAAATAAAAGTGACACTTTTTTTTTTTTTTTTTAAGACAGTGCAAAAAGATAAAATAAATAAGATTTTTTTTTTAAATGCACCCCATCCCGCCGAACTCGCATGCAGAAGCGAACGCATTCGTGAGTAGTGCCCGCATATGAAAACAGTGTTCAAACCACACGTGAGGTATCGTCACGATCGGTACAGCGAGAGCAATAATTCTAGCCCTAGACATCCTCTGTAACTTATAACATGCAACCTGCAGAATTTTTTAAATGTCGCCTATGGAGATTTTTTAAGGGTAAAAGTTTGTTGCCATTCCACGAATGGGCACAATTTTGAAGCGTGACATGTTGGGTATCAATTTACTTGGCGTAACATTATCTTTCACAATATAAAAAAATGGGCTAACTTTACTGTTGCCTTATTTTTTAATTAAAAAAAGTGTATTTTTTCAAAAAAAAAAGTGCGCTTGTGAAACCGCTGCACAAATACAGTGTGACAGAAAGTATTGAAATGGCTGCCATTTTATTCTCTATGGTGTTAGAAAAAAAAAATGTATAATGTTTGGGGGTTCGAGGGTAAATTTCTAGCAAAAAAAAAACTGTTTTTAACTTGTAAACAACAAATCTCAGAAAGAGGTTCGGTCCTTAAAGCGTGAGTCCGCTGTTTTTTTTTTTTTTTAAAGCCAGCAGCTACAAATACTGCAGCTGCTGACTTTTAAATTAATGTCACTTACCCACCCAGCGCGCCCGCGATGTCGGCACCCGAAGCCAATCTCTCGATCGTCTCTCGGGTGCTGCCGCCGCCATCTTGGGTATGGGAATCAGGAAGTGGAGCCTTGCTGCTTCATTTCCCGGTTCCCTACTGCGCATGCGCGAGTCGCGCTGCGCAATAAGGATGGTCCCCGCTGTCTCTGGGATCCGTGTGTTTCCCAGCAGACAGCGGGAGACCTTCGGAAAGGGGCGTAGATTCTGCAGATATCTATGCCGGAAGTGGGTGCAGATACCTGTACTGTACAGGTATCTGCACCCCCTCCCCCCTGAAAGGTGCCAATTGTGGCGCCGGAGGGGGGGGGATTCCAATGAGCGGAAGCTCCTGTTTAGGGTGGACCTCCGCTTTAAAGCAGGGTTCCCACATAAAAATAAATAAAATACAAGTCAGCAGCTACAAATACTGCAGCTGCTGACGTTAGGGTCCAGCGATGCGGGGGATCGAAACCCCGCTAGTCTCTTCCTCCATTCGGCGGCGCATTGTAACGGTGGGTGCCAGGCTGTGGCTTTACAGCCGGGCACCCACTGCGCATGTGCGGCGCTGCGTGCCGTGATTGGCTGCGCAATCATCTGGGACCTGTCACGTGTCCCAGATCATTGACAAGAGGGAGGGGGCAGAGCTGAGCCCTTCTTGCACCGAGGGGAAATGACGTCAAGAGCCCGGGCACTGAAGGAGGCAGACTATGAGGGACCCACTAAAAACAGACATTTAGAGGTGAGTAAAAAAAAAAATAATTCCAAATTTAAAAAAAAAAAATAATTTTAGGCACATTCATGATTTTCTTTTTTTGGGTGGATCTCCACGTTAAGTGGTTAAAAACAGGCAGCGTGGAAGCCATAAAGCGCCAGTCAAATGCTCTCTGAAGAGCGATCTGAATGCTCCCCCTCCTCGATCCAAAGTGAAAAGAGAAAGTTTTGCCTCTACTTCTATATTTTGTGGTCACTGACCAATGGCAGAGTGAGGAAAGTCAGAGAAATGCAGACAGAGCTCCTGCCTTCCCATATACTGCATCCTGGTTCATGCTCAGTGATTGAATGGACTGCAGCCACAGGGTCACCATGGCAACCAGAGTGTTTGGCAGCAATGTCTCTGTGCCAGTCCCCTCTGCACACCACGTGCCCCCATCCCTCCTCTCTGCGGGCCGCCTGCACTGCTCCCTCCTCTCCGCCAGGGGGCGCCGGTGTCCTCCCGGCTGGTGCGCTTCCTCTCTCGTCCCCCCGCCTCTCCTCTCGTCGGGCCGGACATGGCAGTGACAGCGGAGCTGGGGGCACACGGAGCCGGGCCGCGCAGCAGGCAGGAACCGGACGGCGGGGAGAACAGGTGGCCGGTGGCCTTCCCTCCTTTGCAGCGCGGACTGTACTGAGAAGCCGTGTCGTTTGGCCGGGGAGAGCGGAGGACGGAGGGAGCCTGTGCCGCCAGCCCGGCATGAGGAACCCCCTGGTAAGTAGACTGCAACAAGGGCACCGCCGGGCCACATGCCGAGTCCGTCCCCTAGAGGGCAGCACAGCACCCCAGGTGACGTCACTCACCTCCCCGCGACTGATGGGACTCGCCTGCTGCAGGGGGAACCACTAGTCCCAGTATGGACTGCCGGCTCCGCGTCCCTAGAGGGCGCCATTGCGTCACCCTCAGTCTATAGAGCGGGATGCCATCTGCAGGGGACTACAAATCCCAGCATGTGCTGCTAGGAGAATATTAGTAGAGGGTGCAGCGTGTCTATGGGTAATCGGGGAGTCTAGAATGAGCGCTGACAGCGGTGACTACAGATCCCAGCATGCCCTGTGCAGAATGACCCTGATAGAGTGTGCTATAGTGTCTATGGGTAATCCTTGACCTCTAGGATGAGTGCTGCAATCAGAAGAACTACAAATGCCAGCATGCACTGCAAGAAATAGTGCAGATGGACCGTGTCTATATGGGTAACCAGGCAGCTTAGTAGTTGGATGAACTACAAGTCACAACATGCACTGCAAAATATAACACTGATAGAGGGTGCCGCCGTGTCTGTGGGTAATCCTTGATCTCTATAATGGGTGCTGCAATCAGAGGAACTACAAATCCCAGCATGCACTGCAAGAAATAATACTGATGGCGTCACAGTGTCTATGGCAGTGATGGCAAACCTTGGCACCCCAGATGTTTTGGAACTACATTTCCCATGATGCTCTTGCACTCTGCAGTGTAGTGGAGTATCATGGGAAATGTAGTTCCAAAACATCTGGGGTGCCAAAGTTCGCCATCATTGGTCTATGGGTAACCAGTGAGCTTTATAGTGAGGTGATTGCTGGCATAAGGGGAACTACAAGTCCCAGCGTGCACTGCTCAGTATAGTACTGATAGAGGGTGTCACAGTGCCTATGGGTGACCAGTGAGTGCTGGTGTTTCATCACATCACATATGGCGACACATCACAGTTGGCTACCCGCTGGACTGCTCGTGCGCGACGCCACTGTATGCGTTCCACCCTTGAATCCAGGTTCAAGCCTCACCATCCAAGTGGACATAGAGTTTGATTATATTTATGCCGAGTGAAGCGAGGCCGTACCCGCAAGAAGCCCTGTGTTGGAACGCATATGGCGCCGTCGTGCATGACCACTCCAGCGGGTAGCAAAATGTGATGGGCAGCCGAATGTGACTTGACACTGGCATCAGGGGAACTAAATGTCCCAGCGTGCACATTTAGGACTAATACCAAAGCAGGGTGCCACAGTGTCTATGGATAATGAGGTAGCTGTACAGTGAGTGCTCAGGAGGGAGGTACGCAGGCCTCGGTCTGTGCCATTACACCTGTACACTGAGATGCTGTGTGATCCTCCTGGTCCCATTTATAGTCTTCTTCCCTTGGTGCTCTGTTCTAGCAGATCTGGGCTGAGTACTGCACCAGTGCTTTGTGTACCCGGACTGGTATAATACCCGCTTCATGTGACAGTTGGCAGAGCATAACCTGTGTGTGAGCAACATCTGCAGCTTCCTCTCTGCCATTTACTTTCTATTTCTAAGGACTACATATCCCATGGTACCTTGCTGTCTGCAAGTAGTGATCCTTGTACCGCCTCCTGAAACTCCTCTCAGCACCTCTGTGGTTTAGAAGGCAGGTTCTGTGAAATGTGTGACACAGCAGTGCTACTCACGGGACATAGTGACTATGTGTCAGAGAATTTAGGAAGTAAATGTGGATCTTCACAAAGTAACCTTACAAACTTGAAGGTCTTTCAAATAATAGGAGTAGGCTAGAAATAATTGAAATACAATGTATAATTGCAATGTGATGTGGAAATAAATGTATGGTTTGAAAATTTGACCATAGATACACTTATACTGACAACCCCTATGCAGTCTGTCTTGGGTTTTTTTTTTTAGCACATATAAAACCACAATCCTTCTTCCTTTTTTTCTTTTTTCTTTTTTTCTTTTTTTAATTTATGGATAGGATGTTGAGATATTGCACTTTTAGTTTATCATTGTCCATGTTAATGAGATTCTCCCCATCTGGCTAAAAAATTTAGAGAATACGGAATTTTAAGTTGTCACCAGAACAGGAATAGAGGAGAAATCTTCTGATGGGTGAACTTGTTTTGTTAAATTGAAACTCCAGCCAAAGACGATGCTTAGCCATTTTCACTGTAATGAATGAACATTAGTGCAGTGTGTACAGTGTGCGGCCTCTGATGTGTTATTTAATACTCTTACTTTCAGTATGCTCAGCACTAAATGTCTGGTGCTGAAACTTTCAGCCCCGTCTGGAGTATTCAGATCACAGCCGGCCGCTCGATCACTCACTCTGCAGCTCATCAATGCTGAAAACTGCCGTTTCAGTGCATGCAAGGTGCTGTGTGACTGGAGGAGAAGAGCTTGTGGTGTTAATCTGCACTTCCTCCAATCTCAGAATGCCTTGCATACTTTTAAAAGAATGCAAGATGTTATCAGATTGGACGGGCTGCAATGCGGGCGACTTACAATTCTGGTTGGAGCACTCCGATTATGGTAAGTTTTGGCACTGACTGCACAGGGGGGATAAAAGTAATAATATTACATAAAACAGCAGTAGCCGCATATTGCACATACTTCATTAGCTTTAGGGATGCACCGATACCAATTTTTATATATATATATATATATATATATATATATATATATATATATATATATATATATATATATATATATATATATATATATATAATTTTTTTTTTTTTTTAATTATTATTATTTTTTTTTTATTATTTACCGATACCAGTTACTAATACCTACCGAAACTGTTTTGTTTTTCCTTCAGCTATCAGCAATGGTACAAAGCATTGAAAAGTTATTTACAAATTAAATAAATAGATTTTTTTTTTTTTTATATTGTGCTTTTTTAACGTGAAATGTGTAAAATATTCACAAATAAAGCAAACAATGTTTTTTTTATATCGTTTATAAAATAGATTTATAAAAATAGTTTATAAAAAAAAAAAATCAGGAAAATAATTAAATGGAAGAGAATAGGGAGTAAATTAAGGATTAATAAGGGGTTAAACAGAGGAACATTTGTTCATCCCTTTGATCTGCAGTTGAAGAAACAGATTAAAAAAGAAACAAACAATGTTTATTTTTATTAGTGTTTCAGTGGCTGAGCAATGTTGTTAATAAACATTGCCAGCTGCTTTTTTTTTTTTTTTTGAGAGCTCCAATTACCAGACTTCTTTAACACTTCAGCTGTCAACAGGGGAGACTGACAGCTCAAAGAACCGAGCCTGAAAGTTTCGGTTTCAGGTATTGGTGCATTTGCAGGCCTGTCGATACTTGGCAAATGCTGTGTGTAAACAAAAAAAGTAGAACAAAAGTACCATATAATAATAATAAAAAAAAAAAAACAATGATAAGGTCCCAAAGTACACTCGCATAAGAACAAATCACATGCAGCTGGTATGTCTGTGTAGGAAGACAATGAGTGTGCAATAGGTGTTAAAGCGGAGGTCCACCCTAAAATGGACCTCCGCTCATCGGAATCCCCCCCCCCCCCTCCGGCGCCACAATTGGCACCTTTCAGGGGGGAGGGGGGTGCAGTTACCTGGATAATCCAGGTAACTGCACCCATTTCCGGGATAGCTGTCTGCGGAAAGGGGCGTAGATTACGCCCCTTTCCGCAACTGCCCGCCCCTTTGCGCAAGTGCCCCGCTGCTTGCTGGGAAACACACAGTTCCCAGAGGCAGCGGGGACCGTCCGGATTGCGCCGTGCGGCTCGCGCATGCGCAGTAGGGAACCGGGAAATGAAGCCGAAAGGCTCCATTTCCTGATTCCCATACCCAAGATGGCGACGGCAGGACCCGACAGACGACCTAGCGATCGGCTTCGGGTGCCGACATCGCGGGCGCGCTGGACAGGTAAGTGTCACTATTTTAAAAGTCAGCAGCTGCAGTATTTGTAGCTGCTGGCTTTTAAAAAAAAAAAAAACGCGGAGTCCCGGTGGACTCCCGCTTTAAATATAGCCACCAACACTAGAGTGAGAGAAATAATTCTGGAGCCCTTATCTACAGTTACCTCTAAACTAATGACTGGTAAAGGCTTTTAAAGTGCCGTGTATGGACATTTTTTTTTTTTTAAAGATGTATGGGCAATTTTGGATACCAGATTTTGTCACTATTTTACTGGCACATGGAGTTTTAAGGCTGGACATGTTGAGTTTGTATTTACTCATCGCTACCCAACCTCATTTTTTATATATTACCAAAAAATTGGGTAATACTGTATATTGTAGTGTTTGTGTTCAGTACCTTTTATTGTATTTGCCACTGAAAATATGTGCATTTGGTAAACGTACTTATATCATGTGACATAAAAAAGAGCACAATGCAACCATTATATTCTCCAGGGTCTCGCTTTCAGAAATAATACTTGGAGATTTTAACAAATTTTCAGGCCTAAAATATGCATTTAACACCTGGTAGATAAGTCTCTAAAATATAACTAAATGCAAAATCTTTTTTTTTTTATAAAAAAAAAAAAAAATTTGCTAGAGTGTGGAAGTGTTAGGTTTTTCCTGCTTTCTGTGTCCCTTTTTAGAGATTCACCCTTTCTATTTGATCTTTTATCAATGGTTGTAAAAGAAAATTGCACATTTTGCGTTGTCACCAGAACGCTAATAAAGGGGAAATATTCCCTTCTACCCCGGTGACAACAAAGGATTGCCTCACTTTAGACTGATTCCCTCCCACTTCCTCTTTTAGTTATAGGACAGGAAGTGAAGAGAAATCTCTCCAATGGGACACAGATGGCACAAAATAAACTGTCAGGTGTGATCACCCTCTCTTACTGTGTTCACAATTTAAGAAAAAAAAAAAAAAAAGTTTTACCCATAGTTCTACTTTAATGTATGTTGTCATATGCGTGAGGAGCATTTGGGTGAGTGAAAATTTCCCTTCTGCAGAGTTACAATATATTGGAATGGATTGATTCCCTATTCCCAGTGGTGATGTTAATGTACCATTGTACCACTGGTCTCATGATACGGAGAGGTGCCTTTTATTGCGGCAGAATTGATTTCTTATTAGCTGCAGTAAAAATAAAATGGAGGTTTTAAAACGTCACTTCATGAATTGACATTATTGCTATAAATTATACTGTTTAGGCTTAGAAAATTTTCACTTATTATATAGAAGATCAATTCAAAATTGACTGCTTTTTCGTATTTCTTCTTCTGTCATTGTTTTGTCATCACTGACAAATAGTACCAGAATAATTTTGAACTAAAGACTTAGTCCACTAAACATGGTACATTCCCAAATTCCTCACACTCAAATTGCCCCCCCCCCTCTTACCTAAAATCCCGGGGGGGGGGGGGAACTCACCACAAAAGGTGCATGCAGTATTTTATGAGACAATTGTGTGTTACCATGCATTGCGTTGGCAAGGTGTGCTTGGGTACTATTAGGAATGAATGGCACAGCAATGCACTACTGCAGTTTAACCTCTTTAGAGGAATACGTTGGAGAATTATTTTGGGTTCACAGGTTCCATTCCAAATTTAATTTGTGTTCCAGACTAATCAGTACTATGAGGGCCACATTGTATATTTTACAAATATTTGCAAGCCTAAAAAAAATAAATCTGTTTTATAAATGAATTATTAATATTTAAATGACTATGTTTTACTTGGGGCTTTTTTGTATGATGTGACCAAGAAACTCTCTCGGGCACCCCCTTATGTCCCCATTAGAGTCCTTTGAGCACCCCCCCTTCACCTGGTTACCCATCAGAGCCCCCCCCCCCCCTTACATCAGGGTCTCCATCAGAGTTTCCTCCTTTTACATCAGGGCACCCCCTTACCTTACACAGTGTGAGAGCCCAAGAGCTTGGCTGTAGCAGCAGGGGGTCTGCTTGGACAAAGTGCTGTCCTTCTGTGATACTAGGGCAAGCACTTAGAGTATGTAAACCCAACACTTCATATTCCTGATATGTGCCTGCTCTACCATATACTTGTATAAAGCAGTATCCCGTTCTTTGTGTGTGAAATCTCTGGTGTGCCTGCCAGTTCCTCTGCTTTCCTGTTAAAAACTGACCACACTAGGTAGGAGAACACACCATGGTCAGTTTTCTAGTTATGCTGGGAACCCAGTGTGCTCTCCTCCAATGATCAGACTCACCATCCTTCCCTGCACAGTCTTTTACTGGGAAGTTCAGTGTGTTGCAACTGAGAACAGATAGTGATCACTTAGAAGAAATAAGTGTGTGTATATATATATATATATATATATATATATATAATTTTTTTTAAATATCTAGACACAAAAGTTTTTCTTTTACATTTCTATTTTAAACAAAATAGGTTGTTTCCATCAAATAACGGCTACAGCAGTCGTCCAGTTCTGGGAGGGTGTCCATAGATGTCCTCCCAGAGCCCTGCATCATGCATGGCTTTTGTGGTGTGCATCGGATGCGCTCTCTGACCCGCTGTGTCCCCTGGACACAGCTGATCACAGATTGTGGTAAAGGACCAATCACAGTAGCCCTTTACCATGTGATCAGCTGTGTCCAATCACACATAAACAAACTTGCCGGTTATTGGCAGTCCTTTCCTTCCATACTGTGTCTGTGGGAGGAAAGGAGAGCAGTTAACCTGCAAGCCTGTCAGCATGTCGTTTACACTGATTATCAGCGCACATCAGAGAAGAAGAAAAATTACTTATTTGCAAAATGTTAGAACAGAAGCATTTTTTTTCTTTTCAAAACGTTTGGTCTTTTTTCATTTGTTTAGAAAACAAAGTGGTGATTTACATACCACCAGGAGAAAGCGCTATCTGTCTTAAAAAAAAAAAAAAAAAAAAATGAGAAGGGGGTAAAAGGGCCTGGCATTGAAGTGGTTAATAATGTATACTTGTAGTCCTAGCATCCGATGTCAATACAGTGATGACACACCTGAGACTGGAGACTAAAAGGTTTGGGAGGGTGGGCTGGAGAAGAGGGTTTTGAATTGCTGGGGAGAAAAGGAGGCCATGGTAGGCTGACCTGTGTGAGAGACGACTGACGCCAGCTGTGGGCAGGATAAAATAAGTTAAAAAGCTATGGGTTGGGTGCATTTATCACCTGGGTCACTGGTCTCTAAATTTTTGCCCCAATCGTTCTCTTTAGAGACATCTTCAATAATAATTCTATATGAAGACAATATCTACTTTACATTGAACATACATTTTTTTTTTTTCTGAGTGGTCTTCAGCTAACTTGTCACTAAATACCAAGAGCTTATTGTTCACTTCGTAAGCCTAAAATCATTGGAATAAAACACAGGATGCCATTATAGGGTGGAGAACAAAATGCCTTTCTTGAGTAAACATCTTAAAGTAGATCCATCGCCTCTACAACAGGGGTGTTTTGTCTCCTGAAGTCTTACTCATGGGAACGCTCTGTAGAGTTCAGCATTCGTCATCGGAAGCGAAGCAGAGATTTAGCAAGCTTGGTTGTTTTAGTAAATTGGTTGACTTTTTAGTTATGTTGTTGACAGATCTGGTTTTAGCTGGTACTACACAAGGGGGTTATTTACTAAAGTAAAATCCACTTTGCACTGCAAGTGCACTTTAAAGTAAAGTCGCTGTAGATCCGAGGGGGACATGCAAGGAAAAAAAACCCCCAGCATTTTAGCTTGCAAATGATTGGATTATAAAATCAGCAGAGCTTTCCCTCATTTCAGATCTACCCCTTAGATTTAGAGCGACTGCACTTCCAAGTGCACTTGCAGTGCAAAGTGGATTTGCCTTTTGTAAATAACCCCAAATGAACACATTGCACACAGTAAAATAACTAAAAGCTCAAATCTGGTTTAATTTTTTTTTTCTGTGCTATGGTCCCCCAGCTTGTTGACCACGTGAAGACCTTGAGGCCTTTTTCTAACCCTTCTCAGATATAGGTAAAAATCTGTATTTTTTCGCAAAAAAATTACTTAGAACCCCCAAACCTTATATATATTTTAAAGCAGTGGCCCTAGAGAATAAAATGTTGGGTGTTAGTTTTTTTATTTTGCACGGTATTTGCACTGCGGTTTTTTAAATGCAGTTAAAAAAAGCATACACGTAATGAATTTTAATGCACAAAAACACAATATAATGCCCAATTGTTTGGTCAATTCTAAAAGATGATGTTCCGCAGAGTAAATGGATGTCATGCTTTCAAACTACCAAAAAGATGTTCATATATGGAAGGAGCGCCAGTCCAAAAGATTAATTTATTGATATTGTGTTAAGACAGCCAACACGTTTCGGGGGTCAAAGGAACCCCCCCTCATCAGGGTTTCGGTTAGAATTGAAAACCTTCAGTCGAATCAAAGTAAGGCTTTCCTGTTTGAATCTGTGCAGGGAAGATGATTGCTGGATTAGGATCCCTGGCCGGCAGTATCTGCATCAGCAGTCAAAATTAATATCTGCATTAGCAGTCAAAACTTTAGAATTGCGCAGGTCTATAGAACGGCGACAAATTATATAGATTATATTGTTCAAATCCTTTACAGGTTACCACTTTAGATTTACACAGGAGGTCTAGTGCTAGAATTATTGTTCTCGATCTGACGTTAGTGGTGATACCTCACGTGTGGTGTGATTGCTGTTTATGTACATACCCAGCTGTAGCCGGTAGCAGTAATCATTGTATTCTGCTGGCTGGGTAGGCTCCTGTGGTGGAATGAAGAAAAATTGGGCAGCTTAAGGGGAAGGGTTTTTTTTTTTTCAAATATAATTTTTTATTATTATTATTATTATTAACATCCAACATGGGCTAGGACAATAGAATACAGATATATATTAAAAACAACAGAAAAAGGAAGGGAAAAAAATATAATTAACATCAACACATGGAGGAAGAGATGAGACAGGGTTTAATTTCATATACCGTATATACTCGAGTATAGGCCGACCCGAGTATAAGCCGAGGCCCCCAATTTACCCCCAAAAAACTGGGAAACCTATTGACTCGTGTATAAGCCGAGGGTGAGATATGCCTGTCCATCCCTGTGTGTGTCCGTCCATCCCTCTGTGTCCGTCCATCCCTGTGTGTCCGTCCATCCCTGTGTGTGTGTCCATCCATCCATCCCTGTGTGTGTGTCCATCCATCCATCCCTGTGTGTGTGTCCATCCATCCATCCCTGTGTGTGTGTGTGTGTGTGTGCGTCCATCCATCCATCCATCCCTGTGTGTGTGTGTGCGTCCATCCATCCATCCATCCCTGTGTGTGTGTGTGTGTGTCCATCCATCCATCCCTGTGTGTGTGTGTGTGTCCATCCATCCATCCATCCCTGTGTGTGTGTGTGTGTGTGTCCATCCATCCATCCATCCCTGTGTGTGTGTGTCCATCCATCCATCCGTGTGTGTGTGTGTGTGTGTGTGTCCGTGCAGCCTTGTGTGTCCAGCCTACCTGTGTCCCGAGCCTCCGTGTCGTCCCGTCCCGAGCCTCCGTGTCGTCCCGTCCCGAGCCTCCGTGTCGTCCCGTCCCGAGCCTCCGTGTCGTCCCGTCCCGAGCCTCCGTGTCGTCCCATGCCAGGATCGCCGCTCTTCGTCGGCGCCCTGGCGGCCATTCCCCTGTTCAAAAGCCGCGCCTCCGCCTCCGCCTGTGATAGGCGGAACACTCAATTTCCCAGCAGTCAGTGTTCCGCCTATCACGGACATCGGCTCATCCGAGGATGAGCCGATGTCCGTGATAGGCGGAACACTGACTGCTGGGAAATTGAGTGTTCCGCCTATCACAGGCGGAGGCGGAGGCGCGGCTTTTGAAAGGTAGAATGGCCGCTGTCTGTCTGCTCGACACGCTGTTCGGGCAGTCAGACAGCGGTGACTCGAGTATAAGCCGAGGGGGGCACTTTCAGCCTCAAAAAAGAGGCTGAAAATCTCGGCTTATACTCGAGTATATACGGTACATTTTCAAGCTTGTGATTATATATCAAGTGACGAATACCTCCTAAAATGAATGCTAAGATGTCAAAGCCCTCTTCATCAATAAATCCTCCGATAGGAGGTGATGGAGGAAGGAAAGCTTCGGTCACCTTCTGTCTCCTCTCCCAACCACCCCATCTGGGTGGAACTCCATCGCTAGCGGTGGGGGGGGTCAGGGAAAAGGGAGGGCACACAAGGGTAGGGAAGAAGGGGAAATCCAAGGAGGAAGTAGGGAAGGGGAGGTATGGGAGGACCCTGGTTGATTCAGGGTGGCTTTGAAGTCCATGCTTACTCGGATATTAACCTCATAAAGAAGTCCTAAGGGTGATATCCTCTAGGGAGAGAATGAATTCCAGAGCGCCCATGTCTTGTTATATTTTTCTTGTTGGTGCCTTGCAGTGAGCACTAGGTCTTACATTTGACTAATGTCCTCTACCCTCCGGATCCAACTAGCCACGGTTCGTGGGGTTTGACTTTTCCATTGAAGTGAAATGCAGGATTTTGCGGCATTTAACAAGTGGTGTACGACTTTTTGTATCTTTTAGTTGATATCGTGTTTACATGCAATAGAAAGAAGGTCGGGTCGTCTGGGACATTATATTCCGTAAATGTCTGGATAGTTGTTCTGACTGTAGACTAGAAACTGGATAGCTTCAGATGAGACCGAAATATATGTAGTAACGCACCCCTCCCTGACATCTCCAGCAAAGTGCTGAGGTGTTCAGGTAATATGTATGTAAAGCATGTGGGGTTAGGAGCTTATAATTTGTCTCCTGTACTTTTGTTCAGATGGAGGATTTTATGGTGAATGTTATGATACGTTGGGTCTGGTTCGAAGTAAATGTACAGTTCAGGTAGGGGAAGGGGGTTTACTGGACAACAACATTATTGGAATATGGCAATGCCCTTTATCTAGAGTCCGTGTATAATAAATCGGACTGTGGACAGTCTATTGAATTCCAGATGCTTTCTAGTGAATTATAACAAAATTCACTAGAAACTACCAAATCTATACATCATAAGTCAGGATATCCCCACATTGTATGTATGATTGCAGTTTGTGTATAGGAACATTCAAGTATCGAATACTGAAACGAACATAAACTATATTATAGGATAGATAATCCTTCATTTTGGCTGTTGTCAGTCTTGCTTTTTCTTGTGATTAAAAGTGTGAAGGCGTGCAATCCTTGCCAGGGATTACACAGATAATGACAAAATCCCACATTAAGGTTTCATCTGGGCAAACAATCTACTGTGCCATATGAATAATAATTTTGATCCAGTACAGAGAGTTTAGTAAAACTTTGGTCAGTTTAAATGCAGAAAATGGAGAGAGAAAAAAAACATTTTTCTTTACTGCTTTCTCATCATTCTTTGCACTCTAGCAGTAACTTTTAGCCCCCTTTCACATGGAGAAGACTCTGGCAACGGATCCGCCTGCTCAGCAGGTAATCTGTCCGCTAATACCTACTGAGCAGATGGATGACAGGTCCGTGTATGCAGAGTGGACACGGACACGGTTTGCTGTTCTATGAGGCGGGGAGATCCGATCTGCCTGACGGATCTGCCCGCTCGTGCCCTTTCTTCTTCTTTTTGCGATTTCGGGGGGTGCGATTTCCATTGACATCTGTGCAGAAACCCACAGAGTTGTCTGTGAAATCGCAGCCGAAATTGGGACTGACATGCGGGAGTGAAATTGTGCGAGTTCAGCTGAACTCACAAGGCTTCATTCCCGCAGCTCAGTATGAATCTGGGCTTAGACCAGAGTTTTGTGTTAATCTCTCAGTAGTGGCAGCAGAGGGACCATCTTGTTAATGTCATTGACGAAAATATTTTCATCATTCTTTTTGTCAGAGACGTGTTTTCAGTGACGAAAACTAGATGGAAATCAATTCGAATTTTCGTCAGTTGATGAAAATCAATGCCAATTTATATCAACGAACGAAAACTGAGCTAAAATGTAGTAGATAATAATAGCTTAATATGAAGCGGTCAGGAGTGGCTGGGATCATGGAAAGGCAGTAGATGCCGGTGATGAGATCCAGAAAAGCTGTTGGAGAGCCTCCGCCGTGGGAACCTCAGAAGAACTGTCAGATGGAGCTGTCAAAAACCTGGGTGCTAGTAGCCAATCCGGAACTGTTTCA
The DNA here is from genome assembly GCF_037356315.1 of Lithobates pipiens. Classification (NCBI taxonomy): domain Eukaryota; kingdom Metazoa; phylum Chordata; class Amphibia; order Anura; family Ranidae; genus Lithobates; species Lithobates pipiens. Next base: position 280,510,014 of record NW_027507785.1, on the reverse strand, counting down.
GAGGCAAACTCACACTTCCTTCATCAGTTGATAGAGGCGTGGTTTTGCCTTTTGAAACAATTCAGATGACTAAAATCCGAATAAAACTAAAATGGCATTTTAGTCAAAAGACTATGACTAAAACGTATTTGAAATTTGATGTCAAAATTAAAGTATTTGTAAAGTCTTTTTTTTGTTAAAAATAACAAAACGTATAATTACCTGCTCTGTGCAGGGGGTTTTGCACAGAGCAGCCCATATTCTCCTCTTCCCGGGGTCCCTCTTTGGTGGTCTTGGCCCCTCCCTCCTGTTGAGTGCTCCCACAGCAAGCAGCTTGCTATGGGGGCGCCCGAGCCCCCTGTGCCCATTCAGACATTGAACTGTGTCACCACCCCCTTTCTCTCCTCATTGGTTGACTGACCTTGATTGACAGCAGTAGGAGCCAATGGCGTTGTGCTGTCTCAGCCAATGAGGAGAGGAGTCGCGGGCAGCCAAGACACTTCTGCCAAATTGCTGGATCTAGAGACCCCAGGTAAGTATTAGGGGACTGCTGCACACAGAAGGATTTTTATTTTAACGCATAAAATGCATTAAAGTGGAAGTAAACTTCCATCTCTGAATTTTACCTATAGGTAAGCCTATAATGGGGCTTATCTATAGGTAGTGTAAATATCTCCTCAACATGCACTGTTTAGGAGATAATTACTGTAAATGCAGCCGGTGACAACCTCGGAGGCCGTTCTTTCAGAGCCCTGTGCTGTAAACGATGGCTCCTGTGCACATGCGCAGGAGGGACATCATCGCGGCTCCGGCCAGTCACAGCCGGGAAGCAAGACGAGTGAAGATGGGAGCGCCGGCAGCTCTGACCTCTCGGTGCTGGAAGAGCTTCGTTTTAAGAGAAGTTTAACATAATGTGCTAGTATGCGATGCATACTAGCACATTATGTCATTACCTTGCAGGGTAGAAGAAAAAGTTCAGCGGTTTACAACCGCTTTAAGATTAAAAAAAATAAAAAAACACCTTCTGCCTTTTCACTTTAACATTTGTTGGACAAATTCAAAAGTACCGAGAATCACTTCGATTTGCAGCTCAAAAACATTCCAACATTTATTTTTTCTCTGATCTTTTTATATGCCAGTTTTGATTCTGAACATGTTTTTACGCAGAAAGTAAGTTCTTTGCTGTTACATCATACTTATCGGGTCAAATAATACAGATCTTAGACATTAAACTCAGAGCGTGATGTACAAGATAAAATAGCTTGCCATTATTATAACGATTGCTTATCTGTAAAACTCAGTTTCAGAATGTACTAGAAGCCATCAAGAACGATGATTACAGACCTGCCACTTTTCTGCTGGTGTCAAAAATGTGTCACTTACTACATACACTTCTACTTCTCACAGGAGACTACAGGAAGGAAAAATGAAGACAAAGTGGGAGAAATTTACAATTAAAATGTACCAGTAGTGACAGCAGAGCTGAAATGAACTGGCGCCTACGTAGCTGTAAAATCTCAGGTCACCCAATATGCAAATCTTGACTTTCAGCTCTGACGTTTGAGCTCTAGCCCTTCCTCTCCTGGCTCCCATACATTACTATAGGTTGGCGAGGCTTTGCATTACATTTATGGACCATTAGGAAGAGGTGAAGGACAGAAGGTTGTGGACCAGAGCTCCATCGCTTCTCTGAAACATTTTGCTTATTTATTTAAATAAACTATACTTGCCTTAATTCATCCCACCTATTCTGTTTGAGAATAGTCTGCTGAAGTATGCTTGTGTATCTTGTTGCAGTTGCACAACCCTTTTGTCTAAGAAATGATCTACCCGTACTCCTCGGAGTACAGCCTCTCATAGGAAAGAGTGAGATGGCATACATGGGTTGTAAAGGTTTGTGTTTTTTCACCTTAATGCATCCTATGCGCTAAGGTGAAAAAACACCTGTCAGTGACCAGTCCCCATCCCCTGTAACCCCCCCCCCCCCGTTTTACTTGCCTGAACCCTCAAACTTGTCCCACTGGAACGCACCGTCTCTCTGCTAGGGGGTTCTCAGCTGTTGATTGGATAGATTGATAGCAGCGCAACCACTAGCTCCCACTGCTGTCAATTAAATCCAATGATGTAGCTGCTGGGGGGCGAGGCCGAGTCCTGCATTTGGTGTCTATGGATGTCGAATGCTGGACTCTGGAGCACACCCGCAAGGTAACCCCCCCGGGAGAGTGCTTCTCCCAGGGGCTTATCTGATGTGAGGAGGAGCCGAGAGCTGCCGAGGGACCCCAGAAGACGAGGTTCGGGGGCCACTCTGTGCAAAACGAGCTGCACAGTGGAGGTAAGTAGGTAAGTATGACATGTTTGTTATTTAAAAAAAAAAAAAAAAATTACTTTAGCATCACTTTAAGTTGATTCAATGAGGGAGGCCAGTAAGACCCAGTGAGAGGCTATTCCACCCAGGAATGGGACCACACAGTGAAAATATACAGGTACATATTTATCCTAGTGAACTGCACTCGGGGGGGAGTGGGCAAATAATTAAAGGACAACTGTACAAAGTACAAAAATATGAGCCTAGGGATCCTGTTCCTGCACTTTAGGAATAACAGCTTTTTTATTTTTATCTTGACAAAGTTCCTTTGATAAGTCAGTTAAGGCATGTTGCCGACAAGCATGTAGGCAATGCTTTTAAAGTGATTGTAAAGGAATTTTATTTTAAATAACAACCATGTTATACTTGCCTGCTCTGTACAGTGGAATTGCACAGAGCGGCCTCAAACCTCCTCTTGTCGGGTCTTCTGCGCGTGCCCCCATAGCTAGCTGCTTGCTATGGGGGTACCTGTGTGGGCTTGATCCTGAGCTTTGCTATCTGTGTCCATAGACACAGATGACACAACCCGGCCCACTCCCTCGCCACAGGTTTGGACAGACTGCAGTGGGAGCCAGTGGTTCGCATTGCCTCCATAAAACCTATGACAGCGGGGAGAGATAAGACAGACCCACTGCAGATGGGCAGAGAACTGGATCGAGTGAGAACTCAGGTATGTATGGGGGAGGGGGGGTGTGAGGGCTATTACTGAATGGGTTAAAGTATTAAGGTAAAAATGTTTAGGCTTTAGAACACCTTTAAGGTATAAAGCTTAGATTACTTAGGACACGCAATGTCATGAATGCTTTCATGCTTATGCCCAATTCTGACCCTACCATTTGAATGTCGCAGCTGAGATCGAGACTCTTCAGACCAGGGTAATGTTTTTCCAGTCTTCTGTTGTCCAATTTTGGTGAGCCTGTGCAAATTATAGCCTCAGTTTCCTGTTCTTAGCTGATAGGAGTGGCACTCGGTGTGGTCTTCTGCTGTTGTGTTGTAGCCCATCTGCTTCAAAGTTCGATGTGTTGTGCGTTCAAAGATGGTATTCTGCATACCTTGGTTGTATTGAGGAGTTATTTGAGTTACTGTTTCCTTTCTATCATTTGCAACCAGTCTGCCCATTCTCCTCTGACATCAACAAGGCATTTTCATTCACACAACTGCCGCTCACTGGATATTTTCTTTTTCTCAAACCATTCTCTGTAAACGTTAGAGAGGGTTGTGCGTGAGAATCCCAGTAGATCAGCAGTTTTTGAAATACTCAGACCAGCCCGTCTGGCACCAACAACCATCCCATGTTCAACGTCACTTAAATCCCCTTTCTTCACCATTCTGATTCTTGGTTTGAACTCCAGCAAGTCGTCCTCATCACGTCTAGATGCCTAATTGCAATTGATTTGCTGCTGTTTGGCTGATTAGCAATTTGTATTACCAAGCAATTGAACAAGTATTTTTCCTAACAAATTAATTCAAGACCATGCTGCAAAAATGAATACACCCCAGTGAAGGTCTTAAGAGCAAAGCTAAATTTTAGACAACAAAATCCTAATTTAACAAGAATAATTATTCATAAAAATGTATTATTCATTAAACAGGTGTCCAGCAAACAGTTGATTATAAAAGGGCGGTTACTTAACAAAGAAAACCCCTTCCCATTTTATGCTGTCAGCAATGGCACCACATGGAAGAGAAAATATCACAAGACCTGAGAAAGAAAATAATTTCTTTACACAAGAAAGGTGAAGGCTACAAGATCAGCTTTTCTTATCAGTCAGAATACTTTAGCAAAAGTGATACAAAAATTTAACGAAGATGGAGCTGCAGCCATCTCGCAGAGACATCCAGGCCGTCCAAATAAGTTAACTCCTCGACACGGGCTTCTTCTGATTAGAAGAGTTGAAGAAAATCGCCTTGCAAGTGCACAGCAGTTAAAGAAGTAGAAAGCCAAACTGGGGTGATTGTTTCACGTGACACAACGGTGTGCACTGCAGAGGAATGACATGCATGGGTGTGGTCCACGAAGGAAGCCTCTCCTAAAACCCATGCACAAAGAAGCCCACCTAAAATTTGCCAGGACCCATACTGAGAAAGAAGAGGACTACCGGGACGCTGTACTTTGGAGTGATGATACCAAGATAAATGTTTTTGGAACTGATGGCTTCAAAACTGTATGGCATCACAAAGGTGAGGAGTACAAAGAAAAATGCATGGTACCTACAGCGAAACATGGTGGTGTCAGTGTCCTGTAGGGCTGCATGAGTGCTGTTGGTGTCGGGGATCTGCATTTCATTGATGGCGTCATAAAGTCAGATGTACTGCTCTATATTGAAAGAGAAGATGCTACCATCACTCCGAGCCATTGGTTGTCGTGCACTTTTCCAACATGACAATGATTCAAAACACACCTCTAAGGCCACTGTTGCATTTCTGAAAAACAGGGTGAAAGTGATTCAGTGGTCAAGTATGTCTTCTGATCTAAACCCAATTGAACACCTATGGGGAACTCTGAAGAGACAAGTTGAGCATCACTCTCCATCCAGCATCTAGGCTCTAAAAGAGGTGGTTCTTGAAGAATGGGAAAAGATAGATGTTGCAATATGTCACCAACTTGTTCATTCCATGCCTAGAAGACTTGGTAATGTCCTTACAAATCATGGAGGGCATACAAAATGGTAAATGCGTTTAGGGGTGCACATCTTCACTGGTCTCACAATTCGATTCCCGATGCATCACGATTACCAGCGAGCTCCCACTTCCACCCTCCAATCTTCTGGGACACATCACAAGTCCCAATAAAATTGCCGGCTATGCAGGAAAGCGCAGTGAGACATGCGCACCCTGCTGTGAAACTGCAAGCTGTCACAGCCAGATGCCCACAGAAGTATAGCCAGCGCTGTGGACAGGCAGGGGAGAGAAGGGAGGATTTGGGTGGCCACGTCGCTGGATTGTGGGACAGGTGAGTGTCTTTTTATTAAAAGTCAGTAGATACACTTTTTTGGTAGCTGCTGACTTTTAATAAACAAAAAATTGACTGTAACTCCGCTTTGAATTAAAAAATAACCTCACTTCCTTAAAAAGTGCACTAATCCGGTGCACGATAAGGGAACAAGCATTCACACACACTGCTGCTGGGAGGTCAGGAGGGATTACAATCCACAGCCGACAAACAGCCCTGTGAAGTTCCCTGTACTGTCTCTCTACTGACCAGTGGCAGCTGCTGGTCACATTTTTGGGGGGCGCAACCAAACTGAAAAATACTGAACCTCGCCCATCATATGCAGCCACCTGTGGCCGTCAAATGTAGCCATCACTTAACTAACCCCCCCCCCCCCCCCACAATGCACGGGCCACCACTGGTGCTGACAGTTCCTTGGCATTCCTGTTTGCACCTTTCAGCACACTAGGGGTTAACAGTGGAATGTTCAAAGGGGAAGCCCAGGGAACTGTCAGCACGAGTGCGAGGTGTAAGAGTAAAAACACATTTGTACTCTACTTACTGTTAAAATTACTGTGTTTTAATAAATGCCGTGTTACAATGAATGAAGTACCCCGCTGTATGTGCTTTTTAAAAAAAATATGGAACTTCATACCGAATTTCACAGTACAATACATGCCGCTCATGTGACTGCCCTGCCCGACCCGCCTCTCGCGTCTCTCCTGACGCCAGTGGGGAATTCTCAGCCCCACCTGCTGAGAATTCCCCGCTGACATCAAGAGAGACGTGAGAGGCGGGTCGGGCAGAGCAGTCACATGAGCGGCATTTATTGTACTGTGAAATTCGGTATGAAGTTCCATATTTTTTAAAAAAAGCACATACAGCGGGGTACTTCATTGTAACACGGCATTAAAACACAGTAATTTTAACACTACGCTCAGAAGACTCTCCCAGGTGGGGTGGGGCAAGTCTGGATGATGTCACCTGATAATTTTCCAATCGTATTCATCGATGCCGCATCGGGGACACCCAGATCACGATGCAATGATTAATTTCAGCACCCCTAAAATGTCATTTTTGCATCAACTAATATGAGTAAAACTGAAGATTTTGTAATATAAGTTATATTATTAACCTTACTTTCATGTAATGATCTAAACAAATGTTCTATAAAACTCTGTTTTGTCAAAATGTTGGAAAGAGATATTGATTAAAATCTTACTTTTCAAAAGGGGTGTACTCATTTATGCTGAACACTGTGTGTGTGTGTGTGTGATTTTTATTTATTTTTTTTCTCTTAAAAAAATGACATGTTGATTCTGCTGAAAATCCAGTTCGCTCCTAGCTTCCTATAGTAAACGGATGATTCTGCCTTTGCTACACTGACATCCAAAGAAATGTTTTTCTCTGTTGGACTACAGAACATCTCCATTTTTTAGATGAGATGAGAAGTGTAGTGTTCTATAGTTCAACAAGGAACAAGTCAAGGCAGACAGCCCTTGTGTGATTTCAGTACAGCATAGGCAGCATTGTCTGCTACAGTTAGTTGGGATCAGCAGGTATTTTTCTGTACCTACAGCATATTTTACAAAGCAAATCATGAGAAAAATATGCATATATTGCAGAGATGTACTGCCTATGTTTCTTGTTTTTAGATTTTGCACAGATATTTTCTGTTCATATGAAAACAAGACAAATGTGCTTTAGGTTGAGTTTTTATAATTGATTTCATCATTGGAACTGAATCCATTTGTTCAAAAAAAAAAAATGTAAGAAAAAAGGTATAACATAAAATTTACAGTCTGTGCAGCATACATGCTGGTTCCAATGTTCTGTGCTTCAACCCCATTGTTGAAATGTGTAAAAGGGACATTTGTGTTGATCAAAAAGTGTTTTCATGAATGCAAAGCGAGTATGTTCTAATAGAAGACATTAGCAAGCTGTTTTTGACTTGATGGTGTAAACGGCATCTGTGAATCACGCTGGATGAATAAGGCATGGTTATGATGACAACCTTTTTGTAGGTCATTGTCTGCATGAAGTCATCTCTGATCAGCATGTATCATTACATGGGTGGGCCTATGTACGCTGTGTTTTCTCAACCGTCGGGGTAGCTGTGGACCTCTGCTGTGTTTAGATACATTTGCTCTCATTACCAGCAGCAAACAGAGGCTCTGATCTGTGAATTGTGTGACATGGGCAATAGTTCTGGGCAGGGTGGATTTGATTTAAATCGATAGCAAAAAAGGCTTGATTTAAATCAACTCGATTTTTAAATCATAATTTTTAGGCCCCTTTCACATGGACGATCCGTTGAGGTCCGCCTGTCAGTTTTTTATACGGACCTGAACGGATGCTCCATAGAGCTCTATGGAGCGTCGGATGTCAGCGGTGACAAGTCCGCTGACATCCGACCCGCTCCGATCCGAAAAAGTGTGACGGAGGAAAAAAAGCAATTTTTCCATCCGTCATCGGATGACGACGGACACTGCGGTCCGTCGTCACCTGATCTCCCATAGGGGAGAGCGGCGCTGTGACAGGTCCGTCCCTGCGCAGTGTACAGAGACAGACCTGTCATCTTCCTGCTCAGCGGAGGACCCTTAAAGAGCAACTGTCATTTCTGTCCTGCAGCAGCTCCTCCTCTGACCCGCTGTTAACTCACCAACAGTGCCCTTTACTTTAATGGAACAGCTGGTGATGTGGCAGTGACACAACAAGGTGAGGGGCATGGCTGCAGCCGCTGAATGGATGGCCACTAAAAGGCGCTGCCATGATGGATCTGAAATGACAGGTGCTCTTTAAATATAAGGACTTATTCTTGCTGGTAGTTAGTTTTTAATATTTGCAAACAAAATAAAGATTTCCTATTTAAAAAAATAAGCTGTCAAGTTAGTAAATATTACCAAACTAGGTCTCTTTTACGGCCTTTTTGCTCCACAAGGGAGGAATAAAGCACTTCAAGCTATCTGCACAAAGATCACAACATTTTTAAGCTTTTTGAAGGTTTCATTTTAATTTTTACTGCTTGCCCTTCCTCCTCACACTTAGAGCCTGGTACAGATGCATTTCTCTTCAGTCATACAGTTTGTAGTGTACATAGATTTGCAAAACAATGGGATAAAGGAATATTCCTGAACTTTGTTTTATCTGATGGTTACTGTAAAATTCTGTGAATGCACAATGCAGTGCACATTATCTGGATTCATTGAATGTGTTTACCAAAAATTTTAATATTGCAGAATATACAACCTCATGCTACATAACTAAGCTCCATTTCATGGTGAATAAAGTAAATTACTAATATATCTTAAATAGATTCTTACTCCAAAAGAAGTTTATTAAATTAAATTCGAAAATCAAAAAAATCGGCTTATTTATTTATTTTAGATGAAAAATAAAATAAAAAATCATATATAATTTTTTTTTCTTTTTTTAATCCACCCTGGTTCTGGGATCAAACTGATCCATTCACTTGCATGGTTGCACCCTGCTTGCCATTACAATTACATTTTATGGCTCGTAGCTGAATTTACTGACATTATCCCCCTATCTTCTAGCTTTCTGTTTAGGCTGCACAGTTAAAGCGTCGTCATCTGTTAGTTCGTTTTGCATGTATTGGAGCCTTGACAAGCAGATTTTCAGTGATGCAATGAACATAATTGGCCTGTTCAGGTGATTGTAATTTACAAGAGGGTTTTATATTCATAAGGGATTTGCACTTTTTAACAAGAGGCTGAGGTTGAAAATAAAGCTCGTTAATTAGCTAAGATTGCTGAATCACAAAATGCTGCCAATCGGCATGACAGTTTAGAGGGATTTTCTTCTTTAAAATAGAACTACAGGAAAAAGTAACATGAATATATACGGTATGTTGTGGTCTGCATTAACACAGCAGTTTCTGTTTTATAGAGTTTTATTACCTGTTTATCCTGCCAGTAGAGCTTGTTGATTTTCCACTTCTTTTAAAACTAGGTTCACATCTGTGCAGGTGGTTCCCGCTGTGGGTCTGCACCTTTTCCCGCTGTGGGTCTGCACCTTTACCCGCTGTGGGTCTGCACCTTTTTTCCCCGCTGTGGGTCTGCACCTTTTTTCCCCGCGGTGGGTCTGCACCTTTTTTCCCCGCGGTGGGTCTGCACCTTTTTTCCCCGCGGTGGGTCTGCACCTTTTTTCCCCGCGGTGGGTCTGCACCTTTTTTCCCCGCGGTGGGTCTGCACCTTTTTTCCCCGCGGTGGGTCTGCACCTTTTTTCCCCGCGGTGGGTCTGCACCTTTTTTCCCCGCGGTGGGTCTGCACCTTTTTTCCCCGCGGTGGGTCTGCACCTTTTTTCCCCGCGGTGGGTCTGCACCTTTTTTCCCCGCTGTGGGTCTGCACCTTTTTTCCCCCGCTGTGGGTCTGCACCTTTTTTCCCCCGCTGTGGGTCTGCACCTTTTTTCCCCGCTGTGGGTCTGCACCTTTTTTCCCGCTGTGGGTCTGAAGAAAAAAAATATTGCAGGGACATTTTTCCACCATTTCAGGAGGCATGGGAGTCCATTTAAATGAATGGGCTGCTGTGCCGGTGCACAATTGTGGCTTGCAGAACTGCATCATTGTTAACCTAGTCTTACCCGGTGGCAAAGCTGTTTGCTCTGTACAAAAAAAAAAAAAAATCACTGCATTGTTGTGTACTGGGTAGTTTTAAGGTGGACTTAAAGGGGTTGTAAAGTGTCATGGTTTTTCACCTTAATGCATTCATGCATTAAGGTGAAAAACCTTCTGTGCGGCAGCAGCCCCCGTTTTCTTGCCTGATCGTTTCAGCAACATGGACGAGCACAGCATCTCCAGTTGCTGTCTCGGGTCCTCATTGGCTAGAGTATTAGCGGCAGGAGCCAATGGCTCCCACTGCTGTCAATCAAATCCAGTGACACGGGAGGTGGGGCCGAGTCCTGCTGTCTATGTCAATGGACGCAGAAGCAGGATTCAGGAGAGCGTCCGCATGCGTACTCCCATGGAAAGTGGCTCCCCTTGGGGGCACTTAAGAGGAGGAGCCAGGAGCACCTCCAGGGGACCCCAGAAAAGGATTGGGGCCACTCTACGCAAACCCTTGCACAGAGAAGGTAATTTTAACATGTATGTTTTTGTTTGTTTTTTTAAAAACAAAACTTTACAATCACTTTAAACCTCTTAATTTCCAAGGTTTTTAGTGCATCTGCAGCCTTTAGTCATTTGGTCTAAAAAAAATTACTTATTTTGTACTATTAATACTATTACAAATATTTTCACAAAATGAAATAAATTTCAACTATTTAACATGAGTACAAGGGCCCCCAAAATGTGTAGGTGTTGATATACAATGCTCAGCATAAATGAGTACACCCCAACAGATTTGTCAAAAAAAACTTTACTTTCCTTTCAGATCCCCATTTTCTATGGGGTACTATACTACAAAATGCTCCCACAAATGCGAGCCATTGATTGCAACCAAGATTTGTTCATTTGCACACAAAAAAAAAATATTTTTCCTAACAAATGCATTTAAGACCATCTTGTAAAAATGAATACATCCCAATTAAAGTCTTAGGAGCAAAGCTAAATTTTAGACAACAAAATCCTTATTAAGAATTCAACTGCATGTGCGTCTAATTATTCATTAAACAGCAGATAGTTGATTATAAAAGGGTGTTATTTAACAAAGAAAACCCCTTTCCATAAGCTTTACTTATCAGTCAGAATACTGTAGAAGTGTTACAAAAATTTAACAAAGATGAAACTGCAACCATCTCACAGAGACATCCAAGCCATCCACGGAATTTAACACCTCGACAGGAGCGACTTCTGATGAGAAGGGTTGAAGAAAATCGCCATGCAAGTTTACTGCAGTTAAAGAAGTAGAAAGGGGTGAGGTGATTGTTTACCATGACACAATACAGCATACAATGCAGAGGAATGGCATGCATGGGTGTGGTCCACGATGGAAGTCTCTCCTAAAGCCCATGCACAAAAAAGCAGCTAGAATTTGCCAGGGCCCATACCGAAAAAGAAGACTACTGGGACTCTGGGTGATGAATGTTTTTGGAACTGATGGCTTCAAAACTGGCGCCAGCGAGGAGTACATGGTTTCTATAGTAAAACATGGTGATAGCATTGTCCTCCTGTGGGGCTGCACGAGTGCTGTTGGTGTCGGGGAGCTGCATTTCATTGATGGCGTCATAAATTCAGATGTACTGCTGTATAATGAAAGATGCTACCATCACTCCGTGCCCTTGGTTGTCGTGCACTTTTCCAACATGACAATGAGCCAAAACACACATTTAAGACCACTGTTGTATTTCTGAAGAAAAGGGTGAAAGTGATTCAGTGGCCAATTATGTCACCTATGGGTAATTCTGAAGAGACAAGTTGAGCATCACTCCCCATCCAGCATTTAGGCTCTAAAAGAGGTCAGTCTTGAAGAATTGGAAAAAGATGTTGCAATATGTCGCAAACTTGTTCATTCCATGCCTAGAAGACTTGGTGCTATCCTTAAATCATGGAGGTCATACAAAATGCTAGATGTAGTAGTTTTTGTTGTGTAGTAGTAGTAGTTTGTTGTTATATTCACTTTTGCATCAACTAAATTGAATAAAACTGAAGATTTTGTAATCCAAGTTATATTATTAACCTTACTTTTATGTAATGAACTAAACAAATGTATAAAACTGTTTTGTCAAAATGTTGGAAATAGTTCTTGTGTACATTGAGATATTGATTAAAATCTTACTTTTCAAAAGGGGTGTACTTGTTTATGCTGAGCACCATCCCACATGGTTAATAAACAGGTAACTATAGTTAATATTTCCAGATATTAAGCATTTTCCATCACAATTTCTTGAATTCATTGACTGACTAGTTTGGGATGATGTTACACGAGGGCTATTGTGAACGGGTTTAATAAAAAAAAAAAAAAATCAGACTATGTTGACTTGAAAAATAACCGATTTTTGTAGGCTAAAAATTGTGTGCAATTGCACAAAACGGGTACCCAAAAAATAGGTGGTGCATGAAAAATGCTGCAGCTCATCAATTTGGAGTCAAACTAAAATAACGGGCCTCTTATTTACCATATTTTTCACTCCATAAGATGCACCTGACCATAAGACACACCTGGTTTTAGAGGTTGAAAACAAGAAAAAAAAATATTCTGAACCAAATGGTGTACTAAAATATTTTCCAGTGCCCATGAAATGCAGAGTGAGCATTACCATAGAAAATGCAGAGTGACCATTACCATAGAAATTATTGGCAGGGTATCGTAGAGTATTGGCAAGGTATTGGTAAATATTGGCAGGGTATCAGCGAGTATTGGCAGGGTATGGCAGGGAATTGAAGGATGGCTGTGACTGCACTTGTCACAGAGCAGCGCTGTGGGCACTACACATGCAGCCCACAGCGCTGCTGCCATCCCTCCACTGTACAGATCTGTACACAGAGGGGAGAGAGGAACCGGTTTGTTTACAAGCGATCGCTCCATCATTTGACGGAGTGATCACATTGCAAACGGTGGGTGCACCAAGATGGCCGCCGCTCTGGAGCTAGGCCAAAGTCACGGTCTTTCCTAAGGCCGAGGCCGCGGAGCACTCCGGAGCATGGCAGGGGGGTGGTGCCAAGCGCATATTCACACCATAAGACGCAGGCACATTTTCCCCCATATTTCTGGGGGAAAAAAGTGTGTCTTATGATCCGAAAAATACGGTATTCTCAACCAAATGGTGTACTAAAATATTTTCCAGTGCCCATGAAATGCAGAGTTACCATTACCATAGAAAATGCAGAGTGACCATTGCCTTACATATTATCCCAGCGACCTGCCTATTCGTCCTGTCCTCGGTCCACCCTCCTCCTCCCCGGCCATCGTTCCTAAGAGCCACGCCCGGCACCCACGAGGGGTTTAGAAGTCTGTCCCCTGCTCTCCTGCCTCTCTTCCGGTGGTGGTAACAAGAGGTGATACGAGCTGTGGCAGGGGGCGGTGCCAGCGGCGGGGGGTGGTGCTTATCGTATATTCGCACCATAAGACGCAGGGTACATTTTCCCCCAAATTTCTGGGGGAAAAAATTGCGTCTTCTAGTCCAAAAATCCGGTATCCTTTTCTGTCTGGTGTAGGAAGTGTTGTGTGTGTTGTTTTTTTTATTTTTTTTTTATATAGGGGTAAAAAAAAGTGTTAAACAGTATATACTACATTCACCTGCTGTGTGCACAGTTATTAAGCAAGTGAGCATAATTAAATCATAATTTTTATGCATATTGTCCAACTCCAAGCTGTATAAACGTGAATGTTTTTATTGGATTTAAGCATATCCGGTATATCAAGGTGCGCATATTTATTAGGCAGCTTCTTTTTCTCTGGCAAAATGGGCCAAAAAGAGCTTTAACTGACTCTGAAAAGTCAAAATTGTAAAGACTTTCAGAGGAATGCAGCACTCTTGAAATTGATAAGATATTGGGGCGTGATCACAGAACCATCAAATGTTTTGTTGCAAACAGTCGTCAGGGTCGCAAGAAACATGTTGAGAGAAAAAAAAATGCAAATCAACTGCCAATGATTTGAGCAAAATCAAACGTAAAGCTACCAGGAACCCATTATTATCCTTCAGAATTGCAACCTACCTGGAGTGCCCAGAAGTACAAGTTGTTCAGTGCTTAGAGACATGGCCAAGGTAAGGAAGGCTGAAGCCCTATTACAAGACACATAAGTTGAAATGTCAAGACTGGGCCAAGAAATATCTGAAGACAGATTTTTCAAAGGTTTTATGGGCTGATGAGATGAGTGACTCTTGACGGACCAGATAGATGTGTCTGGACGCCAGCAAGCTGGAGGTGGGGTACTGGTATGAGCTGGTATTAATAAAGATGAGCTAGTTGGACCTTTTCGGGTTGAAGATGGACTCAACATCAACTCCCAAACCTACTACCAGTTTTTAGAAGCCACTTTATTCAAGCAGTGCTACAGGAAAAAGTCTGCATCTTTCAATTAGACCATTATATTTATACAGGACAATGCTCCTTCACATGCATCGAAGTACTCCACTGCATGGCTAAGCTAGTAAGGGCCTTAAAGGGGTTGTAAACCCCTTCACCTTAATGTCTGAGAGGCTGTGATTGCTGCCGTACAATAAGTTGATCGTCAACAGCTCAAGAAACTGACAGACTCCTTGAATTGAAGGCTTATCACTGTTACTAAAAAGAAGGATGGCTATATTAGTTGCTTTGTTTTTTGAAATGTCAAATGTTAATTTGTAAATTTTAAGTTGTTTGTTTATTATTCTCACTTTAACAGATGAAAATGAACAAATGAGAGGCATTTTTTCCTTTAGCTGCATAATAATTCTGCACACTAATAGTTGCCCAATAAATGTACATTGGATCTTCTCCTAAGAAAGCCAAAACCTCACTTTTACTTAAATATTTAGGTTTGAGGTTTATTAACATTGTGGATTGACTGAGAGCATTGTAGTTCAATTATGAAAATAATCCTCAAAAATACAACTTGCTTAACTACTTCCACCCCGGAAGGTTTTACCCCCTTAATGACCAGAGCACTTTTTACAATTTGGCTCTGAGCTGTTTTAACTGGTAATTTGCGCGGTCATGTAATGCTGTACCCAAACAAAATTTGAGCCCCCCCCCCCCCCCCCCCCACAAATAGAGCTTTATTTTGGTGGTATTCACCTCTGGGATTTTTTTTTTTTTGCGATATAAACTAAAAAAGTTTTGAAAAAAAATGAATTTTCTACTTTGTTATAAATAAAATAAAATAAATCCAATAAACCCAATTTTAGTCATACATTTAGGACAAATGTATTCAGCCACATGTCTTGGGTAAAAAAAATTTCAATAAGCATATGATGGTTTGCGCAAAAGTTATAGCGTCTACAAACTATGGTACGTTTTCTGGAATTTACTAAGCTTTTAATTTGCCTGCCTATCTAATTTCTTGAGTTGCTAAAATGGCAGGGCAGTACAAACCCCTTCCAAATGATTCCATTTTGAAAAGTAGACACCCCAAGGAATTTGCTGAGAGGCATGTTGAATAATCCATTGAATAGATTTTTTTTTTGTCACAAGTGATTGAAAAATGACACAAAAAAAGTTGTCAATGAAATTATATATTGTTCACACAAGCCATGGGTATATGTGGAGCTACACCCCAAAATACATTCTTCTGCTTCTCCTGAGTATGGGGATACCACATGTGTGGGACTTTTTGGAAGCCTAGCTGCATCATACAGGACCAGGAAAACCAATCACCGCCTTCAGAATTTCTAAGTGTGTAAATTTTTGATTCCACTCCTCACTAGCTATCACAGTTTCGGAAGCCAAGAAATGCCAAGATAGCACAACCCCCCCCCCCCAAAAAAAAAAATTACCTAATTTTGGAAAGTAGACAACACCCCAAGCTACTTGCTGAGAGGCATATTGAATATTTTGCAGATCTCGCTTTTTGGCACAAAGTTTTTAAAAAAGGGAAAAAAAAAATATATGTTCCCTTTTTCTTGCTGCAAAATACTCACTATGCCCCTTAACAAATGCCTTGGGGTGTCTACTTTCCAAAATGTCATTTTGGTGGGATTTATGCTATCTTGACATTTTAGGGCCTCCGAAACTGATGGGTACTGAGGAGTGTATAATATATATATATATATATATATATATATATATATATATATATATATATATATATATATATATATATATATATATATAATAGTGCCTTGCAAAAGTATTTACCCCCTTGCCATTTTTTTTTTTTTTTGCCTTACAACTTGGAATTGACATGGATTTGCATCATTTAATTTACAGGACATGCCCACAACTTTTATTTTTTTTTATTGTGAAGATAAACAACAAATAGGACGAAATAACAGAAAAAGTCAATGAATGTGCATAAGCATTCACCCCCCTAAAGTCAATACTTTGTAGAGCCACCTGTTGTGGCTATCACAGCTCCAAGTCGCTTTGGATAAGTCTCTATGAGCTTGCCAAATCTTGCCACTGGGATTTTTACCCATTCCTCCTTGCAAAACTGCTCCAGCTCCTTCACGTTGTATGGTTTGCGCTTGTGAACAGTAGGGATGAGCTCAAGTGTGTTCACATGGACCATGTGCCGAGCTCGCCAGGAAGTCGGCACTGTGCTGCACTAATCATAGGCAGTGAGACATTGCCCGATCTCTGCAGCCGCACATCAGGCCAATGTCTCACTGCCTGTGATTAGCGCAGCTCTGCGCCGACTTCCTGGCGGGCTTTGCACGTGGTTCAATGCGAACAACTGAGCTTATCCTTAGTGAACAGCAATCTGTAAGTCTGACCACAGATTTTCTATTGGATTGAGGTCTAGGCAATTTCAACACATTTACATGTTTCCCCATAAACCACTCAAGTATTGCCTTAGCAGTGTGTTTGGGGTCATTGTCCTGCTGGAAGGTGAACCTCCATCCTAGCCTCAAATCACACACAAAGTGGTACAGGTTTTGCTCAAGAATATGCCTGTATTTAGCACCATCCATCTTTCCCTCAACTCTTTCAGCAGTTGGGACTGGGAAACTGGTCAAACATCCCCACAGCATGATGCTGCCACCACCATTTTTCACTGTGGGGATGGTGTTCTTTGGGTGATGTGATGTGTTGGGTTTGCGCCAGACGTAGCGTTTTCTTTGCTGGCCAAAAAGTTCAATTTTAGTCTCAACAGACCAGAGCATTTTCCTCCATACATTTTGGGAGTCTCCCACATGCCTTTTTGCAAGCTCAAAACGTGCCATTTTGTTTTTTGCTGAAAGTAATGGCTTTCTTCTGGCCACTAATGCCCTCCTTGCCCGTTCCGTGAGTTTTGATGTGCGGCCGTCTCTTGGCAGGTTTGCTGTTGTGCCATGTTCTTTTCATTTGTTTATAATAAATTTGATGGTGCTCCTAGGGATCATCAAAGATTTGGATATTTCTTTATAACCTAACCCTGACTTTTACTTCTCAACAACATTGTCCCTTACTTGTTTGGAGAGTTCTTTGGTCTTCATGGCAGTGTTTGGTTAGTGGTGCCTCTTGCTTAGGTGTTGCAGCCTCTGGGGCCTTTCAAAAAGGTGTGTATATGTAATGACAGATCATGAGACACTTAGATTGCACACAGGTGGAAATCATTTCACTAATTATGTGACTTCTGAAGGTAATTTGTTGCACCAGATCTTTTTATGGGCTTTATAACCAAGGGGGTGAATACATACGCAGTTTTTTATTTCTGAAAATTTGTTTTATGTATATATTTTTCTAACATTACTTCCCCAACTCCGACCATTGTGTTCTGATCCATCACATATAATTCAGATAAAAAAAAATTGAGCTAAACGCTGTAATGTAACAAAATAGGTAAAAAAGCCAAGGGGGGGTAAATACTTTTGAAAGGCACTGTGTGTGTGTGTTCGTGCACACACATACATGTTTTTTTTCGTTTGCTGCCACCACAAGGGGGCTGTAATTAGGGTTGCACCGATACTGTTTTTTTGCCGGCTGGTACGAGTTTTGAAAATTTTGGTCAAGTACTTGCCAGGAAGATACATTTTGTGGTGCTATTTGAGCTGTATGGGCTCACATTGCACTACAAAGAATTGCATGCAATTTGAACAGAAATGTGGTGCGATTCTGGTCCAACTTGCGTTCGTTTTCCCCCACTGCTTCTGTGTGAACCCAGGCTGAAGTAACTATGACAAGTCTGGGTTCCCACAGGTGTGGTGGGGGAAACTGCATGTCTTTTGAACAGGAATCGCACTGCATTTCTGTTCAAATTGCATGTTATTCTTTGCAGTGTGATTTGAGTCCATTCATTTTGTATGGGCTCAAATCGTACCGCAAATTTATCGGTATTGGGTATTGGAGCATTTGCACGAGCAGCTGTTCAACCCTAGCTTTAATAGGGAAGCCCTCTACGTTAGTGACTAGTAATCTTGATGGAAACATTAAAGTCAACCCCTAATATCTCCTCTGTCATTAGTAAAAGTAGATTTGGGGACAGATACCCTTTTTGATCTGCTCATCTACCTGGTATCTTTTCTAAATTTCGGCAGCTCTGAACGTGGAAGTATCCAGAGCTAGGAACTTCTGGGTTCATTCTCAGCGGGAGAAGATTGGGAATTCATGTTTTCACACTCTGTGCCATTCTCAGCGCTTCCACGGTGGTCTACGGCTCAGAGGAGCAAGGGTATTCTTGGGGGGGGGGGGGGGGGGAGGAGGGCGCGATCGCCTACTGGCAGAGCCATTCATTTCCTTGTGGAATTATCAGGCAGCTATACAATGATAGTAGGGCTATTCAACAATCCTCAGGATCTGACTGGAAGTGTGGTGACGTCACTCCCGCCTGCGCCATTTGGGTGAAAGTTGAAGGTAAGGTGTATGTATTACCTAATTAATAAGGTGCTTTTCTTTTTCTTTGTGAGGTAGCATTTTGGGATGGGGTTGGCTCCACTTTAGCTTTATTCCTGAGTCTGCACCCTCACAAAGGATTCTTAAGGAACTCTTTGATTAGCTTAAAGGGGTTGTAAAGGATTTTTTTTTTTTAAATAACAAACATGTTATACTTCCACTGTGCAGCTCGTTTTGTACAGCGTGGCCCCGAACCTGCTCTTCTGGGGTCCCTCCGTGGCTGTCTCGGCTCCCTCCCGCAAAGGACTCCACAACTTCATGCGAGCTCCCTCGCATGATGTGGAGTGCTTGCGGGCACGCTCCCGTGATAGAGCTGGCGGCTATAGCCGCCAGCTGTATATCACTCGACCCCGCCCCCCGGCACGCCGTATCATTGGATGTGATTGACAGCAGCGCGAGTCAATGGCTGCGCTGCTTTCAATCCATCCACTGTAACCAATCAGCGGCCAAGCTGATTGGCAAAGAGGATGTTGGAGGTGAGCGCGGGACTTTCGAGCGGTCAGGTAAGTATAACTGGGGGGGCCAATATTGTCAGATGTTTTTTCACCTTAATGTATAGAATGCATTAAGGTTAAAAAAAACTTTTACCTTTACAACCCCTTTAAAGGGCAGGCATTTCACCTGCTACAGAAGTGGTGTAACAGGCCAGGTAATTGAAAACGATGCAGAAATGCAATCTGGCCGTGTTTTTGCTTAGGCAGGTTTTCCAGTCTCCCCAGTATAACCTTGCAATCCTTTCAGATTGCATGTAGTGGCTGAAATTCTTCAACTGCGCTCATCTCTCTTGCTGTGATTTTTTTTTCCAAGCTCGGGGTGCTTTTGCTGATGGTGAACGGATCTTGCTGTTTTTATAAATCACTGGAATACCATGTTTTAGTCACATTCTGGATGGACATTGTGTTCCTTTCAGTGCCAGCTGGTGTTTTGCTAGTTTTTATTTTGTGGTGAAAACAGTTGATTGGTTATTCACACTCAGAGAAGAAATTAGTCTGCTTTATGTATAAACATAGTATGCATTCAAGTGCTTCAGCAGTGCCTATTGTGAATGAAGCTGAATGTACAATGCAGGAAGCTTTTCATATAATCCTAGTGTATGAAATAACCTATAATTCTTTCTACTATAAGTTTTTGAGTGTCATTGAGGTTTTGATGTATTTATGCGTTGGTTGGGTCTGGATAGGTATTGTATTGCATTGTATGAAGTAAACCTGTCAAATAGTACGTACGTAAAAAAAACAAACAAAAAAAAAACTGACATAGAATACGTTATTGCAGCCCTGCATTCATTAATACATCCTTAAGACGCCTTTCACACTGGGGCACTTTTCAGGCGTTTTAGCGTTAACAATAGTGCCTGAAAAGCGCCTCTCAAGCCTCACCAGTGTGAAAGCCTGAGTGCTTTCACACTGGGGCGGTGCGCTTGCAGTACGGGGAAAAAATTCCTGCAAGCAGCATTTTTATATAGCATTATACACTGCTCCTTAACAGCCCCTGCCATTGAAATCAATGGGCAGCAGCGCTTTTCGGGGTGCTTTTTAACCCTTTCCTCGGCTGCTATTGGTGGTTAAAGTGGTTGTAAACACTTACAACACACTTTGACTTACAGGTAAGCCTATATTAAGGCTTACCTGTAGGTCTAAGAAATAAGCGGAGGTCCACCCTAAAATGGACCTTCCGCTCATCGGAATCCTCCCCCCCCTCCGGCGCCACAATTGGCACCTTTCAGGGGGGAGGGGGGTGCAGTTACCTGGATAATCCAGGTAACTGCACCCACTTCCGGGATAGCTCTCTGCGGAAAGGGGCGTAGATTACGCCCCTTTCCGCAAGTGCCCGCACCCTTCCGCAAGTGCCCCGCTGCCTGCTGGGAAACACACAGATCCCAGAGGCAGCGGGGACTGTCCTTATTGCGCAGCGCGACTCGCGCATGCGCAGTAGGGAACCGGGAAATGAAGCCGAAAGGCTCCATTTCCTGATTCCCATACCCAAGATGGCGGCGGCAGCACCCGAGTGACGATCTAGAGATCGGCTTCGGGTGCCGACATCGCGGGCGCGCTGGACAGGTAAGTGTCACTATTTTAAAAGTCAGCAGCTGCAGTATTTGTAGCTGCTGGCTTTTAAAAAAAAAAACGGCGGAACTCCCGCTTTAACCTACACGGTTTCGGAGATATTTGCCGAAAGACAGGCACCCACTGAGCGCACCACAGTTAACGACGAATGACAGCACCGGAGCAGCGGAACCCACCAAGAAGATGGAGGCTCCGGACTACAGGGGACAGCAGTGACTTCGCTGGCTCCTGTATCAGGTAAGTGGCACATCAGCTATAACTAACACCCCCCCCCCCCGCCCCAGTGTGAAAGTAGCCTTAAAGTATTTTTTGTAAATGCAAGCAGTGTCAGCACCTGAATTTGACATGGTATTGGTATTTTGCAGTCTACTGACAAAGAGAAGGTAAAGGTTTTAATTGCATTCTTCTCCACAAAAAAGGGGTGGGGGGATATAGTAGCCAAGGCTGTATTGTCAATAGGGGTGCACCAGATCAAAAAACTATCGGATCGTTCCTCAGATCAGAGTCACGGATCGGATCATTTTTCGGAGCAGCAAATAATAATTGAATTTGCAAAAACCTGTGAAAATTCCACCACCGTATAGTCCCCACTGTAATATACATCTCCCCCACTGTTATATTGGCTGAGCATGGTTGGGTCCGGCAGAGTATTGGCAGGGTAATGGCAGAGGGTATGGCAGGGTATTGCAGAGTATTGGAAGAGTATGGAAGGATGGCACAGAGCAGCGCTGTGGACTCTACAGATGCAGCCCACAGCGCTGCTGCCATCCGATCTCTCACCTCCACTGTACAGATCAGTACACAGAGGGGAGAGAGGAACCGGCGTCGTCATGACGCCGGTTTGTTTACAAGTGATCGCTCCATCATTTCACAGAGCAATCACATTGTAAACGCCGACGGGTGTACCAAGATGGCCGCCGCTTCAGAACTAGGCCAAAGCCGCGCCCTTTCCTAAGGCCGAGACTGTGGATCGCGGCGTGTGCCGATCCGTTGCACCCCTAATTGTTAATAACGCGTCACAGAATGTACCACCATGGCTAACAGAAGACAGTATCAGAAATAGACTTGGAAAAACCTAACATCAAAAAGTCACCATGACCAGATGGCTTATACCCGAGGGTCCTTAAAGCGATGTTCCATCCTAAAGTGGAACTTGCGCTCATCGGAACCCTCCCCCCCTCCGGTGCCACAGTTGGCACCTTTCAGGGGGGAGGGGGGTGCAGATACCTGTCTAAGACAGGTATTTGCACCCACTTCCAATCATAGACTCCCAAGGGAGTCTATGCCTATTCTTGTCCCATTGTGCTGCGTGGCAGGGAACCGGGAAGTGAAGCCGCAACGCTTTACTTCTTGATTCCCTCACCGAGAATGGCGCCGGAGTGCTCGACCTCGGCTGCCGACATCGCTGGACTCCAGGAAAGGTAAGTATTAATTTATTAAATGTCAGCAGCTGTAGTATTTTAGCTGCTGGCTTTTAATAATTTTTTTTTTTTTCGGATGGACTCCCTCTTTAGGAAACTCAGTCAGGTGATAGCCAGACCATTGTTCCTAATTTTTTGAACCGATAACTGACCGGAATGCTGCCAGCTGATTGCTGAAAAGCCAACATTGTACCAATGGGCAGAGATACATCCCTGGGAACTACAGGCCAGTTAGCCTAACATTAATAATCTGCAAGCTATTGGAGGGGATGATGAGGGATTATATCCAAGATCTCAGTAATGAAAACAATATCCTTAGTGGTAATCAGCATGGATTCATGAAGAATTGTTTTTGCCAGATTAATCTATTAACCTTCTATAAAGAAGTGGGCTGCCATCTCTAGATAAAGAAAGGCCTGGGGATTTGGTGTATCTGGATTTTGCAAAAGGCATTTGATACAGTTCCCCGCAAACATTTACTGTACAAACTGAGGTCTATCGGCATAGGTCATAGGGTGAGTACCTGGATTGAAAGCTGGCTACAGGGGTGAGTCCAAAGGGTGGTGATAAATAGTGAGTACTCGGAATGGTCTGGTGAGGTAAGCTAGGCCCCCCCAAGGATCTGTCCTTGGACCAATTCTGTTTAATTCATTAATTAGAGGATGGGATAAATGGTTCAATCTCAGTATTTGCGGATGATACAAAGTTAAGCAGAGAAAAAACTTCTATGCAGGATGTGGAAAACTTAAAAGAAGACCTCAATAAAATAACGGGGTGGGCAACTACAGAGCAGATGCGGTTTAATGTTGAAAAATGTAATGCATTTTGGGTGCAATTAGATGACAGGCTCAGTAATGGCATGCAATGCCAAGCTGCTGAAAGCAAGGCCAACAGAATATTGTCATGCATTAAAAAGGTCCAGAGATAAAACGATAATTCTCCCACTCTACAAGTTTGGTCCAGCCGCATCTTGAGTATGTCGTCCAGTTCTGACCACCAGTTCTCAAGAAGGATGTGCTGCAAATGGAAATAGTTCAGAGAAGAACAAAGCAGCTAATAAAGGGACTAGAGGATCTCGGCTACGGGGGAAGATTACAAGCATTTAACTTATTCTGTCTGGAGAGGAGATGCTCGAAAGGGGATATGATAGCACTGTACTAATTCCATACTGGGAATCCTAGCATAGGGAAAATACTTTTCAGTGAAGGGGAATTTAAAAAGACATGTGGCCATTCACTGGAATTGAAAGAGAAGCGGTTTAGCCTTAAACTGCTTTAGAGGGTTCTTTACTGTCAGAGCAGTAGGAATGTGGAATTTTCTTTCACAAGCAGTGGTATCAGCAAGGAGTGTCGATAGTTTCAAAAAACTATTAGATGTGCACCTTAATGATCACAACATACAGGGATATAGAACGTACTATTGGCATAAACACAAGTGCAAACACCACAGGTTGAACTGGATGGACTGTTGTCTTTTTTTTTAACCTCACCAACTATGTAACTAAACTAAATGTACTGTAGAGCAGAGCTCAAGGGGGCCGGGGAAGCAGTACAGAAATCTGATAAGGTGCGGTGCAAGGAGTATGCTGATAGGAGTGAGCAAAGTGACAAGTGCCATCTTTAGTGTGATTTTACTCTCTTCCCTGATCAATAACAGGGTGGATAGGAGACCTCCAAGTAAAAGTAAAACTGTAGCAGTAAAACATCTGTCTACTGTATAAGTTTGTAAGTGTTAAGATAATGCTTCTAGAGATTGTACTGTCCCCACCGATGTGAAAATATGACAGTGTTTGCATATAAACATACAGAGATTATGATCTATTACATAATATAGCCAAACAGTTCACAGAATGAGCTCATTATCACATGGGTTCACTTTATAATCAGAAGCCACAAAATGCAATAACAAAGAAATATACAATAGAATACTCTTTAGATATTGGTGAGTAGTTTTAATTTGGAGGACTCCATTCACACCCGAGCATATCGATTTACTGGTATTTTTCTGGCATTTTTTTTTAAAGCGCTTTACAGTTTCAGGCATTTTTGTTTAGCCAATATAAAGCACTAAGGGAAGGAGAGCTGCTATTTGTGCAGAAAATGCTCTTAAAATGCTCAAGTCAGGCGTTGAAGTCTATGGGGCCAAAAACGCTTGTAATCTGCCAAAAAGAAGCTAACTTTTTGAGCTTCAGGCGTTTTGCTTCAGGTGACAGAACACCCATTGAAATGAATGGAGTTTGGCTTGTTAAGCGTTTTAGAGCTACAAGCAAAAAATCGCTCAGGTGGGAACGGGACCTAAAGGTATTCATGGCTTATATTGGTGGTTTGATCCTCATGGTGTTTTTTTTTTTTTTCTCTCCAATGATTCTGCCTTAAATATATAGGTTTATTGTGGCCTATGTGTAACAGGGAATGTTTGTTGAGGGTACATCTGGCATTGAAAGTACTGTGTGTTCCCTATTGTTGCCCAGGGAGCAGTTTAAACATTTGAAACATCTATGTGCCCATTACCAGTATAGTGTACCAATACCAGCTTATGGTGTATAGCAGGCATATACAATTAGCGGACCTCCAGCTGTTGCAAAATTCCAAGTCCCATCATGCCTCTACCTTTGGGTGTCATGCTTGTGGCTGTCAGAGTCTTGCTAGGCCTCATGGGATTTGTAGTTCTGCAACAGCTGGAGGTCCGCTAATTGCATATCCCTGGTGTATAGCATAAGTTGCAGGGCTTATAAAGGGCCCATTGATGGGAGTTAAGGGCCCCGGGACCAAAGCAAATGGCCCTGGCGGTTACTTGCATCGTGGACCTTGAAGGTTCTAGTTACACCTCTGTTTTGAATGTATTGATGTTTGAACAGGATAATTCAGTGTTGCCATGAGTTATGGGAAAACAGACAGTTTAGGGCTCATTCATACCTTGTGTGTGTTGAGGTGCATTGTAGTAAAGCATTGGTTGTCAGCATGCCTCAATGTATAAAAAAGACACTTTTATTTTTTTTTATTTTTTTTTAAAAGCACAAGTGTTGGCAAGGTAAGTTTTAAGGCAGATTGTGATGGTTGCCACAAGCCATGCAAGTTACATTAAAGATGGCTAGCTATTTGGCCTGTGTATGCATGTGAAGTTTTCTGTTTTCTCTTAGTCCATTTCAACTTTACAGAGACAACAGTTGGTTTATACCAGCTAAAACACTTTACAGGTATACCCCCCAGTCTATGAATCTCATATTGCAGTCTTTGGGCTCATGCACACAGGATATTTTTGCAGCTGCTTCTAGGCTTCGTTCTAGGCTTGGCGTTCCGAATTGCCGCAATTCCAAATAGCGTCAAATCGCAGGATGCCCTTGCGATCCCCGTCGATTCCAATGGCACCCTGATCACGATGCGATTTTTGCAATGATTTTGCAAATAATTTTAAAATCACACAAACAGAATCGCGGGACGCCTTTACGCCGCGATTCGTAAAGCCAAGATGTGAACTGAGCCTTAGGGGAGTCTGGTGTTTTTTTTACTGTTTCTGAACTCTCCTCCATGTAAGCCTATGTGTCCATGCACCCATAAACTTTCAGAGGAGTTTCTAGGCATAAGCGTTTAGGGCACAGTAAAAAAAAAAAAAAAAAACTATACACTATAACAAGTTTTTTGGGAGTGTTTTTTTAATGTAAAAACGCTCATAAACACTATTCAAAAATGTGTGTGTTTTTTAACGCTGCTTTTTCTTGACAGCTGCGCTAGCAGTTTCCTTTCTGCATGAGTCCTTATTGATGGTTAATAGATTTCAACTAGTGGCCCATTAAATGTGAAATATATTACAGCTATCCTATACATGTGTATAAATGCCTGACTCTTAAAAGAGAAGTAAGGGTCCCCCCCCCCCTTTATACTTGCCTAGGTAGATGCAGCATGGGACCGATGCTGCATTTATCCCCCTGTGTCTCTACACTTAGAACCGAGCCATCGAACATTGCCAGTGGCTTGGTTCTCACAGATCCCCGAGCGGAGAGCTGCTAACCGTCAATCGGCATCTCTCCTCTCTCCTCCCCCACGCTCATTGAAGAGCTGAGCTGTGGAGGGAGCAGAGCGGCTGTCTTAACCACCTTCAGACCGGACCATTTTGCTGGTAAATGACCAGAGGTCTTTTTACAACTTGGCACTGCGCTGCTTTAACTGGTAATTGCGCGGTCATGCAATGTTGTACCCAAACAAAATTTGCGTCCTTTTCTTCCCACAAATAGAGCTTTCTTTTGATGGTATTTGATTGCCTCTGCGATTTTTATTTTTTGCGATATAAACGTAAAAAGACCGCAAATTTTGAAAAAAAATGATATTTTCTACTTTTTGTTATTAGAAAAATCCAATAAACTCAATTTTAGTCATACATTTAGGCCAAAATGTATTCAGCCACATGTCTTTGGTAAAAAAAAAGTCAATAATTGTATATTTATTGGTTTGCGCAAAAGTTGTCACATCTACAAACTAAGGTACGTTTTCTGGAATTTACGCAGCTTTTAGTTTACGACTGCCTATCTCATTTCTTGAGGTGCTAAAATGGCAGGGCAGTACAAAACCCCCCCAAATGACCCCATTTTGGAAAGTAGACACCCTGAGGAAATTGATAAGTGGCATGTTGAGCCCATTGAATATTTTATTTTTTTGCCTCAAGCGATTGAATAATGACAAAAAAAATTTTTTATTTTTTTTTTACACAAAGTTGTCACTAAATGATATATTGCTCACACATGCTATGGGCATATGTGAAATGACACCCCAAAATAAATTCTGCTGCTTCTCCTGAGTATGGGGATACCACATATGTGGGACTTTTTGGGAGCCTAGCCGCGTACGGGGCCCCGAAAACCAAGCACCGCCTTCAGGCTTTCTAAGGGCGTTACAGTTTTGAAGGCCATAAAATGCCAAGATGGCACAAACCCCCCCCAAATGACCCCATTTTGGAAAGTAGACACCCCTAAATTTAGGGGTACACTAGTGAGACTAGGTAATAAATGGCGGGTGCCCTGAAACTATAAAAAAAATAACTAACCAATCAGCGTCACCTGTAACAGTTATATGGTGATCACTGGTGAAAGGGTTAACTAGGGGGCAATCAGGGGGCTTTATGCGGTAGTATATGGGGGTCCCTGGCGCTATAAAAAGCTGCGGCGAACCTAAATACCTACCTGCCTAACTAGCGTCACCTGTGACACTAATACAGCGATCAGAAAAACGATCGCTTATTAGGCTGGGTTCACACTGGAGCGATGCGGGAACGCCACGAATCCGCGGCGGGTTCCCGCATCGCATGCCTCCCGGCGGCAGTTCACACTGCCCTATGCGAACTGCTGGGAGTGTCAGTGAAATGTTAATGACACCCCCAGATCAGTTTGCATATCGCAGTGCGATCTGCAAACTCGGATCGCATGGTGTGAACACCCATGCGATCCGATTCTGCTGCGGACCAAAAAAAGGGTCCCGTGCGAGTTTGCGGCGGGTGCGACACGAATTCAGCCATACTATCTGTATGGCTGAACTCGAATCGCACAGAGATCGGATGTGATTTGCACTGCAGTGCGGTGCGAATCACATCCGTTCTCATAAACCGCTGCAATGTGAACCCAGCCTTAGTGACACTGGCGACGGGGGGTGATCACGGGGTTAAACCTTTATTGGGGGGGTTAGGGGGGTACCTTAGAACTAAAGGGGGCTAACCCTAACTGCCCTAACAGTTAGTACAGTCACAAATGACACCCGCCGGGTGATCAGGGGGTTAAACCTTTATTAGGTAATAAATGGCGGGTGCCCTGAAACTATAAAAAAATAACTAACCAACCAGCGTCACCTGTAACAGTTATATGGTGATCACTGGTGAAAGGGTTAACTAGGGGGCAATCAGGGGGCTTTATGCGGTAGTATATGGGGGTCCCTGGCGCTATAAAAAGCTGCGGCGAACCTAAATACCTACCTGCCTAACTAGCGTCACCTGTGACACTAATACGGCGATCAGAAAAATGATCGCTTATTAGGCTGGGTTCACACTGGAGCGATGCGGAAACGCCACGAATCCGCGGCGGGTTCCCGCATCGCATGCCTCCCGGCGGCAGTTCACACTGCCCTATGCGAACTGCTGGGAGTGTCAGTGAAATGTTACTGACACCCCCAGATCAGTTCGCATATCGCAGTGCGATCTGCAAACTCGGATCGCATGGTGTGAACACCCATGCGATCCGATTCTGCTGCGGGCCAAAAAAAGGGTCCCGTGCGAATTTGCGGCGGGTGCGGCGGGTGTGGCGGGTGCGGCGAATGGCTGAACTCGAATCGCACAGAGATCGGATGTGATTTGCACTGCAGTGCGGTGCGAATCACATTCGTTCTCATAAACCGCTGCAATGTGAACCCTGCCTTAGTGACACTGGCGACGGGGGGTGATCACGGGGTTAAACCTTTATTGGGGGCCTTAGGGGGGCACATTAGAACTAAAGGGGGCTAACCCTAACTGCCCTAACAGTTATTACAGTCACAAATGACACCAATGCAAAAAAAAAAAAGCAATTGGTGTCACTGTGACTGGGGGGCAGGGGTAATTGGGGGGTGATCGGGGGGTAAAGGGGGGGTGTGAGTGTGCCTGGCATGTTCTACTGTGTAGTGTAGTGCTTGTGCAACTCACCGATGCTCTCTCCTCGGTGCCGGAACGAAAACTACCGACACGGAGGAGAGAATACATCACTTCCTCTCCTGTGTTTACATTACAGGAGAGGAAGTGATGTCACCGGACAATTTCATTCGCCGGGAGCGATCGCGAGGGGGTGGCCATGAATGAATGGCCGTCCCCTTGTCCGGGATCGCTCCCGAACGAATACCGACCGCCGCAGGCACCGGGCGGGGGCCCGATCGGGCCCCCGACCCGCGGGAGGCAAGGGACGTACATGTAAGCCCTTATGCCTGCCCGTGCCATTCTGCCGACGTACATCGGCGTGCGGCGGTCGGCAAGTGGTTAAGCTCTCATCGGCTCGCTGAGAGGCTGAGACAGGCATCAGTCCATGCACCTGGCAGATCCAGACTGTCGTGATGATGCGGTGTCTGGACTAATTCCAGTGGCGTCTGGTGAAAAACGGGTCACAGGAGTGCAAAGCTAATTGCGCTCGTGTGACCCATAGGAGAAGCCCAGCCAAACAAGCTCAGGCTGGACTTTTCCTTTATTGCCTGTATACAGGTGATACTCAAAATTTGAATATCATGCAAAAGTTAATTTATTTCACTAATGCAAAACTTTTGTGGCTCCGGCGAAACTAATTTATAAGATAGACTCATTACATGCAAAGCAAGATACCATTATTTCCGCATCATAAGATGCACTTTTTTCCCCCAGAAATATGGGGGAAAATGTCTGTGTCTTATGGAGCTAATGCATCCTAGGTACCGCTCCCCCCCCCCCCACCGCCAGAAGAGAGGCAGGAGAGCGGAGGACAGACATCTGAAGTCCCTGTGAGCAGGGCCGGACTGTCCTACCGGCGACTGCAGCAATCTCCTCCCTCTGTCCTCCGGCTCTCGTATGTCGGCCTGTGTGATAATAGATTGAATCAGTGTTCTGCCTATCACAAGAGCCGGTCTAGGGGGGTGGGACCTTGTACACAGACCCAGCTCCGTGACATACGAGCACTGGAGGACAGAGGGAGGAGAGCGCTGTGTTATCCAGAGGCTGACATTAGTGAGCACTGAACCTGCAATTGGCAGGCAAAGATGCTGCAGTGGTGGGCAGAGAGGCTGCAATGGGCACAGAGGCAGCAATTGGACACACAGAGGCTGAAATTGGTTGGCAAAGATGCTGTAGTGGTGGGCACATAGAGGCTGCAATTGGTGGGCAGAGAGGCTGCATTTATGTGCAATGGTCAGGTCGCATTTATGGCAATGGTCATGCTGCATTTCATGGGCACTGGTAAATATTTTAGTATACCATTTGGTTTAGAATTTGTTTTTTTCCAACTCTAAAACCTAGGTGCGTCTTATGGAGCAAAAAATACAGTAGTTCAAGCCTTGATTTGTCATAATTATGATGATTATGGCTTACAGCCCAAATCCACAATCTCAGAAAATTAGAATACCGTATATACTCGAGTATAAGCCGAGATTTTCAGCCCCTTTTTTTAGGCTGAAAGTGCCCCCCTCGGCTTATACTCGAGTCACCGCCGTCTGCCTACCTGATCAGCGTGTCGTGCAGACAGACGGCGGCCATTCCACTGTTCAAAAGCCGCGCCTCCCTGTCTGTGATAGGCGGAACATACAATTTCCCAGCAGTCAGTGTTCCGCCTATCACGGACATCCTCTCATCCTCGTCCGTAGTATGAGGATGAGCGGATGTCCGTGATAGGCGGAACACTGACTGCTGGGAAATTGAGTGTTCCGCCTATCACAGACAGGGAGGCGCGGCTTTTGAACAGTGGAATGGCCGCCGTCTGTCACAGACGAGGAGGAGAGGTGCGGCTTTTGAACAGTGGAATGGCCGCCATATGTTTTTATGCTGATCGGTGCAAAATGGCACACGGAGCTGCAGATGGGCACAGAGCTGCAGAAGGACACAGAGGCTGCAGATTGGCACACAGAGGCATGCAATGGACACAGGGAGGTATGCAGCTGCAGATGGGCATTGTTGACCCTCTTTTCCACACTTTTGCTGTAACAGTAGCTGCTGCATGTCTCATCTTCGGCTTATACACGAGTCAATAAGTTTCCCCAGTTTTTTTGTGGTAAATTAGGGGCCTCGGCTTATATTCGAGTCGACCTATACTCGAGTATATACGGTATTGTGAAAAGGTGCAATATTCTAGGCTCAAAGTGTCCCACTCTAATCAGCTAATTAAGCCATAATGCCAGCAACGGGTTCCTGAGCCCTTAAATGGTCTCTGTCTGGTTCAGTAGGAATCACAATCATAGGAAAGACTGCTGACCTGACAGTTGTGCAGAAAACCATCATTGACACCCTCCATAAGGAGGGAAAGCCTCA
Organism: Lithobates pipiens; assembly: GCF_037356315.1. NCBI lineage: Eukaryota > Metazoa > Chordata > Amphibia > Anura > Ranidae > Lithobates > Lithobates pipiens. Next base: position 280,478,845 of record NW_027507785.1, on the reverse strand, counting down.
AAAGGTAATTTGCAAAAGAAGGTGGATGTTCCCAAAGTGCTGTATCAAAGCAAATTAATAGAAAGTTATCTGGAAGGGAAAAGCATGGAAGAAAAAGGTGCACAAGCAGCAGGGATGAAGACCCACCACACACGCGGATCCTGGACATGGGCTTCAAATGTCGTATTCCTCTTGTCAAGCCACTCCTGAAAAACAAACGTCAGAGTCTTACCTGGTCTGTTGCTCAGTGGTTCAAAGTCCTCCTTTTCTGATGAGAGCAAAATGAATCTCATTTGGAAACCAAGGACCCAAAGTATGGAGGAAGAATGGAGAGGCACACCACTGCAAGATGCTTGAAGTCCAGTTTGAAGTTTCCACAGTCTGTGTTGATTTGGGGAGCCATGTCATCTGCTGGTGTTGGTCCGCTGTGCTTCATTAAGTCCAGGGTCAACACAGCCGTCTACCAGCAGATTTTGGAGCACTTCATGCTTCCTTCCGCAGATGAGCTCTATGGGGATGCTGACTTCATTTTCCAGCAGGACTTGGCACCTGCCCAAAAGCACCAAAACCTGGTTCAATGACCGTGGGGTTACTGTGCTTGATTGGCCAGCAAACTCGCCTGACCTGAACCCCATAGAGAATCTATGGGGCATTGCCAAGAGAAAGATGAGAGACATGAGACCGAACAATGCAGAAGAGCTGAAGGCCGCTATCTTGCTTTGCATGTAATGAGCCTACCTCATATATTAGTTTCACCTTTTAAGTTGTATCAGTGAAATAAATTAACATTTGCACGATATTCAAATTTTTCAAGTATCGCCTGAATGTTAGATTTGCCCTCTCTCCTGCCACCCCTCTAGCACCAATAATGCATTGCATGAATCTATCTATGGCCGCCGCTGCCACCCCCTATTCAGGTGCCCAGCCCCTCTTATGGCACAGGGCACCTGAATTGCAGCGTGGGGGGTGTTTTTGGAGCACCTGATTAGAGCAATGGGCTATAATAGCCGTGAAAAAAGTTGACCTGCGAGTTCCATGGTGGGCACTCGCAGGTCACTCAGCTGTGTTAGAAAAGCGAATGAATATTCATGTACTTAACACTAAATCCCCTCTCTACCAATCAGGTGCTCGGATCTGTTACCCGTCACCTGATTGGCTGAAATGACAGGCTCTCTGATTGGATGCCAGGCATCCAATCATAGCACGGGAAAAGAGGACGGGAGAAGACATTTTGAGCTGTCCCACCTAGACAGGTAAGTGCAGCCGGTGGGGGGGGGGGGGGGGGCGCACGGGCACAGTGGCTGCGTTTGATAGAGCACAGTGGTGGCAATTGATGGGCACAGTGGCAGCAATTGATGGGCACTGTGGCTACGTTTGGCACAGTGGCGGCAATTTATGGACCTAGTGGCTGCATTTTATGGGGCACGGCTGCGTTTGATGGGCACAGTGGCTGCGTTTGATGGTACAGTGAGGCTGCAATTGATGGGGTTTTTTCTGAATTTTTCAGCTTGTTTTCACCCCCCAACATTTTTGAGCACCAACTGCCACTGGCAGGGCAGGACTTTCCATTGGGCTTGACTGGGCTCAAGCCCATGGGCCCTGCCCAATAGGGGGCCCCGCAGGCCCCCCGAGATACATAGCCAAATGTACTCGGCTCCAATCACAGTCCCGCCCTATAATGGACACAGGGACTGGGCGTGACTGTGAGCCAAGCTGAGTACTCTCGGCTACTCTTGGCTCCGCTCGGGACTGCGAGAGGACCCGAGAGCTGCCGAGAGGACCTGAGAGCCCCCGAGAGCCATTTTTAAACTTCAAGACTGCAATGACAAGGCTGCAAATGACACTGACAAGGCTACAATGACACTGGACAAGGCCGCAGATGGATGGGCAAGGCTGCAGATGGACACTGATAAGGCTGCATTGATGGGCATTTAAATGTAAGTTTTTTTTTTCCCTTAAACTTCCCTCCTAAACTTGGGGTGCGTGTTATACTCCAGCGCGTGTTATATGCTTATAAATACGGTAATGTATAGACAGTAGGGCCCAAAAGTGACTCAAGCCCAGGGGCCCCCACCACCCTAAGTCCTGCCCTGGCCACTGGCCTTCAGTATACATACCTTTTGATGAGTAATTTTGTCCGGATCTGCCTGTGTATGTACAGCTGTACATTGCGAGACAGGTCATGATTACAATGTAAAGCGCTAGTATATTTTGGAAGATGGGTTGTATGTGACACTTTTTTTTTTGGAGCGGCATGTTATGGATGTAGTGTGGGATAAACTAAAGGCTTGAGTCCTGACTCGTGGGAATGCCAAAATTCTGCAATATTCATGAGCTATAAATGAGAATGCCTGTTTGTGGGCTCTGAGACTGAAGCAGGAAACGGCAGACATGCCTTTGCTAAAACACCACCAGATAGGCCCAGTGACCCCACAAAATTTTTTATTACCAGTCTTTAATAACCTTATAGGCCTAGTTGGTAACCTTGTGAATTCTAGTGATATAAATAAGCAGAGCAGAAAAGCACAGCCATCCCTAATGTTCAGGACATAGAATGACGATTATCTATTTAAAAAGCATCTCTACATGGATGACTGAATACTACCAACTACAAAATGCCTATGATGGCCTCATTGCTGTAACAGGAATTGACATATGAGCTTTGACATGCTGTAAAATCTGTGATGTGTGTTACAGTCCATTGGGAGCCTCACTGCTTTGCTCTGGTACTAATATATGTGAATTATGTGAGGTTAGAGGCCAAGTAGCTTCTTGCCAGGAAGCGAGGCTCTTTCTTCTGCCGGACTGTTGTGTCTGAGATGCCGTGAAAGACTTGAAGACAACACTGAGAAAGCAAAGCAAACAGCACTTTCTAACTTGCTGCAAATTGGTTGCTACAAGCAACAACTGTATTCTCTGCTCTTGTGCTTTATTTATGAATGGGTTAAATCTGATTATGATAGTATTGAACCATTTGTGTATACACTATATTGTCAAAAGTATTGGGATGCCTGCCTTTACATGAACTTTAATGGTGTCTTAGTCTGTAGGGTTCATTATTGAGTTGGCCCAACTTTTTCAGCTATAGCAGCTTCAACTCTTCTGGGAAAGTAGTCCACAAGGTTTAGGAGTGTGTCTATGGGAATGTTTGACCATTCTTCCAGAAGCGCAATTGTGAGGTCATGCACTGATGTTGGACAAGAAGGCCTGGCTCACAGTCTTCACTCTAATTCATCTCAAAGGTGTGCTATTGGGTTGAGGCAGGCCAGTCAAGTTCTTTCACCCCAAACTCATTCATCTATGTCTTTTATGGACCTTGTTTCTTGTACTGGTCCAAATCATTTGGTGTAAGGGGGGGGGGGGGGGAATTATGGTGTGGGGTCCTTTTTCCAGGGGTTGGGCTTGGCCCCTTAGTGCCAGTGAAGGGGGATCAGCATACTAAGACCATTTCATACTCCCAACTTTGTGGGAACAGTTTGGGGACGGCCCCTTCCTGTTCCAACATGACTGCGCACCGGTGCACAAAGCAAGGTCCATAAAGACATGGATGAGTGAGTTTGGGGTAGAAGAACTTGATGAGTTTGTGCCGTTTGCTTTGCTTTCCCTGTGTTGTCTTTCACTGCATCTCAGACACAACAGTCCAGCAGAAGAAAGAGCCTTGCTCCCTGGCAAGAAGCTACTTAGCCTCTAACCTCACAATATTAGAGTAGAGACTATTAGCCAGGCCTTCTCGTCCAAAATCAGTGCCTGACCTCACTAATGTGCTTCTGGAAGAATGGTCAAACATTCCCATAGACACACACCTAAACCTTATGGACAGCCTTCACAAAGGAGTTCAACCTGTTATTGCTGCAAAGGGTTGGCCAACTCGATATTGAACCCTACGAATTAAGACTGGAATGCAATTAAAGGGGTTGTAAACCCTCGTGTTTTTTCACCTTAATGCATCCTATGCATTAAGGTGAAAAAACTTCTGACACTGACCGGCCCTCCAGCCCCCCGTTTTACTCACCCGAGCCCGTTAATTTCCTCGGGTGGAGACGTGCGGTACCTCTCTGCCTGGGGCTCTCGGCTCTTGATTGGATAGATTGATAGCAGCGATTTGTCAATCAAATCCAATGTGTCTGGGGTGGGACCAAGTCTGGCATTCTGTGTCTATGGATGCAAATGCCGGACTCTGGAGTGCACCCACACAGTAATCCTCAGGGAGAGCGCTTCTCCCAGGGGGTTTACTGATGCAAGGAGGAGCTACGAGCGCTGTTGGGGGACGTCAGAAGACTAGGATTGGGGCCACACTGTGCAAAACGAACTGCACAGTGGAGGTAAGTATATGTTTTTTCTTTTTAAAAAAGAGGGTTTACAACCCATTTAACCGCTTGCTAACCAGTTTTAATGTGGCAGGTTGCCTCGGCTGAGCAAATCGACATTACCTTATGTCGCTTTTTCTTTTGGCCACTAGGGGCCCGCGCACCCGGAGCTGATGCGAGTGCCCGGCAGTCGCGATAACTGCCAGGCTCCCGTGATGGCTTGTGACAGAGCGAGAACACACATAGATCCCGGTTCTTTCAGGGGAGAAAAGACAGATTGGTGTTCATACTATCTATGAACACGATCTCTCCCTCTCTCTCTTCCTAGACAGTCCCATCCACACAGTTAGAAACACACATAGGTTAACCCCTTCCCTGCCAGTGACATTTACACAGTAATCAGTGCATTTTTATAGCACTGAACACTGTATAATTGTCGATGGTTTCAAAAATGTCCGATGTGTCCACCATAATGTCGCAGTCCCGATAAAAATCACAGATCGCCGCCATTACTAGTAAAAAAAATTAGAAAAATGCCATAAATCTATCCCCTATATTTATTTATTTTTTACCAAAAATTTGTAGAAGAATGAATATCGGCCTAATCTGTGGAAAAAAATAGTTTTTCTGATAAAAAAAAAAGTTGAATATTTATTATAGCAAAAAATAAAAGATATTGTGTTTAAAATCGTCGCTCTTCTTTTGTTTATAGCGCAAAAAATAAAAACTTCAGAGGCGATCAAATACCACCAAAAGAAAGCTCTGTCTGTGGGGAAAAAAGGACGTCAATCTTATTTGGGTACGGCATCGCACGACCATGCAATTGCAGTGCCGAAAATGGCCTGGTCATTGAGCAGCCAAATATTCCGGGGCTGAAGTGGTTAAAGTTCATGTGCGTGTAAAGCCGGGCGTCACAATACTTTTGACAATCTAGTGTATATGCTTATAAACTGCCCTGACCCCAGTAGTCTGAGCCTTCCTAAAGTGCTAATCGGCAAGGTTGGATTTTACTTGCTGATAGCAATTTTTCCTCCTGTTTTTACAGCAATGATTATTCAGCACTTTTAGCCATTTTTTTCTTCAGTTGTACAGTAAAAAAAAAATGTTGTAAAATATATGATTTTCAATGGTCTGGCAGTATAATCTCTGAGCCAGGGATCATATGCTATTCTTGACAACAATGGAGCAAGCTGCACAAATCCGGGTGCCCCTTGTAATTTTCTTTTACTGCAATGGTATTGGCTTCAGGGCAGGTATCCCAATGGTGACAACAGGGGGTCATGCCTCTGGACCATAGGCTCTCAACATTTTTGCTTTGCCATAGTATTTGAATAAAAGTTATCCTGATTTTCTGCACATTCTCCAGCAAAGCTGAGATTTGAACAGGGGACTTTAGTGCTGCGAAGGCAGGAATATTAGCCACTTTATGCTGCTGCCTGGTTTTAATTAAAATGCATGGATTGTTTTTTTTTTTTTCTTAAATTTTTCAAGTACCGTTTTTAGCATTGCTGAGCTTGGCTGCTAGAAGAAGAAAATGCACACATGGTGCTCTTTCTCTTTTGGTTTCATTAGCTAAAAAGGACATTGACTTTATAGGTAATTAAGTGCATCTGCTCTGGCCAGATTCAGCTCATTTCAACAATTAGAACTGAATTGATAACTTTGTTTCCATTCCACTAGAACCATCAGCACTGAGAACATAGTGACTGCTGAACCCAAGCAGACCACTGTGTCACAGGTACTAAAGGACACCAGGAAAAGTCAATTATCTTCTATTGGATGGCTGGTTTGAGTAATTGTATTATTAAGCCTGCTACACACTAAAAATGTTTTCATGAAACCAAACAAAAATAAACTGACCACTCTGGTCGGGAGCCGCTGTAATTACCATGTGAGGTTAATCCAGCAATCACCCCCGCTGAGCTGTTGTGTTCTGACAGGGGGACCCCCCCCCCCTCCTCCGCCACAATACTCCGATCAGCATTCTCTGCCATTGGCTGAGAGCACTGGTCGGGAGTCGGTCGGTTACTGTTTTTTTTTTTTAGCATGCACGTCTGACAGAAATCATCTGAACGACTGGCTTCTGTCGGACAGACCAACATGCACAAGGGCAGAATGTGGGCCAGTATTTTTTGTACTGGCAAATGTCTCCCAACGTTTTGCCCGTGTGTACGCGGCTTTATGCAAAAGTAGGTTCAGTTGGGTTGTAAGTTAAAACTTGCCATTAATTGTAATTAGGGCTTTTTTTTCGGCAGAAACTTGGTGGAACTCCAGGTTCCACCACCTCTGGCTCAGGTTCTTTGCTCCCTGCTCACCACTATCACTTGTGTACACAGGAGTCTAGCTTCTGTCTTTACAAATGACAACTTGTCTCTTAACGGCTCCCACAGATTTCATCTCCTGAGCGGCTCCCACTGAGTGCAAGAGGGGGATAAAGGAGATGCCGGTGCCTCGGGTGCAGTGCAGATTCTGACACCTCCACTGGATGATCTCCCTGCAAGTGAGAAAGGCAGAGCCACCTGCAGTGTGCGGGGAGGTACGAGAGTCGGCTGGGTGCTTCAGCTTAATACAGCAACACAAGTAAGACACGTGAAAGATAGTGGAGCTTTTTAAGGAGGGAGGGAGAAGATGGAGGCAGTGGGGGGGGGGGGGGGGGGGTTCGCATGCAGAGGTCAGCGCTGAAGAGAGGTGAAAGTGAGATGTGGATAGGGAATGCAGAGGTCAGCAGCTGTATATGTATGTAGCACAACCCCGAACCCTGCACTCCCTGCACACCCACACCTCCTTGCCCTCAACTCTGTACTTTGTATGTTATGTACTCCTGGTATTTAATGCCCCTTTAAGAACCTTCCATGTTAGTGAAATTTGACCACACCTACTATTTGATGAGGTTTGCAGGGGGTGTGTGTGTGTGTGTGGGGGAGTTTTCTTTTTTAGGGGGGGGGGCTGTTGAGTTCCTGCACATATTTTCTGAGGAAAGAAAGCCTTGATTATAATCCTTAAATTTAAGTGGCTTTGGTGCATATGGGGTCAGTTTATTGTGAATCGTATTGATGTGTTTTAAAGAGGAAGTAAACCCTGATGGGTTTACTTCCTCTTTCATTCCCTGCAAAGGTAAAGCATAATGGACTACTATGCATCGCATAGTAGTCCATTATGTGTCACTTACCTGACACAGGAGCCAGCGAAGTCACCGCTGTCCCCTGTAGTCCGACGCATCCATCTAATCGGTGGGGTCTCGCAGCTCCGCCGCTGTCATTCGGCGAAGCCATCACTCCCGCGCATGCGCACGGGAGCCGACACACGCGGCATCTTCGGGAGCCTGCGTGCCGCTGTCTACGGCGCATGCTTCGTAGACGGCGGTGCCTGTCTTGGGGCAAATATCTCCTAAACCGTATAGGTTTAGGAGATATTTTTTGGACCTACAGGTAAGCCTTAATCTAGGCTTACCTGTAGGTCAAAGTGGTTTGTAAGGGTTTACAACCACTTTAATTGTGTATTGTGTGTTTTTTTTTTTTTTTTGTCTTTATCTGCATACTTTGTAATTATATGTGTATAATTAATAAAAAAAAAAAAAAAAAAATATATATATATATTTAAATGATATTATCTGTGTACATTAACACCCTTCACGCCGACCAAATATGCAGTCTTCGGCTTGAAAGGGTTGTACTGGGGTGTGCTTGCAGCTGCAGGCAACACCAAATCTCACTCCAAATCTTCAGTCCAGAGGATGAGCTCCGCTGATGTCATTGTGTTACCCACAAACCTTATTTTCAAGCGCTTGATCCACTTTCTAAATGTGAGTGTTTCCAATTGTTTAATGTCTGTTTATACATATTCACACTATATGGTGTATTTTCTTTTTTGGTTATGCTATTTTGACCATTTGAGAGGATTTGGTCTAAGTGCGAGTCTTGCTGGATTTTTTGCCCTGTAAGCTTCTCCCTTTTGTGTGACACATCAGAAATAAATTGTCTGCTTCTCAATGCACCTGGAGTTTGACTGATGACAAGAGAAGAATAATCCTAACAATTCTATTGTCTGTATCTTCACTTCAACACTGATGTCATGTGGAATTCCACTTCCGGCTACATAATCGATTTTCACTGTTTATCCAAGGACTGTTTTAAACCATAAAAAAAAAAAAAAAAAATCTTTATATGATGGCGCATGGACTTTAGTTTGGGTGTGAATTTCACATCACTGTTTTTTGTGGATATTGCACGCTATATATTTGTGTGTGTATATGTGTGTGTATGTATGTATATATATATATATATATATATATATATATATATAATGAATTTTTTTTATCATCATGAATTTTTGAGCGCTGCACAAAATTTTCTTCTTTCACATGTCCATGTACACAGTCTTTTACCAGAGTTTAGGAGACCTGCTGCAGCTAGGCGAGTTTCAACCTCCCTCTCCTTAACGCAGAAGAAACACGTGCAGGATAGGAACGTTTTGACCGCTGGCCTCCAAAGACCGCAAACTGTGGCAAAATTTTCCTGCGGCCGGCTGTGTTTGTGTGTGTGTGTGTGTGTCCCACAGTTTACAAGTCACTCTATCCTCTGTTTAATAATGTAAGCTGCCCCAGTGTGTTTTTTTAAAATAAAAAATACAGCTATATACCTCAATTCAGAGCGCCACTCATGTGACTGGCCACCTCTCTCTTCTCCCCGATTGACAGCTGCAGCGGGCGGGGCTGAGATTCTCCTGCTGACAGTCAGGAGGGGAGGAGGAGACGGGCGGCCGTTCACGTGAGCAGTGCTCTGAAGTGAAGCATATAGATGCATTTTTTTTTATAGAACACAGACACTGAGACAGCTTACATTATTAAAAAGAGAGGATAGTGTGACTTGTGAACTGTAATTTTAGCAACAGATGGGGAGGGGGTAGGCACGGACATGAAGCTGACAGACAGGGAGGGAGGGGGGAGAGGACAGAGGAGGACAGGAGACACAGCTGATGACGGAGGCAAGTAAACTGACCGTGGTGTCAGGGCACAGCAGCCGTTATACACCATGATCAATTTGCAAAGGGGAGGGCAAAACCAGGCAGGATCAACCAGATATTTCAGGTGTTACAGGGGGCCAAATTACCCAGAACAAGCACAGTGCTCTATAAACTGCTTTTAAAGGAACAGGATCCATTTTTTTTTTTTTTGGGTAACAACAGCTTTAAGCAGTAAGAAGGAAATGTATATGTTTACAGATTCAACTGCAGCTGTATTTTTTATGCAAATGAAGGAAACATTTGGTTGCTATTGGCAATACCCATATTCTTGTAATTTTTGATTAGCTGCCTCACTACTCTTTTGGAGCTCATCATCTGCTTTTTCCAGTTATTCCTGCATTCCCATATCATATTCGTAAAACTGTGTCATTTCTTATGAGAATTGCAAATGGGTCTGTGGTTTAATTTTAGCCAATGTCAT